>NC_041385.1:676568230-676638126 GCF_002162155.2 Triticum dicoccoides | reverse complement strand
AATATAGTAGGTTTAACACCAATATAAATAAAGAATGAGTTCATTACAATACCTTAAGTGGTGGTTTTTCTTTCTTGCACTAATGGAGCTCATGAGATTTCCTGTTGAGTTTTGTGTTGTGAAGTTTTCAAGTTTTGGGTAAAGATTTGATGGACTGTGGAATAAGGAGTGGCAAGAGCATAATCTTGGGGATGCCCATGGCACCCCAAGATAATTCAAGGACAACCAACAGCCTAAGCTTGGGGATGCCCCGGAAGGCATCCCCTCTTTTGTCTTCGTCTATCGGTAACTTTACTTGGGGCTATATTTTTATTCACCACATGATATGTGTTTTGCTTGGAGCATCTTGTATGATATGAGTCTTTGCTTTTTAGTTTACCAGAATCATCCTTGATGTACACACCTTTTGGGAGAGACACACATGATTCAGAATTTATTAGAATACTCTATGTGCTTCACATATATCTTTTGAGCTAGATAATTTTGCTCTATGTGCTTTACTTATATCTTTTAGAGAACGGCGGTGGTTTTATATTGTAGAAATTATTGATCTCTCATGATTCACTTATATTATTTTGAGAGTCTTTTAGAATAGCATGGTATTTGCTATGGTTATAAAATTTGTCCTAATATGATGAGCATTCAAGTTGGGTATAATAAAAACTATCATAGGAAGTGAATTGAATACTATGATCAATTTGATGCTTGATAACTATTTTGAGATATAAAGGTGGTAATGTTAGAGCCATGCTAGTTGGGTAATTATGAAATTGAGAAATACTTGTGTTAAAGTTGGCAAGTCCCGTAGCCTGCACATATGGTAAAAGTTGTGTAACAAATTTGTTGCATGGGGTGCTCTTTTGATTGCCTTCCTTATGTGTGGAGGTCGGGATCGCGTGATGGTTAACTCCTACCAACCCTTCCCCTAGGAGCATGCATAGTAGTACTTTGCTTCGAGGTCTAATAAACTTTTGGAATAAGTATATGAGTTCATTGTAACTAATGTGAGTCCATGAATTATACGCACTCTTACCCTTCCACCATTTGCTAGCCTCTACGGTACCATGCATTGCCCTTTCTCACCTTGAGAGTTGGTGCAAACTTTGCCGGTGCATCCAAACCCCGTGATACGATATGATATATCACACATAAACCTCCTTATATCTTCCTCAAAACAGCCACCATACCTACCAATTATGGCATTTCCATAGCCCTTCCGAGATATATTGCCATGCAACTTTCCACCGTTCCATTTATCATGACACGCTCCATCATTGTCATATTGCTTTTGCATGATCATGTAGTTCACATCGTATTTGTGGCAAGACCACCTTTATAATTCTTTCATACATGTCACTCTTGATTCATTGCATATCCCGGTACACCGCCGGAGGCATTCACATAGAGTCATATTTTGTTCCAAGTATTGAGTTGTAATTGTTGAGTTGTAAATCAATAAAAGTGTGATGATCTTCATTATTAGAGCATTGTCCCAAGTGAGGAAAGGATGATGGAGACTATGATTCCCCCACAAGTCGGGATGAGACTTCGGACTTTGTGAAAAATAAAATAGGCCAAAGAAGCCCAAAAAAAGAGGCCAAAGAAGCCCACCAAAAAAATGAGAGAAAAAGAGAGAAGGGACAATGTTACTATCCTTTTTCCACACTTGTGCTTCAAAGTAGCACCATGATCTTCATGATAGAGAGTCTCTTATGTTGTCACTTTCATATACTAGTGGGAATTTTTCATTATAGAACTTGGCTTGTATATTCCAATGATGGGCTTCCTTAAAATGCCCTAGGTCTTCGTGAGCAAGCAAGTTGGATGCACACCCACTTAGTTTATTTTGTTGAGCTTTCATACATTTATAGCTCTAGTGCATCCGTTGCATGGCAATCCCTACTCCTCATGTTGACATCAATTGATGGGCATCTCTATAGCCCGTTGATTAGCCTCATCGATGTGAGACTTTCTCCTTTTTTGTCTTCTCCACACAACCTCCATCATCATATTCTATTCCACCAATAGTGCTATATCCATGGCTTACGCTCATGTATGGCGTGAGAGTTAAAAAAGCTGAAGCACGTTAAAAAGTATGAACCAATTGCTTGGCTGAAACCAGGGTTGTGCATGATGGGAGTATTTTGTGTGACGAAAATGAAACATGGCCTAACTATATGATTTTGTAGGGATAAGCTTTCATTGGCTATGTTATTTTGAGAAGACATGATTACTTGTTAGTATGCTTAAAGTATTACTATTCTTATGTAAAAATGAACTTTTATCTTGAATCATTTGGATCTGAACATTCGTGCCACAATAAAGAAAATTACATTGAGAAATATGCTAGGTAGCATTCCACATCAAAAATTATGTTCTTATCATTTACCTACTCGAGGACGAGCATGAATTAAGCTTGGGGATGCTTGATACGTCTCCAACGTATCTATAATTTTTGATTGTACCATGCTATTGTATTACCCTTTTTGGATGTTTATGGGCTTTACTATACACTTTTATATCATTTTTGGCACTAACCTACTAACCATAGGCCCAGCCCAAATTGCTGTTTTTTTGCCTATTTCAGTGTTTCGAAGGAAAGGAATATCAAATGGAGTCCAAACGGAATGAAACCTTCGGGAGCGATCTTTTTGGAACCAACGCAATCCAGGAGACTTGGAGTGGATGTCAAGAAGTAGTTGAGGCAGCCACGAGGGTGGAGGGCGCGCCCCAGGGGGTGGGTGCGCCCCCCTGCCTCATGGGCCCCTCGTGGCTCCCTTGACCGACCTCCTTCGCCTATATATATCTATGTACCCGAAAAACATTCGGGAGCACCATGAAAACCTATTTCCACCGCCGCAACCTTCTGTACCCGTGAGGTCCCATCTTGGAGCCTTTTCCGGTGCTCCACCGGAGGGGGATCGATCACGGAGGGCTTCTACATCATCGCCAAGGCCTCTCCGATGAGTTGTGAGTAGTTTACCATAGACCTTCGGGTCCATAGTTATTAGCTAGATGACTTTTTCTCTCTCTTTGAATCTCAATACAATGTTCTCCTCGATCTTCTTGTATATCTATTCGATGTAACTCTTTTTGAGGTGTGTTTGTCGAGTTCCGATGAATTGTGGGTTTATGATCAAGTTTATCTATGAGAAATATTTGAATCTCCTCTGAATTATTTTATGTATGATTGGTTATCTTTGCAAGTCTCTTCGAATTATCAGTTTGGTTTGGCTACTAGATTGATCTTTCTTGCAATGTGAGAAGTGCTTAGCTCTGGGTTCAATCTTGCGGTGTCCTTTCCCAGTGACAGCAGGGGCAACAAGGCACGTATTGTATTGTTGCCATCGAGGATAAAAAGATGGGGTTTATATCATATTGCTTGAGTTTATCCCTCTACATCATGTCATCTTGCTTAATGCATTACTCTGTTCTTATGAACTTAATTAATACTCTAGATGCATGCTGGATAGCGGTCGATGTGTGGAGTAATAGTAGTAGATGCATAATCGTTTCGATCTACTTGTCGCGGACATGATGCCTATATACATGATCATGCCTAGATATTCTCATAACTATGCACTTTTCTATCAATTGCTCGACAGTAATTTGTTCACCCACCGTAATACTTATGCTATCTTGAGAGAAGCCACTAGTGAAACCTATGGCCCCCGGGTCTATTCTCCATCATATAAGTTTCCAATCTACTTTATTTTGCAATCTTTAGTTTTCAATCTATATCATAAAAATACCAAAAAAATTTATCTTATCATATTATCTCTATCAGCTATCAGTTTCGCAAGTGGTCGTGAAGGGATTGAAAACCCCTTTATCGCATTGGTTCCAAGGTTCTTGTTTGTTTGTGTAGGTACGAGGGACTTGCATGGAGCCTCCTACTAGATTGATACCTTGGTTCTCAAAAACTGAGGGAAATACTTACACTACTTTTCTGCATCACCCTTTCCTCTTCAAGGGAAAAACTAACGCATGCTCAAGAGGTAGCACACGGACATGATGCCTATATTCATGATCATTGCCTTAGATATCATCATAACTTTGTGCTTTTCTATTAATTGCTCAATAGTAATTTGTTCACCCGCCGTAATATTTTCTATCTTGAGAGAAGCCTCTAGTGAAACCGGTGGCCCCCGGGTCTATTTTCCATCATATAAGTTTCCTATCTACAATTTTAGTTTCCGATTTACTTCCTTTGCAATCTTTTAGTTTCCGATCTATAAACCAAAAAATACCGAAAATATTTACTTTACTGTTTATCTATCTCTATCAAATCTCACTTTTAGTTTCCGATCTATAAACCAAAAAATACCAAAAATATTTACTTTACTATTTATCTATCTCTATCAGATCTACAATTTTCGCGTTGGGTGCAAGTTGTTTCATTGTTTGTGCATGTATTCGGTGACTTGTTGTCTCCTACTGGATTGATAACTTGGTTCTCAAAACTGAGGGAAATACTTACTCTACTTTGCTGCATCAGGCTTTCTTCTTCAAGGGAAAAACCAATGCAAGCTCAAGAAGTAGCATCCACCGTATCTACATATGAATTGAATCAAGTCCTTCAAGTAAGTTGTCATCGGTGCAAAAGCAATAAAAATTGCTCATAAATATGTATCATCTTTTATTGTAAGGAAAAGTAAGCTTTGTACGATCTTGTGATGGTGAAGAAATAAAAGTGATAGACTGCATAATAAAGGTTGCTATCACAAGGGAAATATAAAGTGAGATTCCTTTACATTAGGAGTTTGTAGATCCAAAAGCAAAAAGCGCATGGCAACCTCTACTTACCTCTGCGAAGGGCCTATCTTTTACTATCATGTGTTTACTTTTATACAAGAGTCATTAATGTTTATCCCTATTCCTCTCTATGTACTCTATAGTGGCAAGCATCATATGGTAGATAGATCCAGACATATATATCCAGTGGGATGTAGGTGATCATGAGTTATTATTGTTGACCCTTGAGGTATAAGTTGGGAGGCGAAATCATAAGCCCCAATCTTTCTATGTGTCTGGCTAAGACTTCTTGCTCTATAAATATGCCATGAGTGTCAGCAATCATAGAAAACATGATGACTGAGTATGTGAACTTGCTAAACAAAGATCCAACATAGACTCTTTCTGAAAATATGATGGATTGTGATTGTTTCAATGACTAAGAACACAATTTGTTAGTTCCAATAAAGTTTATGTTCCATACTTTAGATTGTGAATGAATTTTACTCTAGCATGGGAGGTTTTATGATGATATATTGCTGTTATGATAATGACCATGATGCTTCCATGTCTGTATTTTATTTTTATCGACACCTCTCTCTCTCTAAACATGTTGTCATGATTATCGATTTTGGCTTTCCCTTGAGGACTAGCAAGGTCTAAGCTTGGTGGAGTTGATACGTCCATTTTGCATCATATTTTTATGCTGATATGCATTATGGATTGTTATTTAACTTTATAATACAATTATTATGCCTTTTCTCTCTTATTTTGCAAGTTTCACATAAAAGATGGAGATTGTCGTCAGCTGGAATTCTGGACCAGAAAGCCTACATCGGAGGCACTTTTTCTGAACATCTCCAAATGAGTTGAAAATTCAGGGAGACTTATTTTGGAATATATTAAAATTGTTGTAGAAAGAAATACCAGAGTGGGGCCCACTAGGCAGCCACCAACAATTCTCTCATCATGGGAGGGACAATCTTCATCACCATCTTCATCATCATGGGAGGGACAATCTTCAGCAACATCTTCACCAGCACCATCTCATCTCAAACCCCTAGTTCATCACTTGTATTCAATCTTTGTCTCAAAACCTTAGATTAGTACCTGTGGGTAGTAGTGTTGATTACATCTCGTAGTTGATGCTTGTTGGTTTATTTGATGGAAGATCATATGTTCAGAATCCTTAATGCTATTCAATACCCCTATGATCTTGAGCATGAATAGGTATTGTGAGTAGTTACGTTTTTTTCTTGAGGACATGGGAGAAGTCTTGTCATAAGTAATCATGTGAATTTGGTATTCGTTCGATATTTTGATGATATGTATGTTGTTGTTTCCCTTAGTGGTGTTATATGAACGTTGACTGCATGACACCATCTTTGGGCCTAAGGGAAAGCATCGTGGAGTAGTTATTAGATGATGGGTTGCTAGAGTGACAGAAGCATAAACCCTAGTTTATGCGCTATTCCATAAGGGTCTGATTTGGATTCATATGTTTCATGCTATGGTAAGATTTATTTTAATTCTTCTTTCGTAGTTACAGATGTTTGCGAGAGGGGGTAATCATAAGTGGGAAGCTTTTTCAAGTAAGAACAACACCCAAGGACCGGTCCACCCACATATCAAATTATCAAAGTAGCGAATGCGAATCAAACAAACATGATGAAAGTGACTAGATGAAATTCTCGTGTGTCCTCTTGAATTCTTTGCTTACTATAAGCGACCGTTCTGTATTGTCCTTTGCTACAAAAAAGGATTGTGCTACCTTGCTGCACCTTTGTTACCATTACCATTATTTGCTCTTTACAAATTACCTTGCTATCAAACTATCTTTTACCGACAATTTCAGTGCCTGCAGGAAATACCTTGCTGAAAACTGCTTCCCATTTCCTTCTGCTCCTCGTTGGGTTTGACACTCTTACTTATCAAAAGGACAAAAATTGATCCCCTATACTTGTGGGTTATAAATGCTCTTACATTGTTCTGGCTAGGCCGAATGTGAGTAATACAAGAATTTCATTGCTCTATTGTAATTTGATCTCATGAAATAAAAAAAGATATGCCTTGACCTATCCATTTCTCCCTTATTCACAAGATTTACAACCTCCAACCAGTTTGACTCTAAGAGTGTAGGTAGGTTGCTTCATCGCAAAGCGAGTGACAAGCCCTCCCATACAACAGATAGTTCTTATTCCAGGGCATTAAACCAGTGATAAAGATGGCGACATGCATTAAAATGGTCACGCAAGATGATGCCACTGCTAGCAGTGTCATCAATAGTTCTCTCAATAGCATTGAATTTAGTGTCGCCAGCAACAAATTCACACCGCTTCTATCCCTTCAGCCGACTTTGGCCGTAGTACTAGTGAGCCTGGCGCCGAAGGAGCCGGGGCGGTGGAAGTGGCGGTGAACCTCATGGAGCGGCTGGGGCGGGGCCATCAGGGAGCGCGCACGCAGCAGCCAGAGTGGTGTCGGAGCTTGCCCCATGGCCGGCGAGAACCCGCGGGCTCTCTTGCAATGGTGGGTGCGGTGGTGGCCGTGGATCTGGATCCCACACAAATTTGTTGTCGGTTCTTCATGTGGACGACCGGGCGGCGTGATGAGGGGTCGGCGAGGGATGTTGGTTCCCCACCGGCAATTCGGCGGCTACACGCATCGTCATGGCATGGCTCACAACGCATATCCAGGCAGCTACCGGTTTGGGGTGGCGTGCATGCCGATGAAATCTGTGTCGACCTTAGTCATGGTAGGCGTCGACTGTTGGGGAACGTAGCATGCAATTTCAAAAAATTCCTACGCTCACGCAAGATCTATCTAGGAGATGCATAGCAACGAGAGGGGGGAGTGTGTGTCCACATACCCTCATAGACGGAAAGCGGAAGCATTTGACAATGCAGTTGATGTAGTCGAATTTCTTCTTGTTCCGACCGATCAAGCCCCAAACGTACGTCACCTCTGAGTTCTGCACATGTTCAGCTCGATGACGTCCCTCAAACTCTTGATCCAGCAAAGAGTCGAGGGAGAGTTCTGTCAGCACGACGGTGTGGTGTCGGTGATGGTGAAGTGATCCGCGCAGGGCTTCGCCTAAGCACTACCTGAATATGACCGGAGGCATAAACTGTGGAGGGAGGTGCCACACATGGCTAATAGATCTTGTTTTGTGTTCTAGGCACCTCCCCCCTCTTATATATATAGGTGGGAGGGAGAGGAAGCTGCCAAGGGGGCACCCAAGTAGGAGCCTACTTGGGGCCCTAGTGCAATTCGCCCCCCTTACCATAACTTCCGAAGGGGGGAGGAAGGAGGAGGGAGGAGGGAAGGAAGGGGGAGGCCAAATCCCTCCCCTTCCTTTCTCTCTTCTCCTCTTTCCTTCCCCTCCTATTTCACCTACATGGGATGCACCAGCCCCTCAGGGGCTGGTGTGTCCCCTTCTTGGCCCATTAGGCCCATGTAGTTGCCGGGGGGATGCTTGAAACCCCTTCCGGTGACCCAATATGTACCCGGTACCTCGGAACACTTCTGGTGTTCGAATACCATCGTTCTATATATCATTCTTCACCTCTCGACCATTTCGAGACTCCTCGTCATGTCCGTGATCTCATACGGTACTCCGAACAACATTCGGTCACCAAATCACATAACTCATATAATACAAAATAGTCATCGAACGTTAAGCGTGTGGACCCTACGGGTTCGAGAACTATGTAGACATGACCGAGACACCTCTCCGGTCAATAACCAATAGCGGAAGCTGTATGCTCATATTGGTTCCCACATATTCTACGAAGATCTTTATCGGTCGTTCTGTAATGACAACATACGTTATTCCCTTTGTCATTGGTATGTTACTTGCCCGAGATTCGATCGTCGGTATCTTCATACCTAGTTCAATCTCGTTACCGGCAAGTCTCTTTACTCATTCTGTATTACATCATCCCGCAACTAACTCATTAGTCACATTGCTTGCAAGGCTTATTATGATGTGCATTACCGAGAGGGCCCAGAGATACCTCTTCGATACTCGGAGTGACAAATCCTAATGTCGATCTATGCCAACCCAACAAACACCTTTGGAGATACGTGTAGAGCATCACTACTGCAGGATGCTGCTAACGCGACACTACGATGAGAGACCCTTCGACGAAACTTTGTGCGATGCAATAATCGCAAATGGTGGTGTAAAAAACCGTCAAAAAGGTGCAGAATGTTTGTGATGACGGTTGCATCAAACAGGTTCAGACTTTAGTTGCGTGTGCATTGCAGGGCATATGGTTTAGTTCAATGAACTATTTGCGATGAGGAAGAAGAACGGAAACGGGCAGCCAGATGAAGGCGTGTACGATATACGGCATACAGTTCAATCGGATTAACTATTTGTGATGAGGCGGAACAACAAAAACGGATAGCTAGATAAAGGTGTGTGCGATTGAGGGCATACGCTTCAGAAGGATTAACTATTTGTGATTAGGCAACAAAACAGAAATGGTCAGCCAGATCAAAGGTGTGTGTGATTGATGGCATACACTACACACGGATGAACTGTTTGCGATTAGCCACAACAAATAGAAATAGTTAGACAGATCAACGTGTGTGCGCTAGACGGGCACACATTCTAATTAAAAGGAGCATGCATGATGGTAATAACGAGCGTGCACGGTTCTTGGAACAAGAAGTGTGCTGACATTGCCTATTGCGGTGACCCTATGGTGCAAACGCCATGTACGCGGCCGAGAAAGCGTGCCCACATTACGCCATCCTGGAATAGTGCTGCACTTAGAAATTATAGAACCGTCAATACATTTTGAGCCTGCGTCCTGTCCATTCCAAATTGCAAACCTTTTAACACCGATCGAAACCTAAACGGTTTCCCACTTAGGAGCGTATTAGTACTCGGTTATAAATACTACTACTCCAAGATGACTGCACATTCTTCCTTAACTAGTCATCCACAAAAACAAACAAGTCATTCATCATCATTCCCTTGCATCTGCCATGGCTAGTGTGAGTTCTGGGTCGAGGTATTGCCACCAAGGAGAGGCGAGCATGGAAGCGGAAGCACCAGAGATGTCCCGCCTCGCTGCGAAAGCAGCCGACATGTCCCGCCGTGCGGCCGCAGCCGCACAGAGGTCCGTCGCGCCACTGAGGCAGCACAGAGGTCCCGCCGCGCTGCCGAGGCAGCACGGAGGTCCCGCCGCGCTGTCGATGCAGCAGACTGGTGTGGCCACGCCACGGAAGTAGCAGAGATGTCCGGCCGCGCTGCGGAACCAGCAGAGTTGTCCTCCCGCGCCACGACGGCCTGGGAAAATGTCTCGCGGGCAGGCGAGGATTCTTATAGGCGCATGCATGCGATCGTCCATAGCCAGGTGGACTAGATCTTTGGTTGGGTGAGGTTGCAGGACGACATGAAAGCCTCATTTGAACACGCTGCCGGCATCATCCGGCAACTAAGGGAGAGCAATGAGAAGCTCCAGGCCTAGCTCGACCTGCTGAGGCTGAAGATCATCGGAAGTGCGGAGCAACAGGAGGAGACCAGTACCTTGTTGAAGAGGACCAGCATCATCGTCGAGAAACTAATGGACAAGAATGTTGTGCTGCGCATGAAGCGCAAAAGGCTAGTCGAGGAATCCGTGGATGCTCTCAAGCAGCATATTGAGGACAGCAAAGAGCTCATCACCGCTCGATGCGGAGACTAGTTTCCGTGGCCTGCAGCAACACATCAAGAAAGTAGAGATCAGCGAGCCAGATCATTGTCTTCCTTCTTCTTTTGACCTTGTGTATTTCGGGCATTGCCGCATGTGGCTTTTTTGAAATCATGTTCCTAAATATGTAAGACAATTATTATCCACTGTCATCGTCCTTATATTCATCATGCTTGCTATAAGTCGCAGTCGATGCTATATAGGTCCGTCGGATCTTACATCAAGATCCGTGCAAAACTTTCTTTTCAGATTTTCATTTTTTTCTTAGTTCTCTGTCCAGTGAGACATAGCCACACCATGAAACAGGGGCTCGGGCACCATTAATGGAGACGTTGGGAGGGAGGTGCATGGCGGATAGAGGCCAAAGGGCTCTCCTCCCGATGAGCATGCACAGGGGTCTAATCGCACACTTCCCGTACTCAAATTGCTACCCTGCACAACACCTCCTAGCCAATAAAAAAGGGGATGCGTGGCGGCACGTAATTGGTAAGTAGAACGCCCATAGTTTCAATAATAGCTGTGTTTTCGATTTGTAACATGACAACACTTGTTCCAAAATGACTTTGTTGATTGTTAATGTGTGCGCCATTGCAAATTGGACAGAAAAATTACCACAACATGTTGGTGCCATGTCATGACACCATGCCAAGTTTCATGATTTTCAGTCATGTTTTGGATTTATAGGAATTAAAAAACAAAGTTTCTCAATCTTTCCGGCCGAGCCACGACGCCCAGATGTTTGAATTTCATTCTCATTTCTTGCATGGGACCTAGAAATTCACCCAAGGACACACTTGTGATTTTTCAACCAACTTTGGTGCACTAGAGCATGTGCTTGTAGTTCAAATTTGAATTGTGCACATTAAATGCTCAAAAATTTAATTAATGTATAAAAAGGGCAAATGAACCCGTAATAATTCCAAAATTTAGCACGATACTTCTATTTGGTCTAATCTACCCGTGTAAAAAAATTAAGGCGGGAGAAGGCAGTGCACGTATGTCGTTTCGCACACGGAGGTGACATGTTCCCTCTCGGAACCACGAGCCTTCTTGAGAGAAGCTCCGGTTTGCAAGAAGCTTATACCAAAGCTTGTCCCAAATTGGCCAAAAAATTTACCGTAGCATGTTGGTGCCATGTCATGAAACCATGCCAAGTTTCATGATTTTTAGGCGTGTTTTGGATTTACATGAATTAAAAAACCAAGTTTCTCAATCTTTCCGGTCGAGCCACGATGCCCAGATGTTTGAATTTCATTCCCATTTCTTGCATGGGACCTAGAAATTCACCCAAGGAGACACATGTGATTTTTCAACCAAGTTTGGTGCACTGGAGCATGTGCTTGTAGTTCAAATTTGAATTATGCGCATTAAATGCCTAGAAATTCAATTAATGTATAAAAAGGCCAAACAAACCCAGAATAATTCCAAATTTTAGCACGATACTTATATTTGGTCTAATCTGCCTGTGTAAAAAAAATTAAGGCTGGAAAAGGCAGTGTACGTATGTCGTTTCACACACGGAGGTGACACGTTCCCTCTCAGAACCATGAGCCTTCTTGAGAGAAGCTACGTTTTGCAAGAAGCTTATACCAAATCTTGTCCCAATTCGGCCAAGAAAATTATCGCAACATGTTGGTGCCATGTCATGACACCATGCCAAGTTTCATGATTTTTCAGGTGTGTTTTGGATTTATATGAATTAAAAACCAAGTTTCTCAATCTTTCCAGCGAGCCATGACTGCCAAATGTTTGAATTTCATTCCCATTTCTTGCATGTGACCCAGAAATTCACCCAAGGACACACATGTGATTTTCAACCAACATTGGTGCACTAGAGCATGTGCTTGTAGTTCAAATTTGAATTATGCACATTAAATGACCAAAAATTCAATTAATGTATAAAAAAGGCCAAACGAACCCGAAATAATTCCAAAATTTAGCACGATACTTCTATTTGATCTAATCTGCCTGTGTGACAAAATTAAGGTGTGAGAAAGCAGTGTACGTATGTCATTTCGCACACGGAGGTGACACATTCCTCTCAGAACATGAGCCTCTTTGAGAGAAGCTCCGGTTTGCAAGAAGCTTATACCAAAGCTTGTCCCAATTCGGCCAAAAAATTTAGCATAGCATGTTGGTGCCATGTCATGACACCATGCCAAGTTTCATGATTCTCAAGCGTGTTTTGGATTTACATGAATTAAAAAACCAAGTTTCTCAACTTTCCGGCCGAGGCATGATGCACAGATGTTTGAATTTCATTCTCATTTCTTGCATGAGACCTAGAAATTTACCCAAGGACACACATGTCATTTTTCAACCAACTTTGGTGCATTGGAGCATGTGCTTATAGTTCAAATTTTAATTATGCACATTAAATGACCAAAAACTCAATTAATGTATAAGAAAGTCCAAACGAACCCGGAATAATTCCAAGTTTTAACATGGCACTCATATAGTTCTATGTTGCCGTTGTAAAAAAACAGGGGGGCAGCATATATCATTTCGAACACAAAGGTGGCACGTCCCCCCTCGGGGACCACAAGCCTTCTCGAGAGAAGCTCCAGTTTGCAAGAAGCTTATACCAAAACTTGTCCAAATGCGGCCAATTTTTTTACCACAACATGTTGGTGCCATGAAATGACACCATGCCAAGTTTCATGACTTTCAGACGACGCCCAGATGTTTGAATTTCATTCCTATTTCTTGCATGGGACCTATAAATTCACCCAAAGATACACATGTGATTTTTCAACAAACTTTGGTGCACTAGAGCATGTCCTTGTAGTTCAAATTTGAATTATGCACATTAAATGCCGAGAAACTCAGCTAATCCATAAAAATGCCAAACGAACCCGGAATAAATCCAAATTTAAACACGACACTCATTTAGTTGCATGTTCATTGTACATAAATGTTCTAGCAATTCAATTACCATCCTTTCCCTCTGTAACACCATTTTCTCTTTCATAACATAATGAAAAAATCAGGTATACCACAAACTGTTTACTAGAAAGAATCGTGTGGGATGAGATATAAAATATCTTGGCGCACCTTCTTGTCTGACTTACGCAGGAAGCTTCATCGTCTACAGTCCACCGCCCCCACTTGAACCACACCCGCACGTCAGTTTATCACGTCACCAGGCGAAATGTTTTTGCCACCGTGGAAATATCTATCTCCCTGCCCCCGACCTCCCACAAAAAGCCACATTTCCACTGTTGCTCCTTGGTTTCCAAGTGCTTACCGGCAGCTCAGCCTCCTTGTCGGCGACCCTTCTTGCAGCGCTGCCTCCTCGCCGGCTTCCCTTCTTCTTGCAGCACCGCCTCCTCGTCGGTGACCCTTCTTCTTGCAGCACCGCCTCCTCGTCGGTGACCCTTCTTCTTGCAGCGCCGCCTCCTCGCCGGCGACCCTTCTTCTTGTAGTGTCGCCTCCTCGCCACCGACCCTTCTTCTCGCAGCACCGCCTTCTCGCCGACGACCCTTCTTCTTGCTGCACGGCCTCCTCGCTGCCGACCCTTCTTCTTGCCGCGCGGCCTTGTCGATATGGTCAGGTAATCCACACCCCACCCACACCATCCTCCTCCTTTCCCGTCCCACATGCCCCGACCGACGGTGTGACACCGTTCGCCGAAATCACTGTCCCCCTCCTCCAATTAAGCGCCGCCCACAACCATTTTGCATGCAGTATAATGTGGAGCTTAGTGGCATCTGGCAGCGGAGAAGCAAATCGCGGCCGCAGGCGCACACGAGGTTGCTATGGCTGCCATGCATGCTGACCGCCAGATCTTGGAGGAGCACATCGTCTTCGAGGCCACCATCGACATCGCCACACGGTTTTCTACTTTAAAATATAGTTCGTGCTGTTTTCTCGAGGCCACCGCCAATGCCTTCTAGTGATTTGTCCTCTGAAATTTTAATATGCAATTTGATGTTCAGTTTACAATTTTGCTCCTCTGAAATGTAATGTTCAGTTAACAGTTTGGTCCAACAATTGCTACATTTTGTAGTAGTGTTCTCAAGCATTCTTTGTTTTGTTAACTATCTTATCTTCTAGTACATTTTTCTATTCTGCAATATCATGCTCAGTTAACTATTTTGGTTCATTTGGTCTGCTGTCCATTTAACTGTTTGGTTCATTTCTGTATTTTGATTTTGATTTTCTGTGGGTACAATTTTGTATTGTTATGCATGTGAAATAAATCGAATTTTGCTGTACTCAATACATATTCTAATGATAGTATGACAACTGTCAGTTAACCTGATCAAGATCTTCCTTATGTGTGTTACAGGGAAACAATGGGAGACACTGCGGTTTACCATCGAGGTTTGTTCAAGCATGGTCCTTTGGCTAATAGCACAATATTGTGCAGTTGCAGGAATCATTCTAATATTTAGGTTTCTTACAATTTGGTCTTGCACATGTAGGTCCTACTGTCAAAGGCTTAGACCCACTGTTTGACCCATTTTGTATATGGGGAAATGAGATTTCCATGAATATCAGTCAAGTTAAGAAACTCAAAAAGATTGTTAGGATGAAGAAACTTGCGATGCATAATATCAAGATCTTTGTTTGCACATTGAAGAAGACATCAGTCAACTATGGGATGGTACTAACTCTTTTACTCTGTTTTTACCCCTTGCGCCATTTCAAAACTTATAGCAAGGATTTATGCATATCTTTGTTTTTAGTACTTTTCAAAGCAGTTCACTGATGATTACCTCTCAAACCACCTGCATGGTCAAGAGGCGAGGAAGGTATTCATTCAACCCCCACGGTACAATATTGAAGTCTTGCTGAAGAGTACGAAGGTTGGGCGGGTAATTATCCATAGCCACTGGCCTAAAGTTGCAAGGACATTCAACATCACTAAAGGCTCAATATTTGCCTTCCACCTCTGTAGTTTCCTAGATGAGATTCATCTGTCTATTTACCGTGTATGATGATACTTTCCAAAGGTTTTTGATGTTGCATGTGAAACTTGGTGCTGTTGTGTAATGGCGGAACTGAGTGTCGAAGCTATCCAATGTAATTCAATTATGAAATCCTGGTTGCTGTTATACGGATATGAAATATCTGGTGCGTTTTTATAAGAAATATCAATTTGATTAGTACATGGATTATCAATAGTAGGCTAATTACCCTGCTTATTGGGGTTTTCTACTGCAGACGGTTACTCAGACAACACTGTGGGTGATGAACTCAAACAACCCGCACGGTTTCTAGAAAGTAGGCGTGTTCGATCAACTAACAATCAGGCACAGCTTCCCGTAGAGAACTATTTGCATTAGGCCACCTTGCACAAATGTTTCCACACAAAAAACTATGTGTGATATACATACGAACGGAAATATTTTTCTGGGATTCACCGTGTGGGATGTACATACATGAAAGGATCGATATAGTTGACTAGAGGGGGGGGGGGTGAATAGGCAACTAACAATTTTTAAACTTTTCTTTACCAAATTAAACTTTGCATCGAAGTAGGTTGTCTAGATATGCAACTAGGTGAGCAACCTATATGATGCAACAACAACTAGCACACAAGCAAGCAAGGGATACAACACAAATAAGCTTGCACAGGTAAAGGCACGAGGTAACCAAGAGTGGAGCTGGTGGAGATGAGGATGTGTTACCAAAGTTCCTTCCTTTTGAGGGGAAGTACGTCTCCGTTACAGCAATGTGGAGGAACAATGCTCCCCAAGAAGCCACTAGGGCCACCGTAATCTCCTCACGCCCTCACACAATGCGAGATGCCGTGATTCCACTATTGGTTCCCTCGAAGGCGGCGACCGAACCTTTACAAACAAGGTTGGGGCAATCTCCACAACTTAATTGGAGGCTCCCAACAACACCACGAAGCTTCACCACAATGGACTATGGCTGCACGGTGACCTAAACCGTCTAGGGTGCTCAAACACCCAAGAGTAACAAGATCCGCTAGGGATTAGTGGGGGCAATCAAATTTCTCTTGGTGGAAGTGTAGATCTGGGCCTTCTCAACCACTCCCGAGTAAATCAACAAGTTTGATTGGATAGGGAGAGAGATCGGGCAAAAATGGAGCTTGGAGCAACAATGGAGCTTTTGGGGGAAGAGGTTACTCAACTTTGGGGAAGAAGACCCCTTTATATAGTGGGGGCAACAATCCAACCGTTAACCCCCAAGCAGCCCCGCAGAGAACGGTACTACCGCTTGGGTGGGCGGTAGTACCGTTGCGCCAGCGGTACTACCGCGCCACCTAGCGGTACAGCCACGGACAAGAGGGGAGCAGGGACTTGGACCCAGAGCGGTACTACCGCGGAGGTAAGGGCGGGACTACCGCTTGGGAGTGGTACTACCGCCACTACTGCCGCAACAAGTGCCGCAGAACCCGATACGAGAAAACCAGGGCTCGAGTCGAGGTGGTAGTGGCCCGGAGCCTCAGCGGTACTACGGCAGAAACCAGTAAGCGGTACTACCGCTATTGGAGCGGTACTACCGCTTGCTGTATTCGGCGGTACTACCGCTATGGCCCGCAGTACTACCGCTGGGGCCAGACAGAGATGGCAGAGAGAGGAATGAGAGCTCCAATGAAGCGGGAAGGAACATCAGGTGTAATAAGAATGTGTACATGTTGATTCCACCCAAGCCATACCAAAGCGGACCCCCTCTTGATAGTACGGTGACTCCTATGCAACTAGTCCACCAACAGAGAAACGAAAGAGCTGTACCGTCTTGAACAAAGCACCGAGGGGAGGGAATCGTCTCGTGCCAAAGGATGAATCTATGAAAATCTCAACGCACACGATTAGTCCGCAAAAGCATTGTAATCAATCACCAAAACACCTTGGGGATAAATATGCCCTTACAATACGAACAGAAAGAATTGGGTTTTGATGCCCCGCCAGATCACACACGAGCTCATTTTGCCCCAGCCTGTGTGCTAGGAGGGCCTATCCCCGATGTTTTCTGGTTCGTGTGGGAAGGACCTCCCTATCGCCCACACTCACTTGGCGATGGTTCCAAACACCATCGCGGAAAGGGTTTAAAAACCGTTTGTATAGCAGGTCCTACACTAGTGCATCTTTATAATCACCCAGTTATGTTGTGACGTTTGATAGGACACAAGGTATTCCTCGGGTATCCCGGAGTTGCATAATCTCACAGTCGAAGGAATATGTATTTGACATGAAGAAAGCAATAGCAATTAAACTGAACAATCAACATGCTAAGCTAACGGATGGGTCTTGTCCATCACATCATTCTCCTAATGATGTGATCCCGTTTATAAAATGACAACACATGTCTATGGTTAGGAAACTTAACCATATTTGATTAACGAGCTAGTCTAGTAGAGGCTTACTAGGGACACTGTGTTTTGTCTATGTATTCACACATGTATCAAATTTCTGGTTAATACAATTCTAGCATGAATAATAAACATTTATCATGATATAAGGAACTATAAAATTAAAATCTTTATTATTGCCTCTAGGGCATATTTCCTTCAGTCTCTCACTTGCATTAAAGTCAATAATCTAGTTCACATCGCCATGTGATTAACACCCAAAGGGTTTACTAGAGTCAATAATCTAGTTCACATCACCATCTGATTAACACTCAAAGAGTACTAAGGTGTCATCATGTTTTGCTTGTGAGAGAGGTTTAGTCAACGGGTCTGACACATTCAGATCCATATGTATTTTGCAAATTTCTATGTCTCCAATGCTCTGCATGGAGCTACTTTAGCTAATTGTTCCCACGTTCAATGTGTATCTAAATTGAGACTTAGAGTCATCTAGATCAGTGTCAAAGCTTGCATCGGCGTAACTCTTTACGACGAACTCTTTGTAACCTCCATAACTGAGAAACATTTCCTTAGTCCTCTTTAGGTACCTAAGGATAATTTTAACCGTTGTACAGTGATCTACTCCTGGGTCACTATTTTACCCCCTTGTCAAACTCATGGCAAGGTACACAATAGGTCTGGTACACATCATGGCATTTTTATAGAACCTATGGTTGAGGCATAGGGAATGATTTTCATTATCTCTCTATCTTATGCCGTGGTCGGGTTTTGATTCTTACTCAACTTCATACCTTGCAACTCAGACAAGAACCTTTTCTTTGACTGATATATTTTGAACTTCTTCAAAATTTTACCAAGGTATGTTCTTTGTGAAAGTCCTATTAAGCATCTCGATCTATCCTATAGATCTTGATGCCCAATACATAGGTAGCTTCACTGAGGTCTTTTCATTGAAAAATTCTTATTCAACTATCCTTTTATGCTATTCAGAAATTCTATGTCATTTCTAATCAACAATATGTCATCCACATATAATATTATAAATGCTACAGAGCTCCCACTCACTTTCTTGTAAATACAGGCTTCACTTCAAGTCTGTATAAACCATATGCTTTGATCAGCTTATCAAAGCGTATATTCCAACTCCGAGATGCTTGCACCAGTCCATAGATGGACCCCGGGAGCTTGCACACTTTGTTAGCACCTTTAGGATCGACAAAAACTTCTGGTTGCATCATATACAACTCTTTTTTTAAAATCCATTAAGTAATACAATTTTGACGTCCATTTTCCAGATTTCATAATCGTACAATGCGACAATTGCTAACATGAATCAGATAGACTTAAGCATCGCTACGGGTGAGAAAGTCTCATCGTAGTCAACCCCTTGAACTTGTCGAAAACCTTTTGCGACAAGTCGAGCTTTGTAGACGGTAACATTACCATCAGCCTCAGTCTTCTTCTTGAAGGTCCATTTATTCTCTATGGCTTGCCGATCATCGGGCAAGTCCACCAAAGTCCATACTTTGTTCTCATACATGGATCCTATCTCAGATTTCATGGCCTCAAGCCATTTGTCGAAATCTAGGATCATCATTGCTTCTTCATAGTTTGTAGGTTTGCCATGGTCTAGTAACATGACTTCCAAGACAGGATTACCGTACCACTCTGGTGCAGAACATGCTCTGTTCGACCTACGAGGTCTAGTAGTAACTTGATCTGAAGTTTCATGATCATCATCATTAGTTTCCTCTCTAGTTGGTGTACGCATCACGGGTAAGTATTTCTCTGCTGTGCTACTTTCTAAATTGAGAGAAGGTACAATTACCTCATCAAGTTCTACTTTCCTCCTACTCACTTCTTTCGAGAGAAACTCCTTCTCTAGAAATGTTCCATTTTTGGCAACAAAGATCTTGCCTTCGGATCTGTGGTAGAAGGTGTAACCAATTGTTTCCTTAGGGTATCCTACGAAGATGCACTTCTCCGATTTGGGTTCGAGCTTATCAGGCTGAAGCCTTTTGACATAAGTGTGGCCACCCCAAACTTTAAGAAATGTCAGCTTAGGTTTCTTGCCAAACCATAGTTCATACGGTGTCATCTCAATGGATTTAGACGGTGCCCTATTTAATGTGAATGCAGCTGTCTCTAATGCATAACCCCAAAACGATAGTGGTAATCGGTAAGAGACATCATAGATCGCACCATATCTAATAAAGTACGGCTACGATGTTCGGACACACCATTACGTTGTGGTGTTCAAGGTGGCGTGAGTTGTGAAACTATTCCACATTGTTTTAAATGAAGGCCAAACTCGCAACTCAAATATTCACCTTCATGATCAGATCGTAGAAACTTTATTTTCTTGTTACGATGATTCTCCACTTCACTCTGAAATTCCTTGAACTTTTCAAATGTTTCTGACTTGTGTTTCATTAAGTAGATATACCCATATCTGCTCAAATCATCTATGAAGGTCAGAAAATAATGATACCTGCCGCGAGCCTCAACACTCATCGGACCGCATTATACATCGGTATGTATTATTTCCAATAAGTCATTGGCTCGCTCCATTGTTCCGGAGAACGGAATTTTAGTCATCCTACCCATCAGGCATGGTTCGCAAGTATCAAATGATTCATAATCAAGTGATTCCAAAAGTCCATCTGCATGGAGTTTCTTCATGCGCTTTACACCAATATGACCTAAACGGCAGTGGACAAATATGTTGCACTGTCATTATCAACTTTGCATATTTTGACATCAATATTATGAATATGTGTATCACTACGAACGAGATTCAATAAACCATTTACATTGGGTGTATGACCATAGAAGGTTTTATTCATGTAAACAGAACACCAATTATTCTCTGACTTAAATGAATAAGTGTATCACAATAAACATGATCCAATCATATTCATGCTCAGCGCAAACACCAAATAACATTTATTTAGGTCCAACACTAATCCCGAAGGTAGAGGGAGTGTGCCATGGTGATCTTATCAACCTTGGAATCACTTCCAAAACACATCATCGCCTCGCCCATAACTAGTCTATGTTCATTTTGCAACTCCCATTTCGAGTTACTAATCTTAGCAACTGAACCGGTATCAAATACCTAGGGGTTACTACAAACACTATTAAAGTACACATCAATAACATGTATATCAAATATACCTTTATTCAATTTGCCATCCTTCTTATCCGCCAAGTATTTGGGGCAGTTCCGCTTCTAGTGACCATTCCCTTTGCAGTATAAGCACTCAGTTTCAGGCTTGGGTCTAGCTTTGGGTTTCTTCACGGGAGCGGCAACTTGTTTGCCATTATTCTTGAAGTTCCCTTTTGCCTTTTTTCTTGAAACTAGTGGTCTTTTTTAACCATCAACATTTGATGCTCTTTCTTAATTTCTACCTTCGCCGATTTCAGCATCGGGAAGAGCTCGGGAATCCTTTCCATTATCCCTTGCATATTATAGTTCATCATGAAGTTCTAGTAGCTTAGTGATAGTGACTAGAGAACTCTGTCAATCACTATCCTATCTGGAAGATTAACTCCCACTTGATTCAAGCGATTGTAGTGCCCAGACATTCTGAGCACATGTTCACTAGCTGAGCTATTCTCCTCCATTTTGTAGGCAAAGTACTTGTCAGAGGTCTCATACCTCTCGACACGGGCATGAGTTCTAAAATACCAATTTCAACTCTTGGAACATCTCATATGCTCTGTGGCATTCAAATCGTCTTTGAAGCCCCGATTCTAAGCCGTAAAGCATGGTGCACTAAACTATCAAGTAGTCATCATATCGAGCTTGCCAAACATTCATAACGTTTGCATCTGCTCCTGCAGTAGGTCTGTCACCTAGCGGTGCCTCAAGGATATAATTCTTCTGTGCAGCAGCGATGATAATCCTCAGATTAGGGACCTAGTCCGCATCATTGCTACTATCATCTTTCAACTTAGTTTTCTCTAGGAACATATCAAAAACATAGGGGAGCTGCAACGGAAGCTATTGATCTACAACATAATTTGCAAATACTAACAGGACTAAGTTCATGATAAATTAAGTTCAATTAATCAAATTACTTGAGAACTCCCACTTAGATAGACATCCCTCAAGTCATCTTAATGATACGTGATCCAAATCAACTAAACCATGTCTGATCATCATGTGAGATGGAGTAGTCATCAATGGTGAACATTTCTATGTTGATCATATCTACTATATGATTCACGTTCGACCTTTCGGTCTCCAGTGTTCCGAGGCCATGTTTGTACATGCTAGGCTCGTCAAGTTTAACCCAAGTATTCTGCATGTGCGAAACTATCTTTCACCCGTTGTATGTGAACATAGAGTCTATCACACCTGATCATCACATGGTGTGTCAACATGACGAACTGTCGCAATGGTGCATACTCAAGTGGAACACTTATACCTTGAAATTTAGTTAAGGGATCATCTTATAATGCAACCATCGTACTAAGTAAACTAAGATGCATAAAAGATAAAAATCACATGCAATCAAAATATGTGAAATGATATGGCCATCATCATCTTGTGCTTTTGATCTCCATCTCCAAAGCATCATCATGATCTCCATTGTCACTGGCTCGACACCTTGATCTCCATCATTGCGTCGTGGTCGTGTCGCCAACTATTGCTAACGCACAGTGATAAAGTAAAGCAATTACATGGTGTTTGCATTTCATACAATAAAGCAACAACCATAAGCCTCCTGCTGGTTGCCGATAACTTTTACAAAACATGATCATCTCATACAATAACATATATCATATCATGTGTTGGGGATATGACTATTGGGTATGACCCGCCTAGGAGGGGCCGGGTCATACCACTGGCGGTTCATAATCAGAAGGTCCAAGAAGATGTTGAAGACGACGGTTCATGAAACAAGCTTACTGAAGGCCCAAGACCCGGAGGAGACTTGAGGCCCACGGGTATAAACCGCCATATGTTTAAACTTGTATGTTAAGGAAGGTTTAGTTTTGTCACCGAATCGGACACGTTGTGTATGAGCCGGCCGGGACTCTGTAAGCCGCCGGGCACCAGCCTGTGTATATAAAGGGGTGACCCGACAGTGGGTTAGGGCAAGAAACAACAAGTCGAGAACTAGGTCAAGCGTATTCGCTCCCTGGTATTCGAAACCCAAGTAATACAACCTAAAGCAGGAGTAGGCCTTTACCTCATTGTGAGGGGCCAAACCTAGGTAAACTCTTTCTGTCCCTTGTCTCATTTTAACCCCTTCAAGCTAAGTACATTGCGATGGCTCCACACCTAAGTCCTCATGCTAGGGTATCTGCCGTGACAATTCCACGATAGTTAGTGCCCACCTTGGGGCCAGCACACGGTGGTTTCGAGTTCTTGAAGGGAAGCTTCATAGGGCTCAAGGGATACTCTATGGGCCGGATGACCAAGAGTCGTCATGGCAAGCTCTACATCGATGACGCGGGTTGGGGCCCCGAGGCCAGCTCAATCGAGTACGGGTGCCGGGTCCCCTTTGGCGGAATCCATGTCTTCATTGACAAGATTGGTGAACCGGAAGCTGAGCCGGACACCCGCATCGACATCGTTGAGACGGATCAGTGTGCGCGACCCGCCAGGGTTCAAGCCGCCCCGAAGCATGTCTTTGTCGGCTTTACTCAAGGAGTGGATTTGGAAGAGGATCTGAGTCTGGTGGTAAGACGGCCGTCTATTCAGGTGATGAGTCTTCAACTGGCGAGACCAATTCCATCTATCAGGTTCAGGATGGTGTGCTTGGGGTCTGTTCCAATGATGACAGTATTCCGTACCCCTACGAGCCGCCAAACCAGGTTGCGATCTTCATGGCCGGTACATTGCCAGGGCAGAATTCTTCAACAACAGTAGCAATGATCTCTGGGTCAGCAACAACAGTAGCAGCCGGGGCATGAGGCCCTATGCCCCGCCGGTTCAAGTCTTATCGAATCTATTGGATGCTCTGGCAACAATGTCAATGGCAGAGGTAACCCCGGAGAACCAAACTCAGCATAACATGGATGTTGAAAAGTTACGTGACAAGATAGCCCAAGCTAAAGAGGATCTAAATGCTGAAAACACCTAGATGGCGTCCGAGCGAGCCGCTTCGGAGAGGGAGGCAGAGCGGCTTCAAGTAGAGAACTTTCGCTTGAGCTTGGACCGGGACGCATCAAACGTTGTCTTCAACAGAAGGCATGTGAGTTGGTTACCCCCAGTTTATGATGCGAGGAACCTTTTCAACACGCCTAGGGCAGGAACCAGTAACCCGCCTGGGGTGGATAGGGCCGTTGAGGCGCCAGCGGCTGGATGATGACCCACAAGTGTAGGGGATCTATCGTAGTCCTTTCAATAAGTAAGAGTGTCGAACCCAACGAGGAGCAGAAGGAAATGATAAGCGGTTTTCAGTAAGGTTTTCTGTGCAAGCACTGAAATTGTAGGTAATAAATAGTTTTGTGATAAGATAAATAGTAACGAGCAACAAGCAAATAAAGTAAATAAAGTGCAACAAGGTGGCCCAATCCTTTATGTAGCAAAGCATAAGCCTGGACAATTTCTAATAATGAGAAAGGAGCTCCCGAGGACACATTGGGAATTATCGTCAAGCTAGTTTTCATCACGCTCAAATGATTCGCGTTCGGTACTTTGATAATTTGATATGTGGGTGGACCGGTACTTGGGTACTGTCCTAACTTGGACAAGCATCCCACTTATGATTAACCCCTATTGCAAGCATCCGCAACTACAAAAGAAGTATTAAGGTAAACCTAACCACAACATTAAACATATGGATCCATATCAACCCCTAACGAAGCAACGCATAAACTAGGGTTTAAGCTTCTGTCACTCTAGCAACCCATCATCTACTTATTACTTCCCCATGCCTTCCTCTAGGCCCAAATAATGGTGAAGTGTCATGTAGTCGACGTTCACGTAACACCACTAGAGGAAAAGACAACATACATCTCATCAAAATATCGAACGAATACCAAATTCACATGACTACTAATAGCAAGACTTCTCCCATGTCCTCAGGAACAAACATAACTACTCACAAAGCATATTCATGTTCATAATCAGAGGTATAATAATATGCATTAAGGATCTGAACATATGATCTTCCACCTAGTAAACCAATAAGTATCAAGTACAAGGAGTAATCAACACTACTAGCAACCCACATGTACCAATTTGTGGTTTTGATACAAGATTGGATACAAGAGATGAACTAGGGTTTTGAGAGGAGATGGTGCTGGTGAATATGTTGATGGAGATTGATCCCCTCCCGACGAGAGGATCGTTGGTGATGAAGTTGGTGATGATTTCCCCATCCCGGAGGGAAGTGTCCCCGGCAGAACAGCTTCGCCAGAGCCCTAGATTGATTCTGCCAAGGTTCCGCCTCGTGGCGGCGGAGTTTCGTCCCGTAAGCTTGCCCACAATTTTTTCCAGGGTAGAAGTGATGATATAGCAGAAGATGGACGCTGGAGGCCCACCGGGGGCCCCAGGAGATAGGGGGCGCGCCCTATAGGGGGGCGCCCCCTGTCTCCTGGACAAGGTGTGGGCCCCCTGGCCTATTTCTTTCGCTCAAAAATTCTTATAAATTCCAAAAAGTTGTTTCGTGGATTTTCAGGACTTTTGGAGCTGTGCAGAATAGGTTTCCAACGTTTGCTCAGCCAGAATTCCAGCTGCCGGTATTCCCCATCTTCATGGTAAACCTTGTAAAAGAAGAGAGAATAGCCATAAGTATTGAGATATAATGTGTAATAAAAGCCCATAATGCAATAAATATTGATATGAAAGCATGATGCAAAATGGACGTATCAACTCCCCCAATCTTAGACCTCGCTTGTCCTAAAGCGGAAGCCGAAATCGAAAAATATGTCCACATGTTTAGAGATAGAGGTTTCGATAAAAATAAAATACGGACATGAGGGCATCATGATCATTATAATAACAGCAACATATATAGATTTTTTCATATGATTTCTTATGCTCAAGTAACAAGCAATTCACAATGTCAAGTATGGTTCAAAAACTTCATTGGGAACTAACAAACTATAATCCGAGTCAGTGAAGCAATTGCAATTTATCGTAACATCGGAAAGAGTCAATAATAGAGCTTTTCAACAAGCTCACATATTCAACTATCTCGTAGTCCCTACAATTGCTAACACTCACGCAATACTTGTGGTTATAGAGTTTCAGCCGGACACTAAGAAAGATAGGGGCTTATTGTGTTGCCTCCTCACATATTCACCTTTAGGTGATGTTAACAATAATAGTCCATGCTAACTTACATCCAATGGATATATGTATCATGATCTTTCAAACACGAGGAGCTTGCCAAAGGATAAAATAAAAAGGGAAAGGCGAAGATCACCTTGACTCAAGCATAAAGTAAAAACATAAAGTAAAAGATAGGCCCTTCGCAGAGGGAAGCAGAGGTTGTCATGCGCGTTTAGGGTTGATGCATAAAATCTTAATGCAAAATAACGTCACTTTATATTGCCCCTTGTATGTGGACCTTTATTATGCAGTCAGTCGCTTTTATTACTTCCACAACAAGTTCGTAGAAATCTTATTTTCTCTGCACTAATAAGTCATACATATTTAGAGAGCAATTTTTATTGCTTGCACCGATGACAACTTGCTTGAAGGATCTTACTCAATCCATAGGTAGGTATGGTGGAATCTCATGGCAAAACTGGGTTTAAGGATATTTGGAAGCACAAGTAGTATTTCTACTTGGTGCAAGGAATTTGGCTAGCATGAGGGGGAAAGGCAAGCTCAACATGTTTGGAAGGTCAATGACAATATACTTTAACTGAGATGTCAGAAAACATAAACCATTATGTTGTCTTCCTTGTCCAACATCAACTCTTTTAGCATGTCATACTTAATGAGCGCTTCACAATCATAAAAGATGTCCAAGATAATATATCTATATGTGGACCCCTCTTTCCTTATCACTTCCTATTATTTGCAACGATGACCAAGGCTACGTTCATCAACTCTCAACAATTTTTATGCCTCATACTTTCTATGTGTGAAGTTATCACTATCCATAAGATCAATATGAACTCTTTTATTCTTTCTATTTTCTCAAGATCTTAGCACATAGCAAAGCCCTTGACTCAACACTAAACTTTATTATAGATAGCAGACGGACTCGATTACATAAAGAGATCACAATGCAAAACTCAAAACTACTTGAAATCAAAACTACAAACTACTAAATCAAGACACTACTAAAAGGATCGAGCTAAATAAAGCGGTAAAGATAGGAGTGTGATGGTGATATGATACCGGGGCACCTCCCCCAAGCTTGGCAGTTTCCAAGGGGAGTGCACATACCCATGTGATTATTTCTCCTTCTTCACGGTTGGTGTTATAATCTTCTTGGCGATGATGCCCTTCAGGATGCGGTTCTCCTCCTCGAGCTTATTAACTTGTTGTTTGAGATCCATAATTTCTTTACGGAGCTTGCCCGTAATGGCCAACGCTCCTTTTACCCAAGGATGCTGCATAGCTTCTGGACAACAAGTGAAACTCTTTTTCATATTTTCATAAGAAAGAAATCTAGAGTTGGAAGGGATGACCGAAGTTGGAATAGCCACGTTCGGTAGTTCCCCCATCATTTCTGTTCGGAGACGAGAGGTGACTTCTTGATCTTCTTCCATGGCATCTATCCTTTTCAAATCAGCGTCCATCTCATCCTCCATTGATGATCCAAAGCGGTAGGCGTCGTTATTCGCTCCTGGACCTGGCGTTGGGTGAGACACCCGGCTCTCCCCAACTGACTCCTGAGAAGACATCTTGCTTAATTCTGCAAGAGGAATAACTCGAAACGAAAACAGAGGATGTTTGCGTGATATGGTGGTCAAAACCTTCGGGGGTATATATAATGAATTTTTACCGACCAAAATACGTAACATACAAGAAAACGGAGTCCGGGAGGCACACGAGATGCCCATGAGATAGGGGGTGTGCCCTACAGGGGGGGGGGGCGCCCTCCACTCTCGTGGGAGCCTCGTGTCCCTTTCGGACTACTTCTTTCTTCCTAAAATTCTTAAATAATCCAAAACTGATAAAAATTGCCATTGGAGTTGTTTTGGAGTCGGTTTACTTACCGTCCCACATACCTATGCCTTTTCGGAGTCTGGAACATTCTGGAAAGTGTCCCTCATGTATTCCTCAGGGGTTACGGTTTCAATAATATTAGTTTCAACATTGATACGATTACCTGAAATATAGTGTTTAATTCTTTGACCGTTTACCATCCTCGGATTCGTGCCTTTGAAGTTGTTGATTTTTATAGCACCAGAATGGTAGACCTCCTCGATAACGTAGGGACCTTCCCATTTTGAGAGAAGTTTTCCTGCAAAAAATCTTAAACGAGAGTTGAATAATAACACATAATCTCCTACGTTAAACTCACACTTTTGTATCCTCTTATCATGCCAGCGTTTGACTTTTTCTTTGAAAAGCTTGGCATTCTCATAAGCTTGGGTCCTCCATTCGTCAAGTGAGCTAATATCAAATAACCTCTTCTCACCGGCAAGTTTGAAGTCATAATTAAGCTCTTTGATAGCTCAATATGCCTTATGTTCAAGTTCAAGAGGTAAATGACACGCTTTTCCATAAACCATCTTATAAGGAGACATACCCATATGATTTTTGTATGCAGTTCTATAGGCCCATAATGCATCATCAAGTTTTTTGGACCAATTCTTTCTAGATCTGTTCACAGTCTTTTGAAAAATTAATTTGAGCTCTCTATTGCTCAACTCTACTTGACCACTAGACTGCAGATGATAAGGAGATGCTATTCTATGATTGACATCATACTTAGCAAGCATCTTAAGGAAAGCACCATGAATAAAATGTGAACCACCATCAGTCATAAGATATCTAGGGACTCCAAACCTCAGAATAATAACTTCTTTAAGCATTTTAATAGAAGTATTATGATCAGCACTACTAGTTGGAATAGCTTCTACCCACTTAGTAACGTAATCAACAGCAACTAAAATATGTGTATAACCATTAGAGGCAGGAAAAGGTCCCATATAGTCAAAGCCCCGAACATCAAACGGTTCAATAACAAGAGAATAATTCATAGGCATTTCTTGACATCTACTAATGTTACCTACTCTTTGATATTCATCACGGGATAAAACAAACTTACGAGCATCTTTGAAAAGAGTAGGCCAATAAAAACCAGATTGTAGTACCTTGTGTGCAGTTCTATCTCCAGCGTGGTGTCCTCCATAAGATTCAGACTGACACTTACGTAGAATCTGTTCCTGTTCATGCTCAGGAACACAACGTCTAATAACACCATCTACTCCTTCTATATAAAGGTGTGGATCATCCCAGAAGTAATGTCTTAAATCATAAAAGAACTTTTTCTTTTGCTGGTATGTGAAACTAGGCGGTAAATATTTAGCAACAATGTAATTAGCATAATCAGCATACCAAGGGGCAGTACGAGAAGCATTGATGACCGCTAATTGTTCATCAGGAAAGCTATCATTAATAGGCAGTGGGTCATCAAGAACATTCTCTAACCTAGACAAGTTATCTGCAACGGGGTTCTCAGCTCCCTTTTTGTCAATAATATGCAAGTCAAATTCTCGGAGCAAGAGAACCCATCTAATGAGTCTAGGCTTAGCATCTTTCTTTTCCATAAGATATTTAATAGCAGCATGATCAGTGTGAATAGTAACTTTGGAATCAACAATATAAGGTCTAAACTTATCACATGCAAACACAACTGCGAAGAACTCTTTTTCAGTAGTAACATAATTTCTCTGGGTAGTACCAAGAGTCTTACTAGCATACTGGATAACATTCAATTTCTTATCAACTCTTTGCCCAAGAACAGCACCTACAGCATAATCACTAGCATCAACATAATTTCAAAAGGTAAATTCCAATCAGGTGGCTGAACAATAGGTGCAGTGATCAAAGCTTTCTTAAGTGTTTCAAAAGCTTCTACACAATCATCATCAAAGACAAAAGGAATATCTTTTTGCAATAAATTAGTCAGAGGCCTAGAGATTTTAGAAAAGTCCTTAATGAACCTCCTATAAAAACCGGCATGACCAAGGAAACTTCTTATACCTTTTATGTCCTTGGGACATGACATCTTTTCAATAGCATCAACTTTGGCTTTATCAACTTCAATACCTCTCTCAGAGATCTTGTGCCCCAAGACAATGCCTTCATTAACCATAAAGTGACACTTTTCCCAATTCAGGACGAGACTAGTGTCTTCACAACTCTGCAAAACTCGATCAAGGTTGCTCAAACAATCATCAAAAGAGGATCGATAGACAGAGAAGTCATCCATGAATACCTCACAAATCTTTTCACAAAAATTAGATAATATAGCCATCATGCATCTTTGAAAGGTTGTAGGTGCATTACATAAACCAAAAGGCATACATCTATAAGCAAAATGTAACATCCCAAAATTCTATATTTTGGAATGTTAAATTAAGTAAATAAATAGGATTGTTTGTTTGATTGTTGTGTCATGGATTATGTGAAATTATTTTATTTCTTTCACGGGAATTACAACCTTTTTTGTTCTTGTTTAAAACTTTTTCTAACCGTGTTATAAAAGAAAGCTATGGTTGGAAAGTTTATCCAATGACATTTCATTTACTGTTGAACTTTCCGAAATATTTTCAAACCACATTCAAATGAATGAGTGAGAATAAAATGACTTTCTCAGTTGTGGTGTAAAAATATTTCATAAGGATTTTATTTGGAGCTTCTCTTTTGAAGTTGGAACTTATTTGTATTTTTTTCTTTTTTTTTCAAAAAATCCATATAATGAAATTATGAGAGGAGATAATATGACTTCTCCAAAACTATTATTGGAAATATTCAATATTTCTTGTTAGTCATTTGGGTATTCATAAAACCTAAAACATATGATGCGGCAATTATGAAGCCCATAATGCATTATTAAGAATAAGTCTGTGCACGAAAATAAGTTTAATGAATTCTGAAACTAATGTGCGTAGACTCCAAATAATAAACATGTAAACATATACTTTTTTCTAAATCTTGTTAATGACACTTTTCGCATAGTTAAATAAATAACTAATAAATCCTAGCCTGTCCTAATTGGGCCTGACCCATATATATCCCTCTCTCTCATTTGTTTTTTTCTGTCTTCCTTGTACATGGGTCGGCCGATCTAGCCCACCTCTACTCGATCTTCTTCTACCTCATGATCAGGTACACACGCTACAGAAAGAGAACTCCATGGACGCCTGTACCTCTTCCTCCCCTCCTCTCCCTTCACTCGCCGCACTATCTGACCTCCTGAATCGTCACCCGCGCCCTCCCTCGACCCTTTGCCTACTAAGTGCGCATTGGAGACTCCCATAGTGGCCATTACAAGGCAGAGAAACAACCACCATTAAGCACCACCACCTGCTCGAATTCAGACCTCCCCCTCTCCTATAAATAGTACCCATAGGTGAACTTCACAGTCCTCATCCCCTCCCGAGAAAACCCCTCTCTACCTCGCCCTCCTCTGTGAGCAATTGCTCGTCGGAGTTCGGAAACTCCGGCGGCCGCTCCACGCCGCCACGGGACGAGGCCGAGCCCGGGACATTGCCCAACGGACTTCCCTCATCGACCTCTTCGCCGTCCTCATTCTACTTGACGTTGGGGGACTTCTTCCTCAACTCCGGCGACCTTTTCCCCAACTCCAGCGACTAACTCCGGTGAGCACTGTGTAAATCCCGTATTTGTTTTTTAGAAAAATACTCAAACTTCGGAAAATCATATCTCCTAAACCGCATGCCCAAATTCGACAAATTTTATTACCCCAGATTCCTTGGAACATCTAGTTCATTATAAAAATACGAGATCTCAGTTTTTAGCAAGTTAAAGTTTAGTTCTGTTTTGAATGTTAAATTGAGTACTTTTGCTATATCTTCTAATCTATAGGACATATAAAAATGTTTATTATATGAAAGTTCGACCTTAGGACATCACCTTTCTGTTGGAACTCATGGAATAATTTTTCAGCAAGATTTAGCTACTGTTTTAACATCAACACCTTAATTTGACCTTCTCGATCATTTAATAACTTTTGACATGAAGTTAAATCTTTTAGATTGATCCCTAGAAAACCTCTTTGGTCACATGCCATCATCATACAAATTTGGACTTAGGAAATGTTACATAGATTTTTGTAACATAAACCCTATGGCATCAACTCCATCTATCATTTTTATTGGACCCAAGTCAAATATTCCAATCAAACCCATTATAGACTTTGTCGTACAACCTTGCGTCACAACTCTTCAAGCGGTGATCTTCACTTTGACCCAACCCTAGAAAAAAATCCTATATCATATTTTCATTCTTGATCTTATCTCAACCCGTAACCAAGTCCTAACAACTTATGTTGGAATGTTTTTATTTTTATTTTTTTATTTGTATTGTAATTCGAGTATTTTATTTGGACCTTTATTTGTGTGTTGTTGTGTGTTAAAGTACTTTCTTATATCATTAGATATATCGTAACGAGAAGGAGAGACGACTCAATATAATATTTCATCTTCATCAACAGTACAAGGCAAGTTACATCTTGATCATGCCCTTTTATACCTATGTTTTATATATGCATTTAGTCCTTTGATGTAAGGTTTGCATGAATATGTTAGTTGGCTATATTATAAACCCAGTAGTGCAATGAGGTAGGTCTAAGCCTTTACTTCTTTGTCACCAACATTGTAGGGATTTTGCTATGCCATTGTAGACGGGGATTGGTATGTGAGATCACGAAAGTTGTGAGTGATATAATAATTAAAGGTAACCTTAAGGTGGCAACATTAACACACATCTGGGTGGATTGGTAAGGGGCACCCTAGAGAAACCAGTGGACTTGCCCGGGCACCCTGGAGAAACCAGTGGACTTGCCCAGGGGATCCCGGAGTACCCGTGTGATCACACTATGGACTACCCCCCAGGCTCAAAGGGATTCATCAAATTTTCATGACTAGAAGCTTTCCTGCACAGCCACAAACTATTATGGGCTCTGGCTTAGTTGAGTATGTTGTGTGACCTCTTACCATGATAGACTAGCAGATGTAGTTATATATGTAGGTGTACCGGTCTACCCAGGGTTAAGAGGGAACACTTCAGAAAGACTATGTATCGATCTTCCGATTCTCAAACACCTGGCAGTGCGAGGACTACAAAGGAGGTGATCGAGTCTTGTGGGGAAAAGTGTGCAAACCTCTGTAGAGTGTAAAACTAATCGATTAGCCGTGTCCTCGGTTATGGACAATTTGAGCATCTGGAAAGTGGGAAATGAGCGATCTCATCACTCTTAATTAATTTAATGGGTTTTAAAGAATTTGGGTATAGATTGAATGGAGCAACCATCTTAATCATATAATGATGAATTATGTAGTAACAATATGATATTCTTTTGATGATAAGGAAAAATCAGCTTTATGCAAATTAAATTTAGAACCATCCACCAGCCATATTGCATGTATAAATAGGACATTTATTCATCTCTTGTGGTGTGACTTGCCAGTACATTCAACGTACTGACCTACACGGCTGCAACATATTATGTTGCAGGTATTATCTACAAGTACGTGATTTGATAGGGTTACGGTCCGCACTCAACTTGCCGATGGTGTTGATGGGACTCCACACCCGTTTGCCTGTTTTCGCTGAGATTCTTAAGGTATATATCATTTTTTCGTTACTTATACATGTGATTGCACTTTGATATATACATTGATGTACTGTGTGTGCTAGCATACCGATCTGGGGATAGCACAGATACACAGAGACTTGACCGTTTGAGGTCGGGTCGCTACACAAAAGTACCAAAAGGCCAAGTAAAAGTAGTTTTAGATTGATCCTTCGCAGACGTAGGTATTTGAGAGAAGCCAGAATAACCATATAGAAAGCAAAAATGTGTGTGTTTGGATAGCCTTTCTAGCATTTGATCGATAAAAGGTAAAGGGTAATGATCTTTCTTAGTAGCTTTATTTAACTTACAGAAATCAATTACCATCCTATAACCTGTAATAATTCTTTGCGGGATCAATTCATCTTTATCATTAGGAATGACGGTAATACCTCCCTTTTTAGGGACACAATGGACAGGGCTTACCCATTCACTATCAGCAACGGGATAAGTAATACCTGCCTCAAGGAGCTTTAGTATCTCCTTTCTTACCACTTCCTTCATCTTGGGATTTAATCATCTTTGAGGATCTCTAACTGGTTTGGCATCTTTCTCCACTGAAATCTTGTGTTGACATAATGTGGGACTAATGCCCTTAAGATCATCCAGAGTATATCCAATAGCTGCACGGTGCTTCTTCGGAGTTTTCAATAATCTTTCTTGTTTCTCTGAAAGGTTAGCACTAATAATAACATGATATATTTCTTTTTCATCAAGATAAGCATACTTAAGATTAACAAGTAATGGTTTATGTTCAAACACGGGATCACCCTTGGGTGGAGGGGGATCCCCAAGAATTTCAACGAGAAGGTTATGTTTTAGCAAAGGTTCCTTTTTAAGGAACACTTCATCTATTTCTACCCTTTCCTTCATAAACATTTCGTTTTCATGGTCTAGCAAATATTGTTCTAAAGGATCAGTTGGAGGAACAGCAATGGAAGCAAGACAAATAATCTCATCCTTACTAGGTGGTTCCCTTTCACGAGGTTGTCTACTAAACTTAGCAAAATTAAACCCATGAGACATACCATCTATGCCAACAGCAACAATATTCCTTTCACAATTAATCTTAGCACTAGCAGTATTCAAGAAGGGCCTACCAAAAATAATGGGACAAAAGGCATCTTGTGGGGAAGCAAGAACAAGAAAATCAGCAGGGTATTTAACCTCACAAAACTTCAACATCTCTAACAATCCCAATAGGTTTAATGGTATCCCTATTAGCAAGCTTAATAGTAACATCAATGTCTTCCAATTCAATGGGTGCAATGTCGTGCATAATTTTTTTATAAAGATCATAAGGTATCGCACTAGCACTGTCACCCATATCACATAAGCCATGATAACAATGATCTCCTATTTTAACGGAAATAACAGGCGTGCCTACGACAGGTCTACGTGTCTTAGTATCAGGTCTAGGAATATTAGCAGTCTCACCCAAGAAAGAAATAACATGCCCATCTAAGTCCTCATCCAAGAGATCTTTAACCATAGCAATACTAGGTTCAACATTAATTTGCTCAGGAGGTGTATAAGTCCTACTATTACTCTTACGAACAACAGTCGTAGCTTTAGCATGATCCTTTATCCTAACAGGAAAAGGAGGTTTTTCAACATAAGCAGTAGGAACAATAGGATCACTATAGGTAATAGTCTTTTCTTCGACTGTAATAGGTGCAACTACTTTCACTTCAACAAGAGGATTATATTTAAACCACTTCTCCTTAGGGAGATCAACGTGAGTAGCAAAAGATTCACAAAAAGTAGCTACGATCTCAGAGTCAAGTCCATACTTAGCGCTAAATCCACGAAAAACATCGGTATCCATAAAAGATTTAACACAATCGAACTTAGGTGTCATACCTGACTCCTTACCATCGTCGGAACCCCAATCTTCAGAGTTGCGTTTAATTCTTTCCAATAAGTGCCATTTGAAATCAATAGTCTTCAGCATATAAGAACCAGCATGGGAAGTATCGAGCAGGTTGCGATTATCTAGAGAAAGCCGAGCATAGAAATTCTGAATAATCATTTCCCGAGAGAGCTCATGATTGGGGCATGAATATAACATTGACTTAAGCCTCCCCCAAGCTTGAGCGATGCTTTATCCTTTGCGAGGACATAAATTATATATGCAATTACGATCACGATGAATAAGATGCATAGGATAGAACTTCTGGTGAAATTCCAACTTCAATCGCTTATAATTCCAAGATCTTGTATCATCACATAGCCTATACCATGTCATTGCATCTCCCTTCAAAGATAAAGGGAAGACCTTCCTTTTGACAACATCATCGGGAATACCTGCAAGCTTAAATAATCCAGAAACTTCATCCACAAAGATAAGGTGTAAATCGGGATGCAATGTTCCATCTCCTGCAAATGGATTAGCTAGCAGTTTCTCTATCATACCCGAAGGAATCTCAAAGTAAATATTTTCATCAAGTTCAGTAGGTTGAGGAGCAAATCTTTGCTCTTCTGGTTGGGGTGAAGATACCCCAAACAAGCCCCTCAAAGGATTAGTTTCCATAGTGACAAGTAACAGAAAATTTCAGCACACTATATAAATGTTTCCTTACCAAGTTCCACTCACCAAAAGCGCTACACTCCTCGGCAACGGCGCCAGAAAAGAGACTTGATGACCCACAAGTGTAGGGGATCTATCTAGTCCTTTCGATAAGTAAGAGTGTCGCAGAAGGAAATGATAAGCGGTTTTCAGTAAAGTTTTCTCTGCAAGCACTGAAATTGTAGGTAACAGATAGTTTTGTGATAAGATAAATAGTAACGAGCAACAAGCAAATAAAGTAAATAAAGTGCAGCAAGGTGGACCAATCCTTTATGTAGCAAAGGATAAGCCTGGACAATTTCTAATAATGAGAAAGGAGCTCCCAAGGACACATTGGGAATTATCGTCAAGTTAGTTTTCATCATGCTCAAATGATTCGCGTTCAGTACTTTGATAATTTGATATGTGGATGGACCGGTACTTGGGTACTGTCCTAACTTGGACAAGCATCCCACTTATGATTAACCCCTATTGCAAGCATCCGCAACTACAAAAGAACTATTAAGGTAAACCTAACCACGACATTAAACATATGGATCCATATCAACCCCTAATGAAGCAACGCATAAACTAGGGTTTAAGCTTCTGTCACTCTAGCAACCCATCATCTACTTATTACTTCCCCATGCCTTCCTCTAGGCCCAAATAATGGTGAAGTGTCATGTAGTCGACGTTCACATAACACCACTAGAGGAAAAGACAACATACATCTCATCAAAGTATCGAACGAATACCAAATTCACATGACTACTAATAGCAAGACTTCTCCCATGTCCTCAGGAACAAACGTAACTACTCACAAAGCATATTCATGTTCATAATCAGAGGTGTAATAATATGCATTAAGGTTCTGAACATATGATCTTCCACCAAGTAAACCAATAAGTATCAAGTACAAGGAGTAATCAACACTACTAGCAACCCACATGTACCAATTTGTGGTTTTGATACAAGATTGGATACAAGAGATGAAGTAGGGTTTTGAGAGGAGATGGTGCTGCTGAAGATCTTGATGGAGATTGATGCCCTCCCGGTGAGTGGATCGTTGGTGATGATGTTGGTGATGATTTCCCCCTCCCGGAGGGAAGTGTCCCCGGCAGAACAGCTCTGCCAGAGCCCTAGATTGATTCCGCCAAGGTTCCGCCTCGTGGCGGCGGAGTTTCGTCCTGTAAGCTTGCCCACGATTTTTTCCAGGGTAGAAGTGATGATATAGCAGAAGATGGATGCTGGAGGCCCACCGGGGCCCCTAGGAGATAGGGGGGGCGCCCTATAGGGGGGGGGGGCGCCCCCTATCTCCTGGACAGGCTGTGGGCCCCCTGGCCTATTTCTTTCCCTCAGAAATTCTTATAAATTCCAAAAAGTTGTTTCGTGGAGTTTCAGGACTTTTGGAGCTGCAGAATAGGTTTCCAATGTTTGCACCTTTTCCAGCCAGAATTCCAGCTGCCGGTATTCCCCCTCTTCATGGTAAACCTTGTAAAATAAGAGAGAATAGCCATAAGTATTGAGATATAATGTGTAATAGTAGCCCATAATGCAATAAATATTGATATAAAAGCATGATGCAAAATGGATGTATGACTGGAGAACCGGTTCAGCCACGTGCTGCAGACCCCCCACGTTTGAATTTCACCTCTCCTCAGCACATTCCGACACCCTCGGGTCATTTTTCTAATCCTTTGGATAACATGATAGCTGCGGCTACTCGGTTGGCAGCCCTCCCAGTTCAGGATGAGTCGCCAGCAACGATGGAAATGCGGAGAGCTGGAGAAATTCTTCAGACTGTTGTGGCCCAACAGGCGGCTTATTCATACAGTCGCGAACGGATTCATTCAACACCACGTCACAGCCAGAGTTATAGCAGACATATTGATGAACCGACCGTGTAAAGAAGTGAACGGCACCGCAACCAGCCTCGTAGGCCTGACCTGTCACGCGCTGGTAATGATTCTCAGGCTTTGGTGGACCAGGGCAGAGTGCGACGTGAGGCAGACTTGGCGGCTCAGTTGGCGGCTCAACAACAATCTCCGGTTTATCCGTCAGCGTCTATAGAGGAAGGAGTGACCTCTAGAACCTTGGGTGTGCCGTGTTTAGTGCCGGCTCTATGCAACGAACGCTTGCCTAAGGATTTCAAGGGCCCCCGTTAGGTGCCTAACTACACGGTGAATCAGCCCCCAGAGGCTTGGATTGAAAGCTATGAGATGGCTATGGAGATGCTGGATGTTAGTGATGCTGTGTGTGCTAAGTATTTCACCATGATGTTGGATGGGCCAGCTCGTACTTTGTTGAAAGGGCTGCCTGCTAACTCCATTGGATCATGGATGGAGTTGAAAAGGCGATTTATTCAAAAATTTAAAGACACATGCAAGCAGCCTATGTAAATTCTAGATTTGGATTCTTGTGTCCAGGTTGAAGGCGAGTCAACAACCAATTGGGTGCGTCGGATCTCAGCTGTTATACACTCATCGGACAGTATCAATGCCGGTTCAGCAGTCCTGATGTTAGAGAAGAACTGTCATTTTCTTCCCCTTAAACAAAAATTGGGGCGGCTTATGCGTAATTGCAATGACATGGGGGAGCTCATGGCGGCTCTCGTCAAGTATGCCGACTCAGATAGCACGAAAGACCCTGAGTCTGATGAGGAGAAGACTGGGAAGGGGAAGAAGAGTGGCAATGCAAAGGGACAACACAACATGGCGGTCTTGATAACCCACAAGTATAGGGGGTCATGACAGTTTTCGAGGGTAGAGTATTCAACCCAAATTTATAGATTCGACACAAGGGGAGCCAAAGAATATTTGAAGGTATTATCAGCTAAGTTGTCAATTCAACCACACCTGGAAATTAATTATCTGCAGCAAAGTGATCAGTAGCACAGTAATATGATAGTTTTGATAGTAGCGACATCAGCAATAGTAACAGTAACAGTGATAGCAGTATTTTGTAGCAAGTGTGATAGTAGCAGCAGCAATAGTAACTTAGTAGAAACAATATAAGATAAATTTGTAGGCATTGGATCGGTGACTTGTTGGATGATATTCATCATGTGACAGTTATAACCTAGGGCGATATGACACTTGCTCCAGTTCATTGATGTAATGTAGGCATGTATTCCGTAAATAGTCATACGTGCTTTATTAAAAGAACTTGCACAACATCTTTTGTCCTACCCTCCCATTGCAGCAGGGTCCATATTGGAAACTAAGGGATATTAAGGCCTCCTTTTAATACAGAACCGGAACAAAGCATTAACACAGAGTGAATACATGAACCCCTCAAACTACGGTCATCACCGAGAGTGGGCCCAGTTGTTGTCACTCCGGGGTTATCGAATCATAACCGTAGTAGGTGACTATAACTTGCAAGATCGGATCTAAAAATGGATATAATGATGAATTCATAAACGGTTCAGATCTGAGTTCATGGCACCCGGGCCCAAAGTGACAAGCATTAAGCATAGCAAAGTCATAGGAACATCAATCTAAGAACATAGTGGATACTAGGGATTAGGACCTAACAAAACTAACTCGATTACATGATGAATCTCATCCAACTCCTCACCGACTAGTGAGCCTACGAAGGAATTACTCACTCCCGGTGGGGAGCATCATGGAATTGATGATGGAGATGGGTTGGTGATGATGAAGAATGAAGATCCCCCTCTTCGGAGCCCCAAACGGACTCCATATCTGCCTTCCCGAGGAAGACCACGGCTTGGCGGTGGCTCCATCTCGTGGATCGTGATAATTCTTTCTCCCTGATTTTTTTCTAGAAACATGTGATTTTATAGTATCAGGGGGGTCGTCTGCAGGGCCACCACATGGGTACAACCCACCTGGGCACACCAGGAGAGGGGGCACGCCCTGGTGGGTTGTGCCCACCTAGGTGCCCCGCTCTGGCAGGTCTTGGCTCCAGAAATTCTTATTATTGATATAAAAAATCCTCGCAAAGTTTCATTCCATTCTGAGAACTTCTATTTCTGCACAAAAACAACACCATGGTAGTTCTGCTGAAAACAACGTCAGTCTGGGGTTAGTTTCATTCAAATCATGCAAATTAGAGTTCAAAACAAGAGGAAAAGCACGAGAAAAAGTAGATACGTTGGAGACGTATCAGACGGGTCAAGGTGGTAATGGTAAACGTAAGGCGGACGACCATTTAGACTTCCTGGCTAACACCAACACGCAGAGTCATAGCCAGCGTCGTAAGGGGAAAACACAAGAGCCCCGGTTTGTAGGGCCAAAGTTCAACCTAGAGGCCATGATGAATCAGCCTTGTCCGAAGCACGAAACCCATGATAAGCTGGCCAGTCATCTATGGAAGGATTGCTTCATCATGAGGGAGTATAGAAACTCTAACTTTTTTTAGAACAATCAGGGCCCGCATGGCGGTTCGAGTTCCGTCTCGCACGGGCCTGGTTTTGGCGGTGGCGGTTCAAGCTCTGGGTTTCAGGGCCAAGGCAATCAAGGTGGTTTTAATCAACAATCTGACCAAGGGAATCAGTAGCATCAGTCTAGTTATCAGAACAATCCAAAACATCTGAATAGTGGTCAATATCATGTGTTTACCACAAGCCTGTGCAAGCGAGATCAGAAAATCCATAAGCGGGCGGTCAACTCAGTTGAGCCGGTGGTGCCTCGTTATTTGAGGTGGTCTGAGCAGCCTATCGTATGGAGCCGTGAGGATCACCCGCCCTAGGTTGACAATCCAGGTGAGTTGGCATTGGTGGTTGCTCCACAGGTAGGAGGGTATAAGCTTACGAAGGTGCTCCTAGATGGGGACAGCAGTATCAATATCCTTTACTATGAGACTTTTTGCCGTATGAACTTGACTAACAAAGATCTTAAGGCGTCTTCGACTGTTTTCCATGGGGTGGTGCCTGGTAAGTCAGTGTATCCATTGGGTAAGATAACACTGGGGGTAGCTTTTGGAGATGACCAGGATTCCAGAGCTAAGAAATTGACCTTTGAGGTGGTTAAGATCAAAATCCCATACCATGCTTTGTTTGGGCGGCCGACTTACGCCAAGTTTATGGCGCGGCCGTGTTATGTTTACTTGCAGCTTAAAATGTCGGGTCATAAAGGCACCATCACGGTGCATGGTGATAGGAAGATTGCTTTGTACTGTGAAGAGGGTGATGCTGCTTATGCTGAGTCGGCCTGTGAGCCTGAGGAGTTAAAGTTTGATAAAGACAATGTTGACCCGGCGGATATGACACCTTTGAAGAAGCCAACTACAGAGAATGACCCCCTGCTGAAGTTTAAATTGGCAGATGACACTAAGATGGTTGATTTTGTTCCTGGCGACTCGTCCAAGCAATTCAGTATCAGTGCTAATATAGATCCGAAATAGGAAAGCGCGCTCATAGAGTTCATCCATGAGAACCGGGACATCTGTGCATGGAAACCTTCCGACATGCCAGGTGTACCGAGGGAACTCACTGAGCACACCCTTAATTTGGATCCAAAGTTTAAGCCGGTCAAGCAATTTCTTCGTTGTTTTAATGAGGAGAGGCACAAGGCAATTGGTGAAGAGGTAGCCCGGCTCTTGGCGGCAGGATTCATCATTGAAGTTTTTCATCCTGAGTGGTTGGGTAACCCGGTGTTGGTACTTAATAAAAATGGCACTTGGCATATGTGTGTGGATTATACAGACCTTAATAAGGCATGTCCGGCCAATCCTTTTGCTCTCCGTCGTATTGATCAGATTATTGATGCTACGGCGGGTTGTGAGCGTTTGAGTTTTTTGGATGCTTATTCTGGTTATCATCAAATCAAGATGGCAATGAAGGACCAGGAGAAGACAACTTTCATCACTCCCTTTGGAGTCTTTTGCTATGTGTCTATGCCTTTTGCGCTCAAGAGTGCCCAGGCGACTTATCAGCGGTGTGTTTAGAATTGCCTTCATGACCAGATTGGACGCGATGTTCATGCCTATGTGGATGATATTGTGGTGAAATCCAGAAAGAAGGAGACTTTGATAGATGATCTGAAAGAGACCTTTGACAATCTTTGAGTCTATTAAATTATGCTTAACCCGACAAAGTGTGTCTTTGGCTTGCCAGCAGGCAAGTTATTGGGTTTCCTGGTTTCTAAGAGGGGCATTGAAGCAAACCCGGAGAAGATCAAGGCTATCACTTCTTTGGCTAAACTAGCATGTATCAATGACGTCCAACGTTTGGCGGGTTGTATTGCAGCTTTGAGCCAATTTATAAGCCGCCTGGGGGAGAAGGCTATCCCTTTGTATCAAATGATGAAGAGGACAGATGACTTTGTCTGGAGCGATGCTGGTAATGAGACGTTTGAGGCGCTTAAAAGACAGCTGGCTGAGCCGCCAGTTCTTGCAGCTCCTATTGAGAAGGAGCCCTTGCTTTTATATGTGGCTGCAAACAACAGAGCTGTCAGTGTGGAAATTGTGGTTGAAAGGAAGGAATCAGGCAAGGAGTATCCGGTTCAAAGGCCGGTTTATTGTGTTAGTGAGGTGCTCATTGAGTCTAAACAGAGATACCCACATTGGCAGAAATTGGTTTACGACATGTTCATGGTCAGCCGCTAGTTGAAGCAATATTTCCTTGGTCACCCCATCACTGTGGTTAGTTCTGCTCCCTTGGGGGATATTATTCAAAACAGAGAAGCCACAGGTCGGGTAGCTAAGTGGGCCATTGAGCTTGGACCCCATGGCTTGAAGTATGTGCCTCACACAGCTATAAATCTCAGGCATTAGTGGACTTCATCAATGATTGGACAGAGCTTCAGATGCCTGAGGATAAGCCGGATAACACATATTGGACTATTCATTTCAATGGGTCCAGGCAATTGGAAGGCTCGGGGGATGGAGTTATATTGACTTCCCCACGAGGTGATAAATTTTGTTATGTATTAAGGTTGATGTTCCCTTGTACTAACAATGCAGCTGAGTATGAGGCCTTACTCCATGGTCTTCGGACGGCTAAAGAGATGAATCTAAGCCGGGTGAGGTGCTTTGGCGACTCAGATTTGGCGGCTCGGCAAGTGTCAGGAACTTGGGATTCAAAGGATCCACTCATGGCGGCTTATCGCCGAGAGGTTGATACTATTGCTGGTCATTTCAAAGGCTATCAAGTGGAGCATGTTGATCGCAAGAAAAATGAAGTTGCTGATGCTTTAAGCCAGCAAGGGTCTTAGCGTAAGCCAGTACCCCCTAATGTTTTCCTCGATGTTTTGCATAACCCATCAGTTAAGTTGCCTATGGAGGAAGATTTGGCAGTTCCTGACCCGGAGGCACAACTGGTGGTGGCTCTCCATGTTATTCCTGATTGGACTATTCCATATTTGAATTATACGACCTGGGGTGAGTTACCCGAGGATGAAACCTTGGCCAGGCAAATAACCCGAATGTCTAAGTCAATGACTATTGTCAATGGTTAGCTACACATATGCAGTGTTACGGGAGTGTTTCAACGATGCATTTCTCCTGAGGAGGGCCATGAAATTTTAAGGGAGATTCATGAAGGAGATTGAGGTCATCATGTCGGCTCTAAGTCTCTCGTTGCTAAAACTTTTCGTCATGGGATTTATTGGTTGACGGCTCATGCTGATGCGAAAGATCTGGTCAGTAAATGTGATGGCTGTCAGAAATTTTCATGACGAGCTCATGTGCCGGCTCAAGAATTGAGGATGATTCCAATTACTTGGTTGTTTGTAGTCTGGGGGCTGGATATGGTTGGGCCTTTTAAAAGGTCCAAGGACAAAAAGACTCATCTTTCGGTAGCCGTTGACAAGTCTACAAAGTGAGTTGAAGCTGAGCCAATCAGTAAATGTGATGCAGCAACGGCGGTTCAATTCATCAAAAAGGCGATCTTTCATTTTGGATACCTTGATAGTATCATCACTGATAATGGTACTAATCTGTCTAAGGGTGCAATGAAAGAGTTCTGTCAACAAGAGCACATCTGGCTTGATGTATCGTCAGTGGCTCACCCCCAGTCTAATGGTCAAGCAGAAAGAGCCAATCAAGAAATCTTGAGAGATATCAAACCCTGGCTCATGGTCCCTTTGCAGAGGACGTCGGATTGATGGGTGGAAGAGTTGCCCTCAGTGCTTTGGAGTATCAATACCACCCCCAGCAGATCTACAGGTTACATGCCTTTCTTCATGGTTTATGGAGCAGATGCGGTTCTCCCCAGTGACATACGTCACGACTCACCCCGTGTGGCGGCTTATGTTGAAAGGTGATAATGAGAAAGCACGTCAGGATGCTATTGACCTATTGGATGAAGAGTGTGACCTTGCAGCGGCTCGTTCGGTGATTTACCAGCAAGATCTGCATTGTTATCACAGCCGCCGGCTTAGAACCAGAACTTTTCAAGAAGGAGATTTGGTGCTCCGGCTCATCCAGGATCAAACTAACATGCACAAGCTATCCCCTCCTTGGGAAGGACCCTTTATGGTCAGCAAAATCTGAACAACATGTCATACTACCTTATCGATGTTCGAGACCACAAGGACTCATGCACGTCAGAGGAGGAGACCCACCAGCCGTGGAATATTGCTCATCTTCGGCCTTATTACACCTGAGCCACCGACTCTTGTGATGTAGATACTTTTACCAATGTATATATTATGATTAGTATAATAAAGTCGGCATCCCTGATGATTCAGGGCCTCTATCGTTTCATTTCTGAGAATTTGAGTCTTTATTGTTACTTCATAAGGTCACTTGGGGGCTTCCTGCTTATTGAGCATAGCTAAGATTCCCTTTTGATCCGGCTTGTATGCCTTGATTGCAAATACTTGGGGGGCTTCCTGCTCATTGAGCATAGCTATGACTACCCTACTGATCCGACTTATACACCTAGATCAAAGTATTACTTGAGGGCTTCTTGTTAAATGAACATGAGCTTTGTTGTCCCTCATAATAGGCTTGGACCCCAGGTGTATTCACCAGAAAACCGGGTTATCCTGCCTTTGTATGCTTGCCACTCCGACCAGGTAATCCTGGAATGACTCGCCATACTCTTGACAGTCAATCTTATAAAGACCCTGAACTTGTCAATGTTAAAACGGCGATTGGTCATGTGAGGCCCAGCTTACAGGTTTGAATTAAGGAATAACTCAGTGGTTGTGAATCCCTTGAATAGCACTTGATGTTGAGGCTTGGCAGCCTTCGAATGCCTTGATCTTCTGTTTTCAATTGACCTTTGATTCTTTTTTGGTGATTTCTGTTTGGTACCATATTGATATATGGTTGAAATTTGATTCAGGCCATGATGCCTTAATCTTTGTTTGATAATAACTGGTGTTTTGATAACCCAGACTGGCTTTGGATGTTAAGTCGCCAGTGTTTGATGATCATATGTTTGGAGTTTTGTACTCTAAAGATTTGGGATGCTATCCTTTGCTGTTTCTGGCGTTGTAAGCCGGTACTATGAATAAATTGCACAGGGTGTGGTGCTCTGGGTCTGGGTTGTTACCCTTACTTCATATGGCATGATAAGACAGATATATATACATAAATATCATAGGTATGATATTTTTTTTATGATTCTATAAGGTTTTGGTAAACCGGCCCTAGTTATGGACGTTGCAGTCACCAGTGGTTTGTTATTCGGGGCATTTTTCACCCGCCTTGGGGTAAACCGCCAAGGCACTTGTGCTCTGTTTGTATGCATGGTTTATGACAACATGTTTCAGCAAAGTTGATCATGAATACAAGCATAAACATTGGATAGTCAAGGAAGATCAAAACGGTTCACAAATGTTATGCAGATCAACATTAGTGATGGCATGACAGATAATTGTTTTCAAACTAGCCTATTACAAGGCAATAGAAGGCCCAAAAGAATAAGTGTTTTGGCCAAATATCATAGTTGACAAATGCTAAGACGGCCTACAGTTTACTGGTCTTGGCCTTGGCGAGTTGAGGGTTGTGGGTCATCCAGCACCGGTTCATCATCCTCCTCTTCACCCATTGGCTGGAAGTCAGAGGTTGCCCAGTTGATCCCAGTAAAAGCTCTGAATACAGCCTCATCACTAATAAGTGTTGATGGGTCAATATCAGGGGAAAAAGTATGCTTACGAATTGGAGGAGTAAGGTTCTCGGATTCATGGATCGGCGCCTTGACCTTCTTGTTGTAAGCATCATAAACCGCCTGATAATGAGACATGTCGGTATCTTCAGCTAACTTGCTTGCTAAAGGACGCATTTCCCATGCTATTGAAGCAAAGTCCTCTGCGCCGAAGGGAAACCCTTCCTCTTTCACGCTGGGGCAGCCGTTAGCCAAATCTTCCGGGTCAAGATCTGCTTGCCATGCTTTAGCCCGAGTTAGCGCGATGAATGCATCGGCTCTTGCAGCTGATTTCTTAAGATCCTCGACCCGTTGGGGTAGCATAGATAGCTCCTCTAGGGTGTCCTTGATGAGGGTTGGCGGTTGTTTCTTATGTGCAGTTGTGGAAATGGCTCGTTGTGTGCCAGTGTATAATTGCTCTATAAGGGTGTAGGCGGCTTTTAGCTTCTTGTGCATGTCCGAGACAAGACGCGAGATTCTGGAGCCTGCATTAACAAGTACATCTATAAGCCGGATGAAAGATTTTTTGTAATGCTTTGGTAAGTATCAAATTAAAGATGAAGTTACTTACCGGAGATGGGAACAGTCGTGTCATTTACTTGGTGTTTTAAACTCGCAAGTTCTTCAGCCACCGGTCTAAGAGATGCTTCTGCTTCTTCCGCTCTCTTCAAGAGAATGGATTTCTCTGTCTCCCAGCCTGCCTGGTCAGCCTTGAAGTCTTTCTTCAGTTTTTCCATCTCTGCCAAGGCGGAGGTCAATTCGGTTTTGGCCTTGGAGGTTTCAGATTGTTGAGACTTGATGCTTTCTTCAAGATCAGCGACTTGTGATTCTTTGGCATTAAGTTCAGGCTGCAGGATATAAACAATAGGCGGGTTAAAGTCATCTTATTTAAAAGTCCCAAGCACAATACAAGTATTTCAGTTGGCACTTGGGGGCTAATGCACATTGCTATTTTTTGAATACAATTTTATAATGACCCGGCTGCATTATGGTGACTATAGCCGAGTCATGGGGCTATATGCTTGGATTTTATGGATAAATATGGTAATGAGACCTGGCTTATCTTGACAGATTAAGTCGGCCGTTGGGGGCTACAGGTGTGAAATTGAATCATTACTATTCAAAGTCCTGACTCATCTTGGCAGATTAAGCCGGCCCCTTGGGGCTACATGTGCAAAGTTGAAGTATTACTATTGAATGTCCCGGTTTATCTTAACAGTATAAGTCGACCCTTGGGAGCTACTGGATTTGATCTACAAGGCTATTTAAAGTCTACAGTACATTCTATTCTATCATGTCCAGTACACTTGGTTCCTAAGGGAAGTATATTCATATGAAGAGAGCTATAGTGTTTACCTCAAAGCGCTCCTTCATCAAGTTGACTAAGCCGGCTTCAAAGTCATGGCTTGTGTACAAACGGTTCAAGTACCCAGAGTGGTTCTCTTGAGCACTGAAATGAGTGTAACTATCCAAATTGGCTGACCATTTGCCTTTGTTAGCAACAGAAGTTTCTTCCTGGGCGTTGTGCTTTTCCAGGACACTAGGGTTGCTCGGTGTTGTGTAGCCAAGCCCAGTAATGGTCACGTCATCAGCTTGTTCTTTGGTAGGCTTGATGGGACTTGCCGGCTTGATAGGGCTTGGCGGCTTGGTGGTGGATGGATCAATATCCATCTGGTCCATGTCAATGTTGTGCTCGACCAGTGGCGGTTCATCGGTTGTGGCTTCAGGGGTATGGTGGGAGGTCTCTGTTGACTGTTTCTCCGGTTCAGAATGGTTTGCGGTGGTCTTTGTCACCTTTGATTTCTTGTTGGGCTTTGACATAGCTCTGTGAGTAGAGCACACAGATGAGGTTAGTACAACAACTGAATATATGATTGAAAGCAGAGATTAAACATTCTTACCTAGGCACAGTGTTGAAGACTGGGGCATGGGTCCCCGTTGAGTTGCCAGAGGAGGAATGAGATGTTCCGTGATAATTTGAATTGGAAGTATTAAGAGGCTGTCGAAAAAGACCGGCCTCGGGATAAGTTGAGTCGGAAATTCTTGAGACCTCTGAACGATGCTTGCGGGGAGCTGGAGTGTTAGGTAAGGCGGAGGAAAGGACTTCGCCTCCACTGTTCCGGGTTGTGCGGCAAGCATCGTGTTGCTGCTTCTTCAAAATAAAGTTGGGATCCAAATAAGCCAAAGGATGAGAAAACCTTACTTTCCAGCTTGCTTGGCAAGTTTTCTGTTTTGGCAGAGATTCTGAGCCGGAGAATAGAACAATTACCTCTTCATCGCCCGCACGGCTGGCCTCCGCTTCATACTGATAATAGTCATCGTAAATGATATGTATAAAAAATGAGCCAAGATAATCAAGTTCTACCTCCGACTCATCATCATCACCATCATCATCCACGTTTAGTAACTCGGAGGGACCGGTCTTCTTCTTGGCAGGCTTTTTGGTGGCCTTGGTCTTGGTCCGGGTCAGCTTGGCCGACTTATCTTGTAGCTTCTTCGTCCAAAAAGGAGAATCGGCTTGTGGAGGTCATATAATCATAAGTGGACAGTGTTAATGAAAATAGGATTCAAATCGAAAAAATGATGTGTAACACTTACAGCTGGCGGCTGGTTGAAAGTGCAGAAAGGACTAAGTTCGGTTTTACTGCATTTTGCCCAGCTTTCATTCAACAAAGCCTTGGTCGCTTCATTGACTTCACTGTCAGATAATTGGATTTCACAGTGGCGCTGGGGATCTTTCAAGTTGCCGGTGTACTCACACATTAAGCCGGGCGGTGGCTTAATGGCAGGATCCTCCAGGAGAACCAACACTGAACAAGGTCGATGCCAGTTAAGCCGTTAGCCATGAAGGCTCTGATCTTTGAAAAAATAGGCACATACTTGGCCCGTTCCTTTGTACTGATCCGCTGTGGGAGTGGATGTGTGTTGTTGAGCCGGTGTTCAAGGTAACCCAGCAGAGGATTCTCACCTTGTGGAGATGTATCTTGGCAATAGAACCAAGTCTGGTTCCAGTCCTTGGGGTGACTGGGCGGCTTGGCATGTGGGAAAGTGGCTTCTTTCCTATTCTGAATTGAAACTCCGCCTAGTTCCAAACTGGGCCCATCGGTGAACTTTGTCTGCCGGTTTAAGTAATAAAATTCTCTGAACATTTCAATAGTGGGCTCTTCTTGAAGATAAGCTTCACAAAAGACTTGGAAGTTGCAAATATTGGAGACAGAATTGGGCCCAATATCTTGAGGATGAAGTTGGAAAAAGTGCAGTACGTCCCAAAAGAATTTTGAACCGGGCGGGGTAAACCTCCGGATCATTGATACGTCTCCAACGTATCTATAATTTATGAAGCATTCATGCTATATTACTATATGTTTTGAATGATTATGGGCTTTATTATACACTTTTATATTACTTTTGGGACTAACCTATTAACCGGAGGCCCAGCCCATATTGCTGTTTTATTGCCTGTTTCAGTATTTCGAAGAAAAGGAATATCAAACGGAGTCCAAATGGAATGAAACCTTCGGCATTGTGATTTTTTGGAAGAATATCATCCTAGAGGCTTGGAGATCAAGTCAGAAGATACTCGAGGGGCTCAGGAGATATGGGCACGCCCCCCCCCCTACAAGGCGTGCCCCCTATCTCGTGGACCCATCGAGCACCCCCCCCGACCGACTTCTTTCACCTATATATTCCCCCGTACCCTAAAAACATCGAATATGAAGATAGATCGGGAGTTCCACCGACGCAACCCTCTGTAGCCACCAAAAACCTCTCAGGAGCCCTTCCTAGCACCCTGCCGGTGCGGGATCCATCATCGGTGGCCATCTTCATCATCCTGGCGCTATCCATGATGAGGAGGGAGTAGTTCACCCTCAGGGCTGAGGGTATGTACCAGTAGCTATGTGTTTGATCTCTCTCTCTCTCTCTCTCTCTCTCTCTCTCTCTCTCGTGTTCTCTCTCGTGTTCCCTCTATGGCACAATCTTGATGTATCCCTAGCTTTGCTATTATAGTTGGATCTTATGATGTTTCTCCCCCTCTACTCTCTTGTGATGAATTGAGTTTTCCCCTTTGAAGTTATCTTATCGGATTGAGTCTTTTATGAGAACACTTGATGTATGTCTTGCCGTGCTTATCTGTGGTGACAATGGGATATCATGTGCCTCTTGATGTATGTTTTGGTGACCAACTTGCGGGTTCCGCCAATAAACCTATGCATAGGGGTTGGCACACATTCTTGACTCTCTGGTAGAAACTTTGGGGCACTCTTTGAAGTACTTTGTGTTGATTGAATAGATGAGTCTGAGATTGTGTGATGCTTATCGTATAATCATGCCCACGGATACTTGAGGTGACAATGGAGTATCTAGGTGACATTAGGGTTTTGGTTGATTTGTGTCTTAAGGTGTTATTCTAGTACGAACTCTTGAATAGATTGATCCGAAAGAATAACTTTGAGGTGGTTTCATACCCTACCATAATCTCTTCGCTTGTTCTCCGATATTAGTTGCTTTGGAGTGACTCTTTGTTGCATGTTGAGGGATTGTTATATGATCTATCTATGTTATTATTGTTGAGAGAACTTGCACTAGTGAAAGTATGAACCCTAGGCCTTGTTTCCTACCATTGCAATACGCTCACTTTTGCCCTTAGTTACCTTGCTGTTTTTATTATTTCAGATTACAAAAACCTTTATCTACTATCTATTTTGCACTTGTATTACCATCTCTTCGCCGAACTAGTGCACCTATACAATTACCATTGTATTGGGTGTGTTGGGGACACAAGAGACTCTTTGTTATTTGGTTGCAGGGTTGCTTGAGAGAGACCGTCTTCATCCTACGCCTCCTATAGATTGATAAACCTTAGGTCATCCACTTGAGGGAAATTTGCTACTGTCCTACAAACCTGTGCACTTGCAGGCCCAACAACGTCTACAAGAAGAAGGTTGTGTAGTAGACATCAAGCTCTTTTCTGGCGCCGTTGCCGGGGAGGTGAGTGCTTGAAGGTATATCTTTAGATCTTGCAATCGAATCTTTTTGTTTCTTGTTTTATCACTAGTTTATTTTGTAAAAGAAAACTACAAAAAATGGAATTGAGTCTGCCTCATATGCTTCATCTTTTTAATATCTTTCATGAGTATGATGAAAAGGAAAATTGTGCTCAAGTGCTAGAATAAGAATTACATAGAATGCTTGGCATGAAATATGTGAATGATGAGCATGATTGCAATGTTGTTAGTATGAATTCCTTGAATATCCATGATGCTAATGATATGCAAAGCCACAAGCTTGGGGAAGCTATGTTTGATGAAGATAATATTTTTTGTCCCCCAAGTTTTGATGAGAATATTTATTATGATGAAAGCATGCCTCCTATTTATGATGATTACATTGATGAAAGTGGGTTTGGAAGAGTGTCAACTTTAGGAAGTAATGATCCCACTATTTTGGAGGATGTTGAATCTTATTGTGAGAATTATGAAAGTGGATTTGGAAGAGTGTCAACTTTATTTAGTGATGATTCCACTATTTTGGAAGAGGTTCCAATTGATTATGAGAACAAAGTTGCTATCTATGATGATTATTGTGATGACTTGTATGCTATTAAGAATAACCATGAAACTTGTTATCGTGATTTTAGTTTTCAATTGGATTATGCCTCACATGATAATTATTTTGGTGAGTTTGCTCGCACTACTATTCATGAGAAGAATTTTGCTTGTGCGGAGAGCAATAAATGTTCTATGCTTGTAGATCATGAAAATAATGCTCTAGGTGATGGTAATATTGTTGAATTCATTCATGATGCTACTGAAAATTATTATGAGGGAGGAACTTACGCTTGTAGGAATTGCAATAATATCAAGTTTCCTCTCTATGTGCTTAATGTTTTGAAGCTATGCTTGTTTTACCTTCCTTTGCTAGTTGATTATTGTTCCCATAAGTTGTTTGCTCATAAAATCCCTATGCATAGGAAGTGGGTTAGACTTAAATGTGCTAGTCATATTCTTCATGATGCTCTCTTTATGTTTCAATTCTTATCTTTTATGTGAGCATCATTGCCATCATCATGCCTAGCTAGAAAGGCATTAAAGAAAAGCGCTTGTTGGGAGACAACCCAATATTTACCCTTACTGTTTTTGTGTGTCCACATGATTATGCTACTGTAGTAATCATGTTTTATAGCTTTTGTTTCAAGAAAGTGCCAAGTAGAGCCTTTGGGAAGACTTGGGTGAAGTTTATGTGATCTTGCTGTAAAAAGCAGAAACTTTTGGGCTCACGAGTTTAGCTGCTATGTTTTACTGGAAAGTGCTTTTAGGTTGATTCTTTTTGCAGATGATTAATAGACAAATTCCTCAGGTCCAGCAATTTATTTCATAATTGCTTGGGTTCCAGAAGAATACGTTTGATACAGATTATTACAGACTGTTCTGTTTTTGACAGATTCTGTTTTCTATGTGTTGTTTGCTTATTTTGATCAATCTATGGCTAGTATTAAGTGGTATGAACCATAGAGAAGTTAGAATACAGTAGATATTACACGAATATGAATAAAGAATGAGTTCATTATAGTACCTAAGTGGTGGTTTTATTTTCTTATACTAACGGAGCTTACGAGTTTTGTTTTGAGTTTTGTGTGCTTGAAGTTTTCAAGTTTTCGGTAAAGATTTGATGGATTATGGAATAAGGAGTGGAAAGAGCCTAATATTGGGGATTCCCAAGGCAGTCCAAGATAATATTCAAGGACAACCAAGAGCCTAAGCTTGGGGATGCCCCGGAACGCATCCCCTCTTTCGTCTTCGTTCATCGGTAATTTTACTTGGAGCTATATTTTTATTCGCCACATGATATGTGTTTTGCTTGGAGCATCACTTTATTTTGTTAGTATTTGCTTGATGTTAGTTATAATAATGTTTTGCATCTTTAGTTTCAATAAAAGTGTGATGGATGGCCTTTACCATGCTTATTTTGCTAGTATACATGTTGCTGTTTGAAAACAGAAAGTTTACCGCTGTTGCAAAAATTCCATAGAAAAGTCAGAGAGTGTTATAGTGTTGAATATTTTTGCATATCGAGATATGATAAATTTATTACAGTGGGAATTTTATTTCATAATTTTTGGAGTCAGGGAAGTATTGATACTCTTGCATTCTTTACAGACTGTACTGTTTTGGCAGATTGCTGTTATGTTGCATTGTTTGCATGTGTTTGCTTGTTTAATGATTCTATTTTAGGATGGCAGTATGAAATATGCAGAGACATTTAGTATTCAATGTTGAATAATAATGTTAGTAATTTGTTACAGTAGAAAATGATAAGGATTTGCATTGGTTTATACTAACCTATCTCACGAGTTCTTGTTGAGTTTGTTGTGGATGAAGCTTTTGATAAAAAAGAGAAACCATGATATGAGAGGAATTAAGGAGACACAAAAGCTCAATCTTGGGGATGCCCAAGGCACCCCAAGATAATATTCCAAGAAGTCTCAAGCATCTAAGCTTGGGGATGCCCCGTTAGGCATCCCACCTTTGTTCTTCAACAACTATCGGTTAGTATCGGTTGAGCCTAAGTTTTTGCGTCTTCACATGAGTTGTGCTATCCTTGCAATGTCATTTTATTATGTTTTGCTTGCTGCTTGAATACAATACCAAGGTCTGAAATTTTTAAATGGGAGAGAGTCTTCACATAGTTGCATACTTATTTAGCTACTCATTGTTCTTCACTTATATCTTTTTGGAGTAGTTTGTCATTTACTCGTGTGCTTCACTTATATCCTATGAGTAAATTGTTGAATGAGTTGATTGTCATAAATCTGAAATTATATATGCCTCATTTGCTTATTCCATGGGGAGTAATGACTTCACATCTAAGAAGTAGAGGTTGTAAATTTATTAACAGTTAGCAAGCATTGTATTAGTCATTTGAACAATTCATGAAAGAATATTGAGGGAAGAGAGATTTCACATATAAATATATTATCATAGACTGTCGGGGAAAACTGATCCACGAACACCTATGGGGCCGGCGGACCGGGCCCCTTTCGGTTCAGCGGGAGGCGGAGGTCGCACGAAGAGCAGATCGAGGCAAGGCACACGAGCAGTTTACCCAGCTTCGGAGCTCTCCGGAGAGATAACACCCCTACTGCTGCTTGTCTGGTTGTATTATCTGGTGTTCTTGCTCTCTAGCGAGAGAGTGTGATGTTTTCTGGGCTACGAATGAATCGAAGCAAACTGTCCGAACCCCTTCTACGTTGCGCATGGGCCTCCTTTTATACGCTAAAGGGGTCACCGACAAGTGGCAACGCAGAGGAGGGTAAAAACGTAAAAAGCGAGGTAGTTGATACAGTTGCTTGTACAGTGCACCCTACCTAACCCTGACGGCAGGGGACAAGGGCATTAAATGCCCGTCTGAGTCGCCCGAACAGTGCAGAAAAGGACCGTTAGGGGCGCCACCGTTCACCACGATGGCGATCTTGTCAGCTTCGCATGCCACTGCGCACCGCTGGCTGCACAGCCTCCCGCCACACGCGCCCGGAGAGGCCCCCAGAGCGACACGTTGGTGGATGCGCTGGAGCATGGGCGCAGAGTGGCCGCCTGCCGTGGCAAGCGCCTTGCCGTTGTTGTTATCTCGCCGGGTCCAGAAGCTCGTCGCTCACCGGGCCTCGGTGTACCTTGTTTAGTCTTCCCGGCAAGCTCCTCTAGCCGGGGCCATGTTGCCTTGCCGGAGCGCGTGGCGCGTCGCGACAAGTTCCTTGGAGCGCCTTGGTTGGCCTTCCCGGCAAGCTCCTCTTGCCGGGGTCTTGTCTCCTTAGCTTAAATACTTTGTTCTTGGATGGCTCCAAGGGAACCTTGGGGGATCTTGGCGTTCGCCCGGCAAGCCTTTGCCGCGGGGTGCTGCAACTGCCCGTGCACAAGTTCGGGGTACTAGGGTACCCCTATTCTAGTACACCGACAGGAGCCCCCGGGCCTGGGCCAGACACGGTGCCGAGCGCTGTTGGGCCAGGCCCAAGACAGGGCACGGGCACACGCGGGCTGGGCCACGCCAAATCTTGTTCCGTATCCACCGCGCTCTCCCATAACGGCACGCGTTGAATGCGGCATCGTGGGAGAGATCGTGGGTGGTTGTTTATTTGGAAGGCCGAAACGTCCGCCCCGTCCCTCTTTATAAGCAGAGGAAACAGAGGCAGTTCGTTCCCCCTCGCTGGTTGCTGCTACTCCTTCTTCACAAACTCCGCCGCTCCCCCCTTCTTCTCGTAGCCGAGAGAGCAGCGCTCCGCCCCCCCATTGCCATCAGCATCACCACGCCGTTGACCTTCCCCACCACCTCCGCCATGGCCCCGAAAGCCGACAAGGGAACGGGCGTGAAGTCGGCCGAGGCGCAGCGGCTCGCGGCGCTGCGGAAGGAGCGGGCGATCTTCACCCCCCAGCTCGGCGTGCAGGAGCTGAGGGAGTACTTCTACCTCTTTTGGGCGACGGAGACGCGTGCGCATCCGCGCACGAGGGTACTCCCGGCCGCTGCCTCGGAGTTGGCTCCAAATGGGTACCCGTTCTTCCCGCTATTCTTCTATTGCGGGCTCTGCCCGCCCTTCTCGGAGTTCTTCTGTGATATTATGAACACATATGGCTTCCGCCTCCTTGACTTCACCCCCAACGCTGTCCTGACCATGGCAGTTTTTGCACATTTGTGCGAAAACTTTGTCGGAGTCCACCCTAGTGTAGCCCTTTTCCGCCACTACTTCATACCTTGGGTAGAGAGAGGAGAGCCGCTTGCCGGAGGGATTGCCTGGGTCTCGAGAGTCGGCAAAAAAGAGGCGTACTTGGAGGGTGAGCTCCGCAGCAAGTGGGAGGAGTGGAGAGCGGAGTGGTGCTGGATCGTTGAGGAGAATCCGCAGCCCTTCACCGCCGTGCGCCAAACTCCTGCGCGGCAATGACTGGAGCAACGTGGCCCCGGAAGACGAGAGGCTGAAGATCGCCATCACTAGGATTCTTCGCCTCAGGCTTGCCGGGCTCACCGTAGGTGCTGTCGGGGCAGATTTCCTCCGCCGCTGCATTGCCCCCTGCAGGAGAGGGGGAGGCCCGCTTGGGAATTCAAGAATTCGGCGGACATCATGAGGCTGCGGCCGGGCCTCAACTACAACTTCACCGTCTTGGAGTTGGACGCAATGCTCTTGGAATTATTCAAACGCGACCCCCAGCACCCATTCACACTGCCGAGGGGCATAGTTCCTTTGTGCAATAACTCTTCGCTTGACCGGATCCGCGCCATGATGCCGTTGTGCGATTCACACGACATCGTCCCAACTTGGCAAGAGCCTGTGGATGACGTTGTGCGAGCGTTCTTCGACACCTTGGAGGAAGTGTCGGTCCGCGCTGACAAGCAGAAGAGCCTCACCCGTGACACCACCGACGAGGAGCTGCAGCTCATCGCTACTAGGGTGGAAGAGGCTGCAGCCGTAGCTGCTGCGGGTGTGTTTGGGTTTACTGTGGAGGAGGCGGAGGCTGCAGAGGCGGCAAACCTTGCCGAACGCGCGGAGTTCATGGACAAGGAGGAGCCTGCCGGTTCCGAAGCCGAGCCGAGCGAGGCCGGCGAGGAGGAGGCTGAGCCTTCAGAGAACTTGCCGCAGGCGGAGCCCCCGGCCCCGCCAAGGAGGCGCCTTCGCAGGGCAGGGGACGCAGCGGGGCGGTAGCCGGCTCCACAGCCACCGAGCCGCGCGACGCGCTCTACCGCGGCAAGCAATCTTGCCGCGGGAGCGCCTCACGCAACAGCGGCAACTGGAGCGGGATCTTCCCGGGCCACTGCCACTGCCCCCGCCAAGCGGGCAAGGGATCCTACTCCTCCACCTCGCCGCACCGGAGGAGGGCCGGACTTCGATCTTTCCGCGCTCAGCTCCGACGAGGAGGAAGAAGAGTGAGTTTCTTTGGTGCTCTTATAATCCTTCAATCTTGCTGTTTATATCTTGTATCTGACTTGCTCCAATCTGGACTCCTTTCTTTTCAGGACGCTGGCCCAGAGAGCGGCGAAGAGGGCCAAGGCCGCGGTGATCGTCATCGAGGATGACCCCATCGTGTCAGTAGGAGGTGGGCCCGAGACCACCTTGACGGACCCGGCAATTACCCCTTAGAGCAGCCCCCAGCGCAGCCCCCAGCGTAAGTTCATAGTTTAGCCTTCTGCTGCCGGGCGCGCTTGAGTGCTTTTTCCTTTGTTGATATCTTGCTTGTTGACTTGTGCAGGAGCAGAGCAGCCTCATCAGGAGCGCCCGGAGGCCGGTCCCGAAGTGCCACCTGCTTCGACTGCGCCGCCAAGGGAGGAGTCCCCGGCAAGGGAGCGCTCTCCGGCAAGGGGGGACTCTCCGGCAAGGGACGACACTGCTGATCCTGCAGCGACCGAGGCCGCAACTGAAGATCTTGGCGCAGGTAATCCACTTGCCCAGAAACTTTCCCTTGGGTTCTGCTTCTTCCGTTTTTCCTTTCTTGGATTTTTGACTGATTTTCCTCCCTTCTTTGTTCTTCAGACCCATCTTCGGCTGAGCCAATGGAGACAGAGGGCGCCGGCGAGGAAGGTGCCGGTGCTGATGAGACCGCCGGCGAGGAGGCCGCCGGGGCTACTGCTGCGGAAGCCGGCGAGGGGTCGGGCGATCGCACTGACGACCCTGAGGCCGCAGGAGCGCCGGGCGCTGCGCCGACCGCCGAACCCTCTGCTGCTTCTGCGGAGCCGGGCTCCGAGGAGCCCCAGCCCGGCGCCTACTTGAAGGCCGGTGACAATATCTTTATCAAGCTACCCTAGGCGTCGAGCTCCAGGGCGCCGGTCGAGGGGGAGACTTTTGACGGGGAGGTGCTCGCCTCTGCCGGACTGTCATTGGTTGACGCGCCCGGCAGCAGCAGTGGCGAGCCTGAGGAGGAGCAGCTACTGCGGAAGCTGCTGTCACTCTACCGCACCCGGCAAGCCAAGCTGGCTTCCCGGGAAGCGCTTGTCGCGAAGGCGGGAGTTGACATGGAAAAGCGCGCGGAGGAGCTCCGGGGCCAAAATCAAGATGCTCTCCGGTCCCTGGCGCAGGAGCGGGAGCGAGTCGACGAGGAGCGCACGGCCTTTCTTCTCGAGAGGGCCGAGGCTGAGGAGGAACAAAGGCTGGCTGCCGAGAAGCAGTCCACGCGGGAAGGTGAACTAGTGCAGCGGAAGGCCAATCTCGACAGCTACGAGGAAGAGCTCGCCGAGCGTGAGCGAGCACTTGGCGGGGCGCTCAAGGAGGCAAAGGACGCCGCGGCAATTGCAGAGGCTGCCAAGAAAAAGCTAGAGGAGAAGGTGGCGCAGCTGGAGGCCGATATTGGGAAGAGCGGCGAGGAGCTTGCCGCGCTCAAGCGTGAGCGCGAGAAGGATGCTGCCGCCCACGGTGAGCTGGAAGGCCTTCTCGCTGAGAGGGGCAAGGAGCTCAGCGCCGCCAAGGATTCCAAAGCAGACCTGGAGCTTCGGGGAGCTCTGCCGGAAAGTAGTCGCCGGAAACCAACTTCCTCTTTTTGCTTTGTCCAGTTGAGGGCGTTACGGATGGTTGAGTCAACTTAAGCACAAAGATCCCTGGTTCCACAGGTAACTTTAGTGCGGCGCACTTTGACAGGCCATCAGCAATATCATTCTGAGCTCTTGGGATATGCTCCATTTGTAGGCCGTCAAAGTGCTCTTCTACCTTCCTCACTTCATCAACATACGCTTCCATCAACGGACTCTGGTAGTTCTTGTTCACTTGTCGGACGACAAGCTGTGGGTCACCCCTGACAATGAGCTTCTTGATCCCAAGGTCTGCTGCGATTCTGAGACCGGCAAGCAATCCTTCATACTCTGCAGTATTGTTGGTTGCTTGCTCTTTGGGAAAGTGCATCTGGACTACGTACTTGAGGTGCTCTCCGGTGGGTGCGACAAGCAACACGCCTGCACCGGCGCCTTGCAGCGAGAAGGCACCATCAAAGTACATCAACCACTCTTTGCTTGCCTCTTTGACGGGGATGCTCGTTTCTGGAATTTCTTCATCTGGGGTTGGCGTCCACTCTGCTATGAACTCTGCCAATGCTCTGCTTTGGATAGTTGAGGTGCTCTCAAACTTGAGGCCAAAGCTTGACAGTTCCGGCGCCCACTCGACAATCCTGCCCGTTGCTTCTGGATTTTGCAGTATCCTCTTCAGCGGAAAGCGAGTGACGACTGTGAGCTCATGTGCTTGGAAGTAATGGCACAGCTTTCTCGAGGCCATGAGGAGGCCGAAAAGCAACTTCTGCACACCAGAGTACCTTGATCTAGCCCCCTGCAGAAGAGAACTGACAAAGTAAACTGGGCGCTGCACCATTCTCCTTGGCACCTTATCTTGTTCCTGCGCAAACCCATGTTTGTCGGGACCAGAGCTTGTCGACGAAGCCCCCTGCTTGTCGCTGGATGGATCTGCCGTGGTCGCTGGCTCATCATCCGCCTCCCTCTCCGCCACTAACGCAGCACTAACCACTTGATTGGTTTCTGCTATATACAGCAGCAACTTCTCTTGCGGCTTAGGTGCGACAAGTGTTGGAGTGGAGGACAGGTATCTCTTCAAGTCCTGCAGCGCAGCCTCCGCTTCCGGAGTCCATTTTATCGGACCTGCCTTTTTCAAAATTTTGAAAAATGGCAGGGCGCGCTCAGCAGATCTGGAGATAAACCTGCTGAGAGCAGCTATGCAACCGGCAAGCCTTCGTACATCCTTGACGTGCTTTGGTGCATCGATCTGCTCAATGGCTTTGATCTTGTCGGGATTGGCTTCAATTCCCCGCTGAGACACGAAGAACCCGAGAAGCTTGCCGGAAGGGACTCCAAACACGCACTTCTCGGGGTTAAGCTTGAGGTTGATCTTGCGCAGGTTTGCAAATGTTTCATCTAAATCTTGAATCAGGGTCGCCTTGTTCTTGCTCTTGACCACTATGTCATCCATGTAAGCTTCCACATTTCTGTGCATTTGCGGCTGAAAAGCATGGTGGACTACCCTACGAATGTTGAACCAACATTCTTCAAACCGAAAGGCATCCGTACAAAGCAGTACGTGCCACACGGGGTGATAAATGCGGTTTTCTCTTCATCTTCTTCTGCCATGAAGATCTGATGGTATCCTGAGTATGCATCAAGAAATGAAAGCAAATCACATCCGGCTGTGGAGTCAACAATCTGGTCAATACGCGGCAAGGGAAATGGGTCTTTGGGACAAGCTTTATTAACATCAGTGAAGTCAATACAAAGTCTCCATTTCCCGTTAGCTTTGCGCACAACAACAGGATTGGCCAACCACGTGGGATGGAGTACTCCTCTGACAAGGCCTGCTGCTTCCAACTTCTTGATTTCTTCTGCGATGAATTCTTGGCGCTCTACTGCCTGCTTCCTGACTCTCTGCTTGACGGGCCGCGCATGAGGACAGACGACAAGGTGGTGCTCAATCACTTTCCTGGGAACACCGGGGATATCAGACGGTTGCCACGCAAACACGTCGACATTCGCCCGCAGGAAAGCAACGAGTGCGCTTTCCTATTTGGGGTCAAGAGTGGCGCTGATGGTGAAGGTACCACCAGTGCCATCCTCCTTGGCGGACACCTTCTTAGTCTCAGGTGGAGCTGCCGTTGCCTTCTTACACTTGCCGGTGGAGCTCGATGGTGCGTCCTCGACGGTAGCGCAGCACTCCGAAGAGGTGCGCTTGCCGGAGTGGGCATCAGAGCTCTTGCCGGACTTGGTCTTCTTCTTCCCCCCGGGAGCTTCAGCGGCAAGTGTCCTGCGTTCTGCTGCGGCTGCTGCTTCTCGGTAGATCTTGTCGGCACAGATAAGAGCATCCTTCTTGTCGCCAGGGACAGAGATGACACTTATTGGGCCTGGCATTTTCAGTACGTTGTACGCATAGTGAGAGGCTGCCATGAACTTGGCGAGTGCCGGTCGGCCAAGGATTCCATTGTAAGGCAATGGAAAGTCGGCAACGTTAAACGTGACCCTCTCAGTCCTGAAGTTCAGCTCGCTGCCAAATGTTACCGGCAACGTGATCTTTCCCTTTGGCTTGATCCTTCCCGGGTTAATTCCTTGAAATGTGCCGGTCTCTTCGAGCTCGCTGTCAGGGATCTGGAGTTTCTGGAGCACCGCGGAGGAGATCAGGTTCAAGCCGGCCCCGCCGTCAACTAGCATCTTAGTGACCTTGAGGTTGCGGATTGTTGGTGAAACCAACATCGGCAAGCACCCGACCACAGTTATGCGATCCGGGTGGTCCTCAATATCAAAGATGATAGGCGTGTCGGACCATTTCAGAGGCTTGCGTGACTCAACGGGTGGTTCTGCTGCATTAACTTCCCACACCCACTACTTGAGCTGGCGGTGCGAGGCATGCAGAGAAGCACCACCATCAACGCACAGGACCTCTGTGGCTTTCTGGAACTCCTGCTCATCAGTCTCCTCATCATCCATATCTTCATCGTCGTCGTCATCTTCATCCTTGTCGCGGCCGCGAGGAGGTCTGTCTCCTTGCCGCTGCTTGGCCTTGCCGCGGCGTCCTCCTCGGCCGGGACGTTTCTTGCCGGATCCACCAGCTCCTTCCTGGGCCTTCTCCTTGTCGCGCCGCTCGTATTCAGCTTTCTGTTGCTCAACAAGCTGTTCGACTTTCTTACAGTTCTGGAGATCATGGCCCTTGGTGCGGTGGATCTTGCAATATTGCTTGTTGGGGCCGTCCTGCTTGTCGGCGACTGCTGCCTCCGCGGCAACCTCCTTACCGGAGTCACCAGCTTTGGCTACCTTGGCGCCGCCACCGTTGCCGGACTGCTCAACAACTAGCACTTCTTTGCCTTTCCTCCTTCTGTTGTTCCGCCGCCGGTTTTTCCTTGTCGGGGCAGCATCTTCACTGTCAGATCCTCCCGCTCCTATATTTTCTCCGGGGAGTCTCCTCCCTTCCTCAACACGCGCACACTTGTCGGCCAGTGCATATAACTCACTGACGTCCCTGATCTTGCACATCGCCATTTCCTCCCGCATCCTGCGGTTCCGCACGTTCTGATGGAACGCGCTGATCACCGCGGCAGGGTGGACGTCTGGGATGTTGTGCTGCACACTACTGAATCTCTGAATGTACTTGCGCAGGGGCACTCCTTCCTTCTGAGCGAGCAGATGAAGATCACTCTCCTGGCCATGAGGCTTGTGTCCGCCTATAAAGGAGCCGACAAACTGATGACACAGATCTGCCCAAGAGGATATGGAGTTGTCCGGCAAGTGCATGAGCCAGGATCTGACGTTGGGCTTGAGCACCAGCGGGAAGTAGTTGGCAAGGATCTTGTTATCTCGTCCCCTGGCAGCTTGCACCGCAATGGTGTAGATGCTGAGGAACTCTGACGGATGCGTCTTGCCGTCGTACTTCTCCGGTACGTCTGGCTTGAAGTTCTTTGTGTTGGGCCACTGGACTTGCCGCAGCTCACGAGTGAACGCAGGACAACCTACCGCGTACGGCAGATCGCCTGGTTCCCCTGGTGCATGCATGTCAACAGAGGGCCTAGCGCGCTTGTCGGATTGACGTAGCGCTTCTCTTCGGCGCTCGATGCGGGTTCGAGTGTCTTCTTGTTGTTGATCATGAAGAACTTGGCGCTGATCGCGACGAGCTCGTGGATCCAACGATGCAGTGGAGTCGCTGTCGAGGTGGATCCGGCGAGTCGGCGATCTTGGCCTTCGGGGAGGTGATTGCATGGTAGTTGCACCTCCACCCGTTTCGTCTCCACCGGCTCGCGTCCGGCGGTCCTGCCGCGGCGGCGACGCGCTCGGCCGCCGTGGAGTGTCGCCGTTGGCGTAGCTGATGAGACTCTGAATGGTGGCTCTCCATTCGTCGATCTTGTCCGACGTCGGAGGGTAATCTAGGAGAAGTTGAGCTCGTGCCAAAGCTTCTGCTGGAGTGGTGGGTAGCAGTGGCGGACGGCGCGAGGAGCGGGATGTGCTCGAACTTCTAACTATGTTAGGAGGAGCAGTATCTCGTCCAGGCGACCGTGCCCCGCTCGTGCCAGCACGCTGGCGTGCATGCTGGTCTTGAGCGCCCCGAGATCCACCAGCTTGGTCTTGGGCTATCATGCATATGGCACTGCTAGTGCCATGACGCTGTTGATCTTGCGCCTCCTGAGAGTGGCGTGGAACATGTATAGTCGCCGAGGTTTGTGCAGCCTTGTTCTTGGACCTGGCGGCATAATGAGCTTCCTCGTCGACGTCCTTTCTTCCGCCGGCATCCATCCCACCACTCGTTTGCTCCAACGGTGGCGGAAGTGACGTGGATGGAGCGGCTGCCGCCGAAGTCTTCTTCTTCGGTGGCATGTTGATGAAGGGAATAAAGATCTAGCTCGTGTGAACGCCGGATCTGGTTCACACAATCTCAACACCCCCTACCTGGCGCGCCAAAGATGTCGGGGAAAACTGATCCATGAACACCTATGGGGCCGGCGGACCGGGCCCCTTTCGGTTCGGCGGGAGGCGGAGGTCGCATGAAGAGCAGATCGAGGCGAGGCACACGAGCAGTTTACCCAGCTTCGGAGCTCTCCGGAGAGATAACACCCCTACTGCTGCTTGTCTGGTTGTATTATCTGGTGTTCTTGCTCTCGAGCGAGAGAGTGTGATGTTTTCTGGGCTATGAATGAATCAAAGCAAACTGTCCGAACCCCTTCTACGTTGCGCATGGGCCTCCTTTTATACGCTAAAGGGGTTACCGACAGGTGGCAACGCAGAGGAGGGTAAAAACGTAAAAAGCGAGGTAGTTGATACAGTTGCTTGTACAGTGCACCCTACCTAACCCTGACGGCAGGGGACAAGGGCATTAAATGCCCGTCTGAGTCGCCCGAACAGTGCAGAAAAGGACCGTTAGGGACGCCACCGTTCACCACGATGGCGATCTTGTCAGCTTCGCATGCCACTGCGCACCGCTGGCTGCACAGCCTCCCGCCACGCGGCCCGGAGAGGCCCCCAGAGCGAGACGTTGGTGGATGCGGTGGAGCGTGGGCGCAGAGTGGCCGCCTGCCGCGGCAAGCGCCTTGCTGCTGTTGTTATCTCGCCGGGTCCAGAAGCTCGTCGCTCATCGGGCCTCGGTGTACCTTGTTTAGTCTTCCCGGCAAGCTCCTCTTGCCGGGGCCTTGTTGCCTTGCCGGAGCGTGTGGCGCGTTGCGACAAGTTCCTTGGAGCGCCTTGGTTGGCCTTCCCGGCAAGCTCCTCTTGCCGGGGTCTTGTCTCCTTAGCTTAAATACTTTGTTCTTGGATGGCTCCAAGGGAACCTTGGGGGATCTTGGCGTTCGCCCGGCAAGCCTTTGCCGCGGGGTGCTGCAACTGCCCGTGCACAAGTTCGGGGTACTAGGGTACCCCTATTCTAGTACACTGACATAGACATCTTTTATAATTGTGAGCACTCATTATGTATGACATGCTAAAGAGTTGATGTTGGACAAGGAAGACAACGTAATGGGTTATGTTTTCTCGCATCTCAGTTAAAGTATATTGTCATGGATCATTCAAACATGTTGAGCTTGCTTTTCCCCCTCATGCTAGCCAAAATTCCTAGCACCAAGTAGAGATACTACTTGTGCTTCCAAATATCCTTAAACCCAGTTTTTGCCATGAGAGTCCACCATACCTACCTATGGATTGAGTAAGATCCTTCAAGTAAGTTGTCATCGGTGCAAGCAATAAAAATTGCTCTCTAAATATGCATGACTTATTAGTGTGGAGAAAATAAGCTTTGTACGAACTTGTTATGGAAGCAATAAAAGCGACGGACTGCATAATAAAGGTCCATATATAAGGGGCAATATAAAGTGACGTTCTTTTGCATTAAGATTTTGTGTATCCAACCCTAAAAGCGCATGACAACCTCTGCTTCCCTCTGCGAAGGGCCTATCTTTTACTTTATGTCTTTTACTTTATGCAAGAGTCAAGGTGATCTTCACCTTTCCCTTTTTTCATTTTATCCTTTGGCAAGTACTTTGTGTTAGGGTGATCCTGATATATATATCCAATTGGATGTATGTTAGCATGAACTATTATTGTTGACATCACCCAAAGGTGAATACGTTTGGAGGCAACATTATAAGCCCCAATCTTTCTCCGTGTCTGATTAAAACTTCATAACCACAAGTATTGCGTGAGTGTTAGCAATTGTAGAAGACTATATGATAGTTGAGTATGTGAAGTTTGCTAAATCAAGGCGCTGGCATAGACTCTTCCTGAAAGTAAGATGAATTGCAATTCTTTTGATGACTAAGAATGAAGTTTGCTAGTTTTCAAGAAGTTTATGGTCTATGCTTCAACATGTGAATTGCTTGTTACGTTATCTTGAAAAGTTTTATGAGAGGAACTACTATTATGACATATTATCATGCTAGAAAAGGTGATTGAAATTATCATTGATCAAACTTGTGCACCTCTAGCATTCACACTTCATAAATTCTTTCTTTTATCATTTACCTACTCGAGGACGAGCGGGAATTAAGCTTGGGTATGCTGATACGTCTCCAACGTATCTATAATTTATGAAGCATTCATGCTATATTACTATGTGTTTTGAATGATTATGGGCTTTATTATGCACTTTTATATTACTTTTGGGACTAACCTATTAATCGGAGGCCCAACCCATATTGCTGTTTTATTGCCTGTTTCAGTATTTCGAAGAAAAGGAATATCAAACGGAGTCCAAACGGAATGAAACCTTCGGCATCATGATTTTTTGGAAGAATATCATCCTGGAGGCTTGGAGATCAAGTTAGAAGATACTCGAGGAGCCAAGGAGATAGGGGGCGCCCCCCCCCCCTACAGGGCGCGGCCCCCTATCTCGTAGACCCCTCGAGCACCCCTCGAACGACTTCTTTCGGCTATATATTCCCCCGTACCCTAAAAACATCGAATATGAAGATAGATCGGGAGTTCCGCCGCCGCAAGCCTCTGTAGCCACCAAAAACCTCTCGGGAGCCCTTCCCGGCACCCTGCGGAGGGGGGAACCATCACCGATGGTCATCTTCATCATCCCGGCGCTATCCATGACGAGGAGGGAGTAGTTCACCCTCGGGGCTGAGGGTATGTACCAGTAGCTATGTGTTTGATCTCTCTCTCTCGTGTTCTCTCTCGTGTTCCCTCTATGGCACGATCTTGATGTATCCCGAGCTTTGCTATTATAGTTGGATCTTATGATGTTTCTCCCCCTCTACTCTCTTGTGATGAATTGAGTTTTCCCCTTTGAAGTTATCTTATCGGATGGAGTCTTTTATGAGAACATTTGATGTATGTCTTGTCGTGCTTATCTGTGGTGACAATGAGATATCATGTGCCTCTTGATGTATGTTTTGGTGACAAACTTGCGGGTTCCGCCCATGAACCTATGCATAGGGGTTGGCACACGTTCTTGACTCTCCGGTAGAAACTTTGGGGCACTCTTTGAAGTACTTTGTGTTGGTTGAATAGATGAATATGAGATTGTGTGATGCTTATCGTATAATCATGCCCACGGATACTTAAGGTGACAATGGAGTATCTAGGTGACATTAGGGTTTTGGTTGATTTGTGTCTTAAGGTGTTATTCTAGTACGAACTCTTGAATAGATTGATCTGAAAGAATAACTTTGAGGTGGTTTCGTACCCTACCATAATCTCTTCGTTTGTTCTCCGCTACTAGTTGCTTTGGAATGACTCTTTGTTGCATGTTGAGGGATTGTTATATGATCTATCTATGTTATTATTGTTGAGAGAACTTGCACTAGTGAAAGTATGAACCCTAGGCCTTGTTTCCTACCATTGCAATACCGTTTACGCTCACTTTTGCCCTTAGTTACCTTGTTGTTTTTATTATTTCAGATTACAAAAACCTTTATCTACTATCTATTTTGCACTTGTATTACCATCTCTTCGCCGAACTAGTGCACCTATACAATTGACCATTGTATTGGCTGTGTTGGGGACACAAGAGACTCTTTGTTATTTGGTTGCAGGGTTGCTTGAGAGAGACCATCTTCAGCCTATGCCTCCTACGGATTGATAAACCTTAGGTCATCCACTTGAGGGAAATTTGCTACTGTCCTACAAACCTGTGCACTTGCAGGCCCAACAACGTCTACAAGAAGAAGGTTGTGTAGTAGACATCAATCATATGATTAGTAAAAACAATTACTTCTCATTCTTTGGGCCCAGGAGGATTTTTGGTGCCTGGGACCCTCCAGTGGATGTCACCTTTCTTGGCTAAGACGCCAGTTTCAACAAAATTGTTCAAATCTTCCTCGGTGACCCGGGATGATGCCCAGTTTCATGCAGTGAATGTCTTAGTCATTGTTGATGATGATCTGAAAAGAAAATTTTGCCGGTTTAAGATTTTGTTGTTAAGCCGGTCATTGGTTCAAATGTAAGAACAATAAGCATGCAATGGGTTAAGCCGGAGGATAGCATTGGAGTTATGTAGGGCAGACTATTGGCGGCTTAAGAGGGGACTAATGGTACCTGGCGGGTTATGGTTTATAAGTTAAGCCACCGACACATCTATCAATTTTCAGATCTATGAGTGAAAAATTGCTAAGTGTTGGACAAACAGCTTTCATAGATCAGTGCTATAATTTCGAATCTACATCAGTTCATATAAAGAAGAAAAATTCTAAACCTAAGTGGCGACAATGAAACAATTCATGTGTGCAGATAAGATTTCTTACGAAAAGGAGGCATTCAAGTATCAAAAATGAGTGCTTGAACTGACGTCATGCAAGATAAGCACTAGATTCAGATCAAAACAATAAGGAACAGGGAGGAACAAGGAAGAACAAAGATGAACTCCGATGAACTCGAGAAAACCCTAAAGGGATCTGCAGTGAGGGAAGGAGAAAAGCTTACCAAGGTTGTTGGACAGCGGAGGCGTGCGGAGGAGCTCTGGTGCGTTCATGTTGATGCAGTGGCCGAGGTTTAGGCATCAATGGCGGCGGCGGAGCTCGGGTGCTGGAGGCATTCTGAGAAAGAGGAAGAATACGAGGAGGCAAGGGGGGAGAATGAAAGGGACCCCTCGCCCTATTTATAAGGCAGAAGGATAAGTGGCATGTGCGGGAATCGAGGAGGCCAAAGAAGATTGTGACAGCAAAAGATGCCTCGATTTTCGGAGATCCATTAAAAGTGAAGGCATGTTGAGATTTGGGCCTCGTGTGATATTAATGTGAGATGACATCATGGCGAGTTACCACAATTCTGGGAGCTGACATCACGGCGGGTTATCAGATTTTGTAAGGACTAGTGATGAAGGATTTTTTCCAACTGTTGAAGATTCATATGAACAAGTTCACATCAACCTGGGGCCTAATGTTGGGGATATGACTATTGGGTATGACCCGCCCAGGAGGGGTCAGGTCATACCATTGGCGGTTCATAATCAGAAGGCCCAAGAAGATGTTGAAGATGGCAGTTCACAAAGCAAGCTTACTGAAGGCCCAAGACCCAGAGGAGACTTGAGGCCCACGGGTATAAACCGTCATATGTTTAAACTTGTATGTTAAGGAAGGTTTAGTTTTGTCCACGAGCCAGACAGGTTGTGTATGAGCCGGCCGAGACTCTGTAAGCCGCTGGGCATTAGCCTGTGTATATAAAGGGGTGACCCGGCGGCGGGTTAGGGCAAGAAAGAACAAGTCAAGAACTAGGTCAAGCATATTCGCTCCCTGGTAATCAAAACCCAAGCAGTACAACCTAAAGCAGGAGTAGGCATTTACCTCATTGCGAGGGGCCGAACCTGGGTAAACTCTCTGTGTCCCTTGTCCCGTTTTAACCGCTTCAAGCTAACTACATTGTGATGGCTCCACACCAAAGTCCTCATTCTAGGGCATCTGCCGTGACAATTCCACGACATCATGTCTTGACCATATCACATCACAACATTCCCTGCAAAAACAAGTTAGGCGTCCTCTACTTGGTTGTTGCAAGTTTTACGTGGCTGCTACGGGCTTCTAGCAAGAACCGTTCTTACCTATGCATCAAAACCACAATGGTGATTTATCCAGTTTGTTGTTTTAACCTTCAACAAGGACAGGCCATAGTCAAATTTGATTCAACTAAAGTTGCAGAAACAGACAACCGCCAGCCACCTTTATGCAAAACTAGTTGCATGTTTGTCGGTGGAACCGGTCTCATGAACGTGGTCATGTAAGGTTGGTCCGGGCCGCTTCATCCAACAATACCGCCAAATCAAAATAAGACGTTGATGGTAATTAAGCAGTATGATGATCACCGCCCACAACTCTTTCTGTTCTACTCGTGCATATCATATATGCATAGACCTGGCTTGGATGCCACTATTGGGGAAATAAGCATGCAATTTCAAAAAAAATCCTACGCTCATGCAAGATCTATCTAGGAGATGCATAGCAACGAGAGGGGAAGAGTGTGCGTCCACGTACCCTCATAGACCGAAAGCGGAAGCGTTTGACAGCGCGATTGACGTAGTCGAACTTCTTATTGTTCCGACCGATCAAGCACCGAACATACAACACCTCCGAGTTCTGCACACGTTCAGCTCGATGACGTTCCTCGAACTCTTGATCCAGCAAAGTGTCGAGGGAGAGTTCCGTCAGCATGACGACATGGTGACAGTGATGGTGAAGTGATTTGCGTAGGGCTTCGCCTAAGCACTATGTGAATATGACCGGAGGCGTAAACCGTGGAGGGAGGCGCCGCACATGGCTAACAGTTGTTGTTGTGTGTTCTAGGTGCCTCCCCCCTCATATATATAGGTGGGAGGGAGAGGGAGCAGCCAAGGGGGTGCCCAAGTAGGAGGAATCCTACTTGGGGCCCTAGTGCAATTCGCCCCCCC
>NC_041385.1:676516710-676567892 GCF_002162155.2 Triticum dicoccoides | reverse complement strand
CCCACTTTACCATAACTTCCAGAGGGGGGAGGAAGGTCGGGGGGATGAACCCCGGGCAGGCAATGGAACCCGGATTCTTTTCAAGAAACAACGGGGCCGGCATCGCCCCTCAAGCCGGCCGTGCTTGGCCGGGTCGCTCAACCCGGCCGAACTCTCCGACCCGGCCAAGCTCCTCAACTCGGCCTCGACAACCAGCACAAGGCAACCGAACCCGGCACACCAAGACTTCCCCAACAAGCCGTCTCCACCCTTGGCGTGTTCCTCAACGCAGCCACGGGACAGCTCCCGTCCCTGATATGTCTCCAATGTATCTATAATTTATGAAGCACTCATGCTATTTTATTACCTGTTTTGAATGATTACGGGCTTTATTATACACTTTTATATTACTTTTGGGACTAACCTATTAACCGGAGGCCCAGCCCATATTGTTGTTTTATTGCCTGTTTCAGTATTTCGAAGAAAAGGAATATCAAACGGAGTCCAAACGGAATGAAACCTTCAGGAACGTGATTTTTGGAAAGGATATGATCCGGGAGACTTGGAGTTCAAGCCAGGGAAGGTTCAAGGAAGCCAGGAGATAGGAGGGCGTGCCCACCCCCTGGGTGCGCCCCCTGTCTCCTGGGCCCCTCGAGGCTCCCCCGACCGACTTCTTTCGCCTATATAAGTCCACGTACCCTAAAAACATCGAAGACGAAGATAGATTGGGAGTTCTGATACGTCTCCAACGTATCTATAATTTTTGATTGTTCCATGCTATTATATTACCTGTTTTGGATGTTTATGGGCTTTATTTTACACATTTATATCTTTTTTGGGACTAACCTACTAACTGGAGGCCCAGCCCGTATTGCTGTTTATTTGCCTATTTCAGTATTTCGAAGAAAAGGAATATCAAACGGAGTCCAAACGGAATGAAACCTTCGGGAGCGTGATTTTTGGAACGAACGTGATCCAGAGGACTTGGAGTGCAAGTCAAGAAGCAGTCGAGGCCTCCATGAGGTAGGAGGGCGCCCCCCCATAGGGCGCCCTCCTGTCTTGTGGGCCCCTCGAGCGTCCACCGACGTACTTATTCCTCCTATATAAGCCTACGTACCCCAAAAACATCCAGGGAGCAGATGAAACACAATTTCCACCACCGTAACCTTCTGTATCCACGAGATCCCATCTTGGAGCCTTCACCGGCACTCTGCCGGAAGGGGAATCGACCATGGAGGGCTTCTACATCAACACCATAGCCCTTCCGATGAGTTGTGAGTAGTTTACCATAGACCTTCGGGTCCATAGTTATTATCTAGATGGCTTCTTCTCTCTTTTTGGATCTCAATACAATATTCTCCCCCTCTCTTCTGGAGATCTATTTGATGTAATCTCTTTTTGCGGTGTGTTTGTCGAGATCCGATGAATTGTGGGTTTATGATCAAGTTTATCTATGAATAATATTTGAATCTTCTCTGAATTCTTTTAGGTATGATTGAGTTATCTTTGCAAGTCTCTTCGAATTATCAGTTTGGTTTGGCCTACTAGATTGATCTTTCTTGCCATGGGAGAAGTGCTTAGCTTTGGGTTCAATCTTGCGATGTCCTTACCCACTGACAGAAAGGTTTGCAAGGCATGTATTGTATTGTTGCCATCGAGGATAAAAAGATGGGGTTTATATCATATTGCTTGAGTTTATCCCTCTACATCATGTCATCTTGCTTAATGCGTTACTCTATTCTTTGTGAACTTAATACTCTAGATGCAGGCAGGAGTCGGTCGATGTGTGGGGTAATAGTAGTAGATGCAGACAGGAGTCGGTCTACTTGTTGTGGACGTGATGCCTATATACATGATCATGCCTAGATAATCTCATAATTATTCGCTTTTCTATCAATTGCTCGGCAATAATTTTTTCACCCACCGTAATACTTATGCTATCTCGAGAGAAGCCTCTAGTGAAACCTATGGCCCCCGGGTCTATCTCTTATCATATTTGCTTCTAATCTACTTTTATTTGCATCTTTATTTTCTACATCTATATTATAAAATACCAAAAATATATTTATCTTATCATACTATCTCTATCAGATCTCACTTTCGCAAGTGGCCGTGAAGGGATTGACAACCCCTTTATCGCGTTGGTTGCGAGTTCTTTGTTTGTTTGTGTAGGTCCGGAGGACTTGTTGAGGAGCCTCCTACTGGATTGATATCTTGGTTCTCAAAAATTGAGGGGAATACTTACGCTACTGTGCTGCATCACCCTTTCCTCTTCAAGGAAAACTAACGCAAGCTCAAGATGTAGCAAGAAGGATTTCTGGCGCCGTTGCCGGGGAGGTCTTCGCTCAAGTCAAGACATACCAAGTACCCATCACAAACTCATCTCCCTCGCATTTACTTTATTTGCCATTTGCCTCTTGTTTTCCTCTCCCCCACTTAACCCTTGCCGTTTTATTTGCCCTCTCTTTCCTAATCTCTCTCTCTCTTTTCACTTGCCTTTTTCCATTTGCTCGTTACCTTGTCGTTATGGCTAGTCCTCCTATCCTTATTATCACTCCCGAACAAGAAATTCTCAATTTTAAGCAAAGGGAGGGAGAAAATTTAAAATATGCTTGGCATAGAATTTGCAATGCCCAATATAAATCTTCTAGGAAGCTTTCCACTTCCGTTCTTCTCCGCAATTTTTATGTAGGCATTACTCCTTGGAATAGATGTGTTCTTGATATTGCTACCGGAGGTGATTTCATGAGTAGCCATACATTTGATACTTATAATGCCATGTTGGATTTGTTTGGCCCACCACCTCTTTTGGTCAATGGAACTGTTTTAACTTTAGAACACGTTATGTAACGGCTTGAGATTATTGAAAATAAAATTGCCACTGTTGAGTTGATTGAAAATTTGGATAAAAAGATTCATAATGGCATCACCCAATATGGATCTAGGGTTGGAGTTACTTTGAAAGATCTTTTAAAAAAAGAACCTATAGTAAATGAGAAAATAGATCTAGACTCTGCTAGAATCGGTAAACTTGAGGATATCATTACGAACTTAGGTTCCTCTTTTTCCTCTATGAAAAACAATCCAAAACCCCCTACTAAAACTGCCAAGTTTATTTATGTTCCTAAAAATAAGGGTGAATCTTCTAGTAAGGCAGACGCGGATCTCAAATCCATAAGTGTTTTTCCCAATTGTCTTTTTATCGTTAAGGAACCTTTTGCTACCAATGAATTTCTTGAATTTTTGCCTAAAGGTTTAGCCATTGCTAAAAGGGGAGAAATCCCTAGAGATCACAAGCGCTCTACTTATGAATCATGTGCCAAAGATGGCACTACTTAGATCTATCTTCGCTTTTATGCCTAGCTAGGAGCGTTAAACGATAGCGCTAGTTGGGAGGCAACCCAATTTTCTTTGTGTTTTTATTTTTGTTCCTGTTTAGTAATAAGTTTTTGCTTCTACTTTCTGTTTAGTTGTGTTTTTATCTTTTAATTAGTGTTTGTGCCAAGTAGAACCTATAGGATAAACTATGATGATAGTTGATTTGATTCTGCTGAAAAACAGAAACTTTGCACTCACGAGAAAAATTTCAATAAATCACAGAAACGAGCTTTTGCTTTGATTCTTTTTGATTATGATCAATAAACAAATTTTACAGTACTTCCAATTTTGGTAGGATTTTTAGAGTTCCAGAAGTTTGCGTTAGTTACAGATTGCTACAGACTGTTCTGTTTTTAACAGATTCTGTTTTTCGTGTGTTGTTTGCTTATTTTGATGCATCTATGGCTAGTAAAATAGTTTATAAACCATAGAGAAGTTGGAATACAGTAGGTTTAACACCAAAATAAATAAAGAATTAGTGAATTACAGTACCTTATGTGGTGGTTTTGTTTTCTTTCACTAACGGAGCTTATAAGATTTCCTGTTGAGTTTTGTGTTGTGAAGTTTTCAAGTTTTGGGTAAAGCTTTTATGGACTATGGAATAAGGAGTGGCAAGAGCCTAAGCTTGGGGATTCCAAAGGCACCCCAAGATATTCAAGTATAGTCAAAAGCCTAAGCTTGGGGATGCCCCGGGAAGGCATCCCCTCTTTCGTCTTCGTTCATTGGTAACTTTACTTGGAGCTATATTTTTATTCGCCACATGATATGTGTTTTGCTTGGAGTGTCGTGTATTATATTAGTCTTTGGTTTTTAGTTTACCACAATCATCCTTGATGTACACACATTTTGGGAGAAGCCTACTTGATCGAAATTTATTAGAATATGCTTTGTGCTTCGCTTATATCTTTTAAGCTTGATAGTTTTTGCTCTAGTGCTTCACTTATATCTTTTAGAGCATGGTGGTGTATTAATTTTGAAGAAATTGCTAGTCTCTCATGCTTCACTTATATTATTTTGAGAGTCTTCTAGAACAGCATGGTATTTACTATGGTTACAAATTTGGTCCTAGAATGATGAGCATCCAAGTTGGGTATAATAAAAACTATCATAGAAAGTGCATTAAACACTAGGATCAACTTGATGCTTGATAATTGTTTTGAGATATAAAGGTAGTAATGTTAGGGTCATGCTAGTGGATAATTATGAAATTGAGAAATACTTTTGTTGAAGTTGGCAAGTCCCGTATCATGCACGTATAGTAAAAGTTGTGTCACAAATTTGTTGCATGAGGTGCTCTTTTGAGTGTCTTCCTTATGAGTTGCAGTCGGGGAAGAGCGATGGTCTTTTCCTACCAATCTATCCCTCTTGGGGCATGCGTAGTAGTACTTTGCTTCGAGGGCTAAGTAGATTTTTGCAATAAGTATATGAGTTCTTTATGACTAATGTGAGTCCATGGATATACGCACACTCATCCATCTACTTTGCTAGCTTTTCTTATTACCGCACAACTCTCGCCGGTATTGAACCCATTATTTACCTTCCTCAAAACAGCCACTATACCTACCTATTATGGCATTTCCATAGCCATTCCGAGATATATTGCCATGCAACTTTCCACCGTTCCGTTTATTATGACACATTTCATTATTGTCATATTGCTCTTTGCGTGATCATGTAGTTGACATCGTATTTGTGGCAAGGCCACCTTCATAATTTTCATAAATGTCGCTCTTGATTCATTGCATATCCCGGTACACCACCGGAGGCATTCATATAGAGTCATATCTTGTTCTAGCTTTGAGTTGTAATTTTTGAGTTGTAAATCAATAAAAGTGTGATGATCTTCATTATTAGAGCATTGTCCTAGTGAGGAAAGGATGATGAAGACTATGATTCCCCCACAAGACGGGATGAGACTTCGGACTTTATAAAAATAAAAGAGGCCAAAGAAGCTCACCAGAAAAAAAAAGAGAAAAAAAGAAAAAGAAAAAAAGAAAAGAAAAAAAAAGAAAAAAGGGGAAAAGGAGAAATAGAAAAAAATAAAATGAGAGAAAAAGAGAGAAGGGACAATTTCTACAATCTCTTTTTCCACACTTGTGCTTCAAAAAAGTAGCACCATGATCTTCATGATAGAGAGTCTCCTATGTTGTCACTTTCATATACTAGTGTGAATTTTTCATTATAGAACTTGGCTTGTATATTCCAATGATGGGCTTCCTCAAAGTGCCCTAGGTCTTCGTGAGCAAGCAAGTTGGATGCACACCCACTTGGTTTCTTTTGTTGAGATTTCATACATTTATAGCTCTAGTGCATCAGTTGCATGGCAATCCCTACTCACTCACATTGATAACTATTGAAGGGCATCTCCATAGCCCGTTAATATGCCTAGTTGATGCGAGATTATCTTCTCCCTTTTTGTCCTTACAACCACCACCATTTACCACCATAGTGCTATGTCCATGGCTTGCGCTCATGTATTGTGTAAGAGTTGAAAGAAGTTGAAGCACATTAAAAAGTATGAACCAATTGCTCGGCTCGTCATCGGGGTTGTACATGATGAGAGTATTTTGTGTAATGGAAATGAAGCATGGCCTAACTATATGATTTTGCAGGGATAAGCTTTCTTTGGCTATGCTATTTTGATAGGACATGATTATTTGTTAGTATGCTTTGAAGCATTATTATTTTTATGTTTTATAAGCTTTTATCTTGAATCATTTGGATCTGAACATTCATGCCATAATAAAGAAAATTACATTGAGAATTATGCTAGGTAGCATTCCACATCAAAATTTTTGTTTTTATCATTTACCTACTCGAGGACGAGCAGGAATTAAGCTTGGGGATGCTTGATACGTCTCCAACGTATCTATAATTTTTGATTGTTCCATGCTATTATATTACCTGTTTTGGATGTTTATGGGATTTATTTTACACATTTATATCATTTCTGGGACTAACCTACTAACTAGAGGCCCAGCTCGTATTGTTGTTGTTTTTTTTGCCTATTTCAGTATTTCGAAGAAAAGGAATATCAAATGGAGTCCAAACGGAATGAAACCTTCGGGAGCGTGATTTTTGGAACGAACGTGATCCAGAGGACTTGGAGTGCAAGTCAAGAAGCAGCCGAGGCCTCCACGAGATAGGAGGGCGCCCCCCCCCCCATAGGGCGTGCCCCCCTGTCTCGTGGACCCCTCGGGCGTCCACCAAGTACTTCTTCCTCCTATATAAGCCTGCGTACCCCGAAAACATCCAGGGAGCAGACGAAACACAATTTCCACCACCGTAACCTTCTGTATCCGCGAGATCCCATCTTGGAGCCTTCGCCGGCACTCTGCCGGAGGGGGAATCGACCATGGAGGGCTTCTACATCAACACCATAGCCCTTCCAATGATTTGTGAGTAGTTTACCACACACCTTCGGGTCCATAGTTATTAGCTAGATGGCTTCTTCTCTCTTTTTGGATCTCAATACAATGTTCTCCCCCTCTCTTGTGGAGATCTATTTGATGTAATCTCTTTTTGCGGTGTGTTTGTCGAGATCCGATGAATTGTGGGTTTATGATCAAGTTTATCTATGAATAATATTTGAATCTTCTCTGAATTCTTTTAGGTATGATTGAGTTATCTTTGCAAGTCTCTTCGAATTATCAGTTTGGTTTGGCCTACTAGATTGATCTTTCTTGCCATGGGAGAAGTGCTTAGCTTTGGGTTCAATCTTGCGGTGTCCTTACCCAGTGACAGAAAGGGTTGCAAGGCACATATTGTATTGTTGCCATCGAGGATAAAAAGATGGGGTTTATGTCATATTGCTTGAGTTTATCCCTCTACATCATGTCATCTTGCTTAATGTGTTACTCTGTTCTTTGTGAACTTAATACTCTAGATGCAGGCAGGAGTCGGTCGATGTGTGGAGTAATAGTAGTAGATGCAGGCAGGAGTCGGTCTACTTGTTGCGGACGTGATGCCTATATACATGATCATGCCTAGATAATCTCACAATTATTCGCTTTTCTATCAATTGCTCGGCAGTAATTTGTTCACCCACCGTAATACTTATGCTATCTCGAGAGAAGCCTCTAGTGAAACCTATGGCCCCCGGGTCTATCTCTGATCATATTTGCTTCTAATCTACTTTTATTTGCATCTTTATGTTCTGCATCTATATTATAAAATACCAAAAATATATTTATCTTATCATACTATCTCTATCAGATCTCACTTTCGCAAGTGGCCGTGAAGGGATTGACAACCCCTTTATCACGTTGGTTGCGAGTTCTTTGTTTGTTTGTGTAGGTTCATGGGACCTTTTGAGGAGCCTCCTACTGGATTGATACCTTGGTTCTCAAACACTGAGGGAAATACTTATGCTACTGTGCTGCATCACCCTTTCCTCTTCAAGGAAAACCAACGCAAGCTCAAGACGTAGCAAGTTCCACCGCCACAAGCCTCTGTACCGACCAAAAACCTCTTGGGAGCCCGTTCCGGCACCCTGCCGGACGGGGGAACCCATCACCGGTGGCCATCTTCATCATCCCGGCGCTCTCCATGACGAGGAGGGAGTAGTTCACCCTCGGGGCTGAGGGTATGTACCAGTAGCTATGTGTTTTATCTCTCTCTCTCTCGTGTTCTCTCTATGGCACGATCTTGATGTATCGCGAGCTTTGCTATTATAGTTGGATCGTATGATGCTTCTCCCCCTCTACTCTCTTGTGATGAATTGTGTTTTCCTCTTGAAGTTATCTTATCGGATTGAGTCTTTAATGATTTGAGAACACTTGATGTATGTCTTGCCATGCTTATCTGTGGTGACAATGGGATATCATGTGCCACTTGATGTATGTTTTGGTGATCAACTTGCGGGTTCCGCCCATGAACCTATGCATAGGGGTTGGCACACGTTTTCGTCTTGACTCTCCGGTAGAAACTTTGGGGCACTCTTTGAAGTACTTTGTGTTGGTTGAATAGATGAATCTGAGATTGTGTGATGCATATCATATAATGATGCCCACGGATACTTGAGGTGGCAATGGAGTATCTAGGTGACATTAGGGTTTTGGTTTATTTGTGTCTTAATGTGTTATTCTAGTATGAACTCTATGATAGATTGAACGGAAAGAATAGCTTCATGTTATTTTACTACGAACTCTTGAATAGATAGAACAGAAAGGATAACTTTGAGGTGGTTTCGTACCCTACCATAATCTCTTCGTTTGTTCTCCGCTATTAGTGTCTTTGGAATGACTCTTTGTTGCATGTTGAGGGATAGTTATGTGATCCAATTATGTTATTATTGTTGAGAGAACTTGCACTAGTGAAAGTATGAACCCTATGCCTTGATTCCTACTTGTTAACTTGCTGTTTTTATTATTTCAGATTACAAATACCTTTATCTACTATCCATATTGCACTTGTATCACCATCTCTTCGCCGAACTAGTGCACCTATACAATTTACCATTGTATTGGGTGTGTTGGGGACACAAGAGACTCTTTGTTATTTGGTTGCAGGGTTGTTTGAGAGAGACCATCTTCATCCTACGCCTCCCACGGATTAATAAACCTTAGTTCATCCACTTGAGGGAAATTTGCTACTGTCCTACAAACCTGTGCACTTGCAGGCCCAACAACGTCTACAAGAAGAAGGTTGTGTAGTAGACATCAAGCTCTTTTCTGGCGCCGTTGCCGGGGAGGTGAGTGCTTGAAGGTATATCTTTAGATCTTGCAATCGAATCTTTTTGTTTCTTGTTTTATCACTAGTTTAGTCTATAAGAAAACTACAAAAAAATGGAGTGTAGTTTGTCTCATACTCTTCGTCTTTTTAATATCTTTCGTGAGTATGATGAAAAGGAAAATTGTTCTCAAGTGCTAGAAAAAGAAATCTATAGAATGTTTGATACGAAATCTTTGAATGATGAGCATGATTGCAATGTTGTTAGTATGAATTCCTTGAATATCCATGATGCTAATGATATGCGAAGCCACAAGTTTGGGGAAGCTATGTTTGATGAATATGATATTTTTAGTCCCCCAAGTTTTGATGAGAATATTTATTATGATGAAAGCATGCCTCCTATTTTTGAAGATTATATTGATGAAAGTGGGTTTGGAAGAGTGTCAACTTTAGGAAGTAATGAACCCACTATTTTGGAGGATGTGGAATCTTATTGTGATGAATATGAAAGTGGATTTGGAAGAGTGTCAACTTTATTTAGTGATGATTCCACTATTTCGGAAGAGGTTCCAATTGATTATGAGAACAAAGTTGCTATCTATGATGATTATTGTGATGATTTGTATGCTATTAAGAATAATGATAACCATGAAACTTGTCATCATGATTTTAGTTTTCAATTGGATTATGCCTCACATGGTAATTATTTTTTGTTGAGTTTGCTCCCACTACTATTGATGAGAATAAATTTGCTTATGTGGATAGTAGTAAAATTTCTATGCAAGTAGATCATGAAAAGAATGCTTTATGTGATGGTTATATTGTTGAATTCATTCATGATGCTAATGAAAATTATTATGAGGGAGGAACATATGCTTGTAGGAATTGCAATAATATCAAGTTTCCTCTCTATGTGCTTAAAGTTTTGAAGCTATGCTTGTTTTACCTTCCTATGCTAGTTGATTATTGTTCCCATAAGTTGTTTGCTCACAAAATTCCTATGCATAGGAAGTGGGTTAGACTTAAATGTGCTAGTCATATTCTTCATGATGCTCTCTTTATGTTTCAATTCTTATCTTTTATGTGAGCATCATTTCATCATGCCTAGCTAGGGGCATTAAACGATAGCGCTTGTTGGGAGGCAACCCAACTTTATTTTTGTTTCTTACTTTTTGTTCCTGTTTAGTAATAAATAATTCATCTAGCCTCTGGTTATATATGGTTTCATGTTTTAATTAGTGTTTGTGCCAAGTAGAACCTTTGGGAAGACTTGGGTGAGTTTTATGTGATCTTGCTGTAAAAAACAGAAACTTTTGTGCTCACGAGATTAGCTGCCATTTTTTACTGGAGAGTGCTTTTAGGTTGATTATTTTTAAAGATGATTAATAGAAAAATTCCTCAGGTCAAGCAATTTATTTAAGAATTTTTTTAGTTCCATAAGTATACGATTGATACAGATTACTACAGACTATTCTGTTTTTGACAGATTCTGTTTTCTATGTGTTGTTTGCTTATTTTGATGAATCTATGAGTAGTATCGGAGGGTATGAACCAAAGAGAAGTTATAATACAGTATAAATTACACCAATATGAATTTAGAATGAGTTAATAACAGTATCTAAGTGGTGATTTATTTTCTTATACTAACGGAGCTTACGAGTTTTGTGTTGAGTTTTGTGTGGTTGAAGTTTTCAAGTTTTGGGTAAAGATTGGATGGACTATGGAATAAGGAGTGGCAAGAGCCTAAGCTTGGGGATGCCCAAGGCACCCCAAGGTAATATTCAAGGACAACCAAGAGCCTAAGCTTGGGGATGCCCCGGAAGGCATCCCCTCTTTCGTCTTCGTTCATCGGTAACTTTACTTGGAGCTATATTTTTATTTGCCACATGATATGTGTCTTGCTTGGAGCGTCATTTTATTTTATTAGTATTTGCTTGATGTTATTTATAATAATGTTTTGCATCTATATTTTCAATAAAAATGTCAAGGATAGCCTTTACCATGCTTGTTTTGCAATTATACATGTTGCTTTTTGAAAACAGAAAGTTTACCGCTGTTGCAAAAATTCCCTAGAAAAGTCAGAGAATGATATAATGTTGAATTGTTTTGCATAATGAGCTATGATAAATCTTATACAGCTTTGTATTTTTCTCATAATTTTTGGAGTTAGGGAAGTATGATGAATCTTGCATTCTTTACAGACTATACTGTTTTGGCAGGTTGCTGTTATGTTTGCATATGTTTTCTTGTTTAATGATTCTATTTGATGATAGGAGTATTAAATATGCAGAGATATTTAGTATGCAATGCTGAATAATAATTTTAATGATTTGTTACAGTAGAAAATGACAATGTTTTGCATTGGTTTATACTAACCTATCTCACGAGTTCTTGTTGAGTTTGTTGTGGATGAAGCTTTTGATAAAAAGAAGAGAAACCATGATATGACAGGAATTAAGGAGACATAAAAGCTCAATCTTGGGGATGCCCAAGGCACCCCAAGATAATATTTCAAGAATCTCAAGCATCTAAGCTTGGGGATGCCTCGGTAGGCATCCCACCTTTCTTCTTGAACAATTATCGGTTAGTATCGGTTGAGCCTAAGTTTTTGCTTCTTCACATGAGTTGTGCTATCCTTGCAATGTCATTTTATTTTGTTTTGCTTGCTGTTTGAATACAATACCAAGATCTGAAATTCTTTAATGAGAGAGAGTCTCCACATAGTTACATAATTATTTAGCTACTCATTGATCTTCACTTATATCTTTTTGGAGTAGTTTGTCATTTACTCGTGTGCTTCACTTATATCCTATGAGTAAATGGTTGAATGAGTTGAATGTCATAAATCTGAAATTTTATATGTTTCATTTGCTTATCCCATGGGGAGTAATGACTTCACATCTAAGAAGTAGAGGTTTATTGAAGGTTAGCAAGCATTGTATTGGTCATTTGAACAATTCATGAAAGAATATTGAAGGAAGAGAGATTTCACATATAAATATACTATCTTAGACATCTTTTATAATTATGAGCACTCATTAAGTATAACATTCTAAAGAGTTGATGTTGGACAAGGAAGACAACGTAATGGGTTATGTTTTCTCACATCCCAGTTAAAGTATATTGTCATGGATCATTCAAACATGTTGAGCTTGCCTTTCCCCCTCATGCTAGCCAAAATTCCTTTCGCCAAGTAGAGATACTACTTGTGCTTCCAAATATCCTTAAGACCAGTTTTTGCCATGAGTGTCCACCATACCTACCTATATGCGGTATTTACCTGCCGTTCCAAGTAAATTTGCATGTGCCAAACTCTAAACCTTCAAACAATAATCTGTTTTGTATGCCCGAATCGCTCATGTAGCGACTAGGGGCTGTCAGTATCTTCCATGCTAGGTGGGTTATTCTCAAGAGGAGTGGACTCCGCTCCTCACTCATGAGAAAGGGTCGGTAACCGGGATGCCCAGTCCCATGATCCAAAAAGATCAAAGCAAATCAAAATAATTAAACAAAACTCCCCCGGGGCTATTGTTAGTTGGAGGCACTCGTTGTTTCGAGCAAGCCATGGATTGATGCTTGTTGGTGGTGGGGGAGTAAAAACTTTTACCATTCTATTTGGGAACCGCCTATAATGTATGTAGTATGGAAGATATTGGGAACTCTTGGTTGTTATGTTGATAATGAGATCATACCTCTCAAAATTATTTATCTCTATTTCAAAATTGAGCTCTGGCACCTCTGCAAATTCCTGCTTCCCTCTGCGAAGGGCCTATCTTTACTTTATATCTTTTACTTTTATGCAAGAGTCAAGGTGATCTTCACCTTTCCTTTTTTTATTTTATCCTTTGGCAAGCACCTCGTGTTGGAAAGATCCTGATATATATATCCAATTGGATGTAAGTTAGCATGAACTATTATTGTTGACATCACCCAAAGGTGAATACGTTGGGAGGCAACACTATAAGCCCCTATCTTTCTTAGTGTCTGATTGAAACTCCATAACCATTAGTATTGCGTGAGTGTTAGCAATTGTAGAAGACTATATGATAGTTGATATGTGGAGTTTGCTAAATCAAAGCTCTGACATAAACCCTTGCTGAAAATAGGATGAATTCTAATTGTTTGATGACTGAGAATGAAGTTTGCTAGTTTATGGTCTATGCTTTAACATTTGAATAGTTTGTTACTTCATCGTGAGAAGTTTTATGAGATGACCTATGCATAGGGGTTGGCACACGTTTTCGTCTTGACTCTCCGGTAGAAACTTTGGGGCACTCTTTGAAGTACTTTGTGTTGGTTGAATAGATGAATCTGAGAGTGATGCATATCGTATAATCATGCCCACGGATACTTGAGGTGACAATGGAGTATCTAGGTGACATTAGGGTATTGGTTGATTTGTGTCTTAAGGTGTTATTCTAGTATGAACTCTATGATAGATTGAACGAAAAGAATAGCTTCATGTTATTTTACTACGAACTCTTGAATAGATAGAACAGAAAGGATAACTTTGAGGTGGTTTCGTACCCTACCATAATCTCTTCGTTTGTTCTCTGCTATTAGTGTCTTTGGAGTGACTCTTTGTTGCATGTTGAGGGATAGTTATGTGACCCAATTATGTTATTATTGTTGAGAGAACTTGCAATAGTGAAAGTATGAACCCTATGCCTTGTTTCCTACCATTGCAATACCGTTTACGCTCACTTTTACCACTTGTTACCTTGTTGTTTTATAATTTCAAATTACAAATACCTTTATCTACTATCCATATTGCACTTGTATCACCATCTCTTCGCCGAACTAGTGCACCTATACAATTTACCATTGTATTGGGTGTGTTGGGGACACAAGAGACTCTTTGTTATTTGGTTGTAGGGTTGTTTGAGAGAGATCATTTTCATCCTACGCCTTCCACGGATTGATAAACCTTAGGTCATCCACTTGAGGGAAATTTGCTATTGTCCTACAAACATGTGCATTTGCAGGCCCAACAATGTCTACAAGTAGAAGGTTGTGTAGTAGACATCAGTCCCATCCAGGCCGTATGATGGGACGAGTCTTCATCCACCAGTGACCGAAGCAGCAGTGCCCCACCCATGCCTCTGGTCAGCCGGAGTGTGGCAACAGTGCCCATCTCCTACCAGCTGAGCAGGGCAGGCGTGGCAACAGTGCCCCCATCATCACCACTTGACGCTAGCAAGCGGCGACCTGACGGAGCGCTACTGTACCCGACTCGACTCGGCCACGCCCTGACGATCTACAAGACGGCAAACAGTTCCCCTAGGCATGCGGGGCCCGCACCTAGGGGAACCCGGCGAACCACAGGCACCCGGTGGGTCCCAGCCCCGGGTCCCCAGACGCTGACGACCCGGCCCTATGGTCTTATAGCATTAACATTGTACCCCTGGGGGGTTGGCCTATAAAAAACCCCAGGATCCCTCATGCATACGGGCAAGCAGTAAGCACACAGGAAAATAGCCACCCGATCAGTAGAACACACCTAGGGAGAAGGAGCAGCCTAAGCCTTGGCCAGTCTTCCTTCTTCCTCCATACAGCTCTAGGAGCAACCCTGTACTACTGCATATCAACCAGACTCGGTAGGACTAGGGTGTTATCTCTCTGGAGAGCCCCGAACCAGGGTATGTCTTGCGTCCCGTGCTCGCTCATGCCAACCCCGCCTCTCGATCCCACCAGTGCCCTTGAGCCTCCTCCTCTCTTTAGCCATCCCATGGCATCTGCCATGCGCCCACCACGACAGTTGGCGCCCACCGTGGGGCAGCTCGAGGTCATGGCTGGAAGCATGCTTCAGACGGGGCTCCTCTCTGACTCCGACGAGCCTGTCACGCTAGCGGACGACGTCATTGACGCGCTCGCTGCCTCCTTCGCCGCACTGCGCATCTCCGAGGCGCCTGCGGCCGACGAGTACCCCAGCAAGGCATTTGACATTTCCGACTCTCCCCTCTCCCTCGGCGGCAGCATTCCCGCCGGGGCAATGGACGTCCACGTGGAGGTCTTCGCCACCGACACCGATGCCTCCTCCTCATCGAGCGTGACGAGGAAGGCCGCCAAGGCCAAGGCTGCAGCGGAGTGGGCCGCCTCGTCCAACCTGTTGCGCGTCGCGATGTAGAGCCTTTGCGTCCCCATCAGCACCGACATCGACGCCTCCAACATCGCCGAGGCCCGGGCCCAACTCGAGGAGAGATGCCAGCATCTTCTGGACATGACCGAGACATTCGCCGCTACGCAGCGTCGCCTGGATTCCGCTCAGTTAGAGCGCAACACCGCCTACCGCGGCCGAGCCGAGCTGGGTCGCCGACGTGCGAGCCCGGGGCGGCGTGATCGGCCGTGCCTTCGGCGCCATCCCGACCGTCTACGAGACTCCCATGAAGAACATGCGCGCCTCCCAGGCGGCCCCGATCGGCCTGGACCAGCTCACAGGCAAGGAGCTGAAGGAGAGCATCAAGAAGATGAATGACCTCCTCGACGTGGCCAACGCGCAGCAGAACCGCCTCAACCAACTCGCAAGCCGGCGGGATCTGGCTCCACCCGCGCTACCGTACCCGGCAATCATCAGCACACGACATCGTCACCACCCGATGAGGCACATTCCGGCCGAACCCTGACTCTACGCGACCTGGCCCCGACAGCCGCCAGCGGCTTAGGCGATGAGCCAGCCTCGGAAAACCGACACGGACCCGACCAGCCCAGTTGGCGTCCGGCCCCAACCGACCCGGCCCCCCATGGCCCGGTCGCCAGCCGACTCGGTGCACGCGCCATTGATGACACCGACGCTCGCCACCGCCTCGACCAGCTCGCCTTCACCTTGGAGGTGGTGGAGAGTGGCACCGTGCTTTGGCACGCGCATCTGGGAGGAGCCCTTTCTGAAAGGGTTAACGCTCCCTCGCGACACCCCCAAGTACAACGGAACCGTGAAGCCGGAGGACTAGCTCACCGACTACACCACCGCCATCGGCATCACCGGCGGCAACCATCGACTCGCCGCGCGCTATGCACCGCTCATGCTCCAAGGGTCAGCCTACACCTGGTTGAACAGTCTGCCGGTGGGCAGTGTCAACACGTGGGTCAACTTCGAGCAGGCCTTCGTCCGTAACTTCACGGGGACTTACAAGGACCCGGCCGCCCTAGCCAGCTCGCCATGTGCGTGCAGGGGCCGACGGAAACCGGCCGCGAGTACCACGCATGCTGGATCGAGCTCCGGAACAGCTGCGAGGGCATCCACGAGCTTCAAGCGATCCAGTACTTCGTCAACGGGTGCCGGGATGGCACCCTCCTCAAGCACAAGCTCTTGCGCTCCGAGCCGGCTACCATGGCCGCGCTCATGGTAACGGCGGACAAGTACACCAACGCCGACTCCGCCATGAAGATCCAGGTGGCACTGGACGAAGCCGGCAAAGCAAAGTCGGTTCCCCCTCCGAAGCCGGCTGGCGAAAGCAGCCGGCAGCAGCACAACCATCAAAACAACAAGCGCAAGCACTACAAAAAAAGACACATCCGTGACATTTTGGGCCGAAGGGAAATTTTTTCTGTCATACATATGACACTTCTATGACGATAATAGTGAAAAAACCCGGTATCATCATAGATGTGGTGGGCTCCTGCTTCTATGACAAAAAATCATGACAGAAAATGGGCTTTTCGTCCTGGGCGGGACGGAGACGCAGCTGCATGACATTCTTTGGGCCGTCCATGACGGAAAAAACCATGGTAGAAGCGAGGGGGAGGAAAATTTCGGGGAGTTGCCGGTTACGGTGGGAGGTCGGGGGCGGAGCGATGCGTGTTTCTCTCGTACGTACGCGCGTGTGTGCGAGGCGTTGGCTCTAACTGAAGCCGAGCGAGACGTTGGGCTCTAACTGAACCCGAGCAATTGCACTGCAGGCTACGCGTTACTGAACCCGAGCAATCGATTGATGGTTGTTTACTGAACCCGATGGAGCGATTCCTTCCCTACTGCTGGTAACTGAAGCCGATCGATTGGATGAACAGTGAGCGTTGCAGGGGGGGAGGGTTGGATGAACAGTGAGCGGTGGCGTTGCCTCTGGATGTACAAGAATCCGTGGTGTGGATGGCTGGATGAACAGTAGACGGTGGAGGGGTTCCCGTGGAGGGGTGGTTGAACAGGACCCCGTGGTGTGGAGGCCTGGATGAACAGTAGACGGTGGAGGGGTGCCCGTGGAGGGGTGGTTGAACAGTAGCCGGTGGAGTAGCGCGCGGTGGAGGCTGGATGAACAGGAGCCCGTGGAGGCTGGAGGAGGTCGACGGTAGCCCGTGGAGGCGGGAGGAGGTCGACGGTGGAGATGAACAGTATCCCGTGGAGTCCCGTTTTGCGGTACGCCACACCCCTCCCCCCCGTTTCGACCGTAGCGCTCCAACACAAGTCCGTTTCGTCCGTTTTGCGGTACGCCACACCCCTCCCGATCAACAGGACCCCCGTTTCGACTGTAGGAGGTCCGTTTCGTCCGTTTTGCAGTACGCCACACCCCTCCCGATCAACAGGACCCCCGTTTCGTCCATAGGAGGTCCTTTCGTCCGTTTTGCGGTACGCCACACCCCTCCCGATCAACAGGACCCCCGTTTCGACCGTAGGAGGTCCGTTTCGTCCATTTTGCGGTACGCCACACCCCTCCCGATCAACAGGACCCCTGTTTCGACCTTAGGAGGTCCGTTTCCTCCGTTTTGTGGTATGCGTGACTAGGCGTTCGAGACCCTGCCCGTATGTACACATACGTGACCGTATTTTCTTTCTTGCACCCTGGCCGCTGTACGTACGTGTACATGCTACGTGCGCGCCTCTACTACGACACGTGCGCGCCTCTACTACGACACGTGCGCGCCTCTACATCGACCAGTATGTACGTACACGTTCACGACCAGGATGACAATGCTACGTACGCTTCGACCAGGTGAGTCCCGACTATCAGGCACTTCCTTGCCTGCGAAGATGTAGCTGGTGGGTCCCAGCAGTCAGGGGGGCGAATCGTTTTTTTTGCCCGGATGCAATTCCTTGCGTGCGAAGGTGTAGCTGCTGGGTCCCAGCAGTCAAGGGGGGTGAATCGTTTTTTTGCCAGGACGCACTTCCTTGCGTCCGAAGGTGTAGCTGCTGGGTCCCAGCAGTCAGGGGGCGAATCGTTTTTTTTCGGACGCACTTCCTTGCGTGCGAAGGTGTAGCTGGTGGGTCCCAGCAGTCGGGGGCGAATCGGGTTTTTTTTAGACGCACTTCCTTGCGTGCGAAGATGTAGCTGGTGGGTCCCAGTAGTCAGGGGGGCGAATCGTTTTTTTCGGACGCACTTCCTTGCGTGTGAAGATGTAGCTCGTGGTTCCCAGCGGTCAGGGGGTGAATCATTTTTTCGCGAAATACGGTGGCCCGTCCGGTGGGTCCCCGCTTTCAGGTGGAGGAATAATTATTTTGCGCGTAATAAGGCGGCACTTCCTTGCGGCTATCGTGGACCCAGCTGTCAGCCTCTACACGTACAGTCCATGTCCGATGGAAGTCGTTCCTTGACCATGTTGACCACGCCGCGCCGAGAGCACCAGGGCGGTGGACGACGGTGAGGCCTAGGAAGGGGACGGCGTGGAGCCGGGGAAGATGCGGCAGTGGATGCACACGCGGAGAGGAGTACGAGGGTTCACTGGTTCGGTTGCGCTGTCGTTGCTGCAGAATAACAGGGGGTGTGGGTCAGTGGGTGAGTGGAGGGATGGCCTGGCCAGCGGTGGGAGTAGTAGGGGGCGGTGAGGCCCCCGCGGCAGCACACCGGCCACGGGAGGCAGGAGCAGGCGGCACGACCGGCGCTGCTATGGGAGGCTGGAGCAAGAAGACCAGAGGTTGAATAAGCACGACGGCCGTTGGATGGACATCGTACGGTCACTGCAGCTAGAATCATTTATATTGACTAAGTTGACAAAGCCCTTGGTACGTCAACTTAGTAGGCCCACAGGTCAGCTTCCGAAACGGTGTGCCCTAGATGTCAGGGGGATGAATCATTTTTTGTGTGGGTGAAGCTAGAATATCCGAGATTGAAGAAGAAGCACGGCATCCGTTGGATGGACATCCAACGGCCACTGCTGCTTGAACCGTGAGTTGACTATAAGTTGACAAAGCCTTGCATACCCGTCAACTCTGTTTTTTTAGGGGACGCGTCAACTTAGTAAGGCCAGAAGTGTGTGGCAGAGAACTTATAGCCCATTTGAGATTTGTAAGAATGTGTAGCCCAGTTTTGAATTCTAATGGAATTTACTACAGCCCATTTACGGTTTGTTAAAAGTACAACCCATTTCAACCAACCGTTCAAAACAGAATTCATTAAAATTTCCGACATTTTGATGGGATCCGAATATTTTTATCCCGAAATTTTAGTCAGATTAAATACAATTTCAATATAAATTTATATTGCATAAAAATCCAACGAAACATTCCGCTCGCAACAATTAATGAAATTAAAATTTTCAATATTCCAAAAATAATATTTTATAAAGTAATCACTGTTTGGTGCATTTTTTTATAGTTACTACCCAGTTTTTATAATTACATCCCATTTATTATTTCTTAAATCCCATTTTCTTGTTAAGCCTAATGCATCCCTCCTAGGAAAGATTTGCAGTCCAGCGGGGTGATAATAACAACTTGACCTTGCCTGGGTATTCCTAAAAAAAGTATAGCTGTGCTAGCCATTTTCAGCTTGAAAAAAATTAATATCTGGCCTGGGCTAGACGGGCCACAGCCCGCCCAGTTAATACCTGCAGTGATGTTTTCGTTATTGTTCAGAGGAGAAAAATTAATATCTGGGGTAAACATCGAAAAACTCTGCAGTGCTCACACTTCAAAAACACAAATACTGCTCGAGCTGCTTGGTCCCAGCTGTCAGCCGCTTCTTGTGCAATTCTCTCGTTTATTGACTACTCCCTCCTTTCCGGTTTATAATGCTCAATTCAAAAATCTCACCAATCAAGGTAGATGGCGAGTCGTGGAATACTTTTTCTAGTTTTGCAAAAGCACCTAATTAATGCTCTTGTTATCCTCAAAATATTATGTTTATCAATGCATTAATTGCAATGCATGCATGCATAAAGTACATGCATTGGTCAATTTTCTCTTAATACTTGCATGCAATGATTTAATGCACCTTGGAATCTGAACATATGATGGAAAACAACCAAATTGAGCCTTATAAAATGGAAAAACTAAAATTTTGAGATAAGCCCTATAAACCGGAAAGGAGGGAGTACATAGGTAGACAATGGTGTGGGACCGTGATGTCAGGAAACCAGGAGGAAGCAAAATAAATTATAGTTTTATATATATATAATAAGGAGGCACTTGCGTACGTGAGGCTATGGACCTGGTGGGTCCCCATTGTCATCCTATCCAAGTAAAGTGATCTCCTCGCCTGCGCGTGCTTTCCGCCCGAAATAGTCAGCGCCGGCCGCCCCGCTTCCCGGTGTAGGCGATTGCTCCGCCTTCAAACGACACAAGTGTCGTCCGTCCGTCCATCTGCCGCACACATTAATGATACGCGGTTGCCGAGGCAGCTACTCCGGCGTCACACGTCCGTCCCTTCGCCCGCCCACCATTGCTATATAAACTACTGCACCGGCCATAGCCGCAGTCATCCGCATCCGTTACCTTTCTCCTGTCCACACCACTACTGCCCATCATGGCTTCCTCGCGCTCCAGCGTTCTTTGGGACGGGCGAACGACGGACCACAAGGAGATAGCAGCCATTGCTGCCGACCGGCTAGCCGGCAGGCAGCCGGAGGACGACGACGTCCCAATGGAGAACATGGTAGTCGACGATTCGGCGCCAACCCCCTCCTCCGTGCCATCCTCGTCGGTGCATTGCACCATGACCATCGGCAAGGCCCGTGCCCAATATATGGAAAGGGTGAGGTAGATGCGTGAGGAGCAGTTTCGGGAGGCGCGGGCCAATGCCGCCTACAACCACCATCTCCTCCAGGAGCACCTGCAGGCAGAGGAGCAGATCGCCGCGGAGCGGGCGGAGCAAGAGGCGCTGCTCGACTCGTACCGCTCCGCCCACAAGGGCCGCCTCAAGCGCTGGCGGTACCGCATGCGGGTGGCGGAGGCTGCGGCTGCCTACAAAGAGGCTAGCAAAGAGGGCGATGAAGCGGGCGAGGCTCTGTTTGGCGAGACAGAGGACGAGGCAGAGGACAATGCCGGCTCCGACGAGTCCCCGCTCCGCTGGCGTCGACGACACCCCGCGGCGCCAACAACGAGGCAGAGGACACCGCCGGCTCCGCCGAGGCCCCGCGGCGCCAACAATAAGGCAGAGGACACCGCTGGCTCCGCCGAGGCCTCGCGGCGCCAACAACGAGGCAGAGGACACCACCGGCTCCGCCAAGGCCCCGCCCCACCAACAACGAGGCAGAGGACATCGTCGGCTCAGCCGAGGCACCACCGTGCCGGCAACGTGGGGGAGGATTTCCACCGCTCCGCTGAGGCGCCGCCCACCGGCAACAAGACAGAGGCATCGCCGGCTCCGCCGAGGCCCCGCCCCGCTGCCAACGAGGCCGCGCCACACAGAAAACGAGGAAGAGTAGAACACGGTAGGTCGCCGCCGCTCGAGTCCAAGTAAGGTCACCACTGCTACCCTCCGGTTGAAGCCAAGCTAGGCGGGTTGACCATTGAAGGCCAGTTAGCTTCTTGGCGGCGACGTGGAGTCGGAGAGCTGCGCTGGAGAAGAACGCTGCTTCTACTTAACTGCTGGTGCAGTTGGCTGACTGACACGTGGGCCCAACAGGCCACATGTCAGTTACGCAACTGCACCTGCAGTTAAGTCACTGAAGCTTCTGTTCGGCTCAGCGGGACACAGGTGGGTAGCTTCGGTTAATTAATTATACCTCCGGCACACCCCTTTTTAGTTTTTTTTCGAAAAGGAGGATGACCCCCGGCCTCTGCATCTGGGAGATGCATGCGGCCACAAACACCCCTTTTTAGTTGAAGAATGTATGAAATGTAATTAAATCCGACATGTTTATATGAAATCCGACCGTGTATGAATGAATTTATTTCGATTAGTTCGAATTCCTGTATCACTGGCATTGGATGAACATGCAAAACAATACGTACTAGCATTATTCCCAGGGTGATCACCACGTTTGCAGCAGTTTCACATGTACTCCCTCCGGTCCTTTCTAGTCTGCATACAAGTTTTGTCTGCAGTCAAAGTATCTCTACTTTGACCAATCTTATACAAAAAAGTATGCACTTTCACAATGTGCAAAGTAAAAAGGAACAGAAGGAGTACAAAGAGTTTGAGCAGCTTTTTAGCGTTTCTATACATTGCAATCAAACACACAGGCCTGGCAATTCATAGAGAACATTCAAAACAATCGATGATTATGCATCTCAGCGACTCACATGTCAGAGGCAATATTTACTTCACAACTAAAGAATAAAGAAAAAATTGATCGCCGCTGCTGACAGCAAAGGGCGTCCCATTCGGAAATATCAAACACATATCTTGCTAAAATCAATGAGCAAAATTTGACAAGGTTGTCCCATTCCAAAATATCAAATGCCTACGATTGTGGAATGGGCAGGGTTTGCCATCAGTTCGGACATTGACACGGCAACTCGTGCTAAATAAACCAGATGTTCTTTTTGTACAGTTCCACCAAAATCAACCAAATTCGCGCGTAGCTTGTATGATTTTGCCCTTATATGTTGCAACGCCTTGAACTTATGGGCACCTCCTTTCTTGTGGTGTAAATGAATGATTCGATGTATTCATAAACGTTTTGTGCAGTTCCCGTTGAAATCAAGCTGAGCACCCATGTTTGCACAAATACAAAAAAGTGATTAGTATAAAGCAAACTGTACTATGAATTGGCAGTTTCAACAGGCACATACATGGTCCATGTAGAGCACACTTTTAGAAAAATGGAACTCACCAGAAAGAATCCTAGAACAACATTGTACTTGCGCATCACAGCGAAAAATGGAGATTTGTCAGTCCTTCTGAGCTGAAGTTAGTTTCGTCTTGTGGGGAGTAATGTAACCATCCTTCAACTGCTCCTTCTGATGAGAATCCTAGAACAACATTGTACTCGCGCATCACAGCAAAAAATGGAGATTTGTCAGTCCTTCTGAGCTGAAGTTAGTTTGGCCTTGTGGGGAGTAATGTAACCATCCTTCAACTGCTCCTTCTGATTAGAAGATAGACAGTGCTTCTTCATCCTGGCATAATCGGAACTAGTCACTTCACGTACTCCATATTCTTCTTTAGAGGAAGATGATCCTATTGTGCAAAGACAAGAGGACAACTAAATGCTAGCATCCCTATTTGCTCGAAAAAAAGGAAAGGAAATATTTAAAACAACACAGATGAAGCACTTCTCAAGGACAATACCACTTTTTCATGATAGTATGTAAACAGTAGCACAACGCTAATAGAGATGACAAAGCTCAATCATATGGATGAATTAGTGGGCGAGTACCAACCTTTGTCAGGAGGTTGATTGTGTAGAGCATACAGATGAAGCACTTCTCCGGAACCATCTGTTGCTCTCTACTATGGTGGCCATGCTTACTATATACTCCTCGATTAGTTTAATGTTTCCAACATCTTTTTGTGCAGTTCCACTAAAATATATGGTATCTTCAAAGAAGATCCTTGTTTGCACAAGTAGAGATAATTACGTATGGCATCAAGTCAGTGGCAAAACAATTGCTCGTTCCAGCCATAGCAATAAATTAAGATGCAAAACTATATCATTACTTGTGTCATCACAGTTCCAGTGCTTCATTACAGCACCGGGAGTTGATTTTTGTTTTTCTTCCGCTTGTTCTTCCCCTTCATCACTTGGTTCAATAACAGACAAGCTTCGCCTTCAATGTAAGATTTGGCATGTCAATTAGGGAGCACAAGTATAGTACTAAACTTAATTTTCTAATGGAAGTGGCAAAATACAGGCCAGCAGTTGTGAAATATCCTTATCTTACCTCAATGGGATATTACGGTGCACATACAGATTGGAAGTCTTGTCTCCATTTGTGGAGTTCACTAAATCCAAGCAACATTATCGTACAAGTAGCACAACATATGAAAGCACACTGCAGAATCATGTGAAAGAAGGCTAGTATTGACCTCTCATGATGTGGAATTCAAACAACTCACAAGAAGAAGATCTGAACCAAATTCGCCTTAACGGATAGGAAGTAAGATCTCCTCTTGTGCAGTTCCACTAAGATCAAGCAATCAAGCAACATTGTCGGTGTGACATTTTGGTTGAACTGCACAAAACACTCTTAAAACAAAAGTGTTTTGTGAAATGCAACAAAAGGTCACAATGGCAACGAGGTGAAGTAGATAACCCTGTTTACATAGAGGTGCAAAGGAAACAATTAGTGGTCAATAACGGTGGATGACACAGAAGCCAACAAAAAGAAGCATCTACCTTATCGAAATGGGAAAGAAAGCAAGACAGTAGCATTTCTCAAACGGCACCAGCACCATGTGCATCTACCGATGTACTGTGGTCATGCACAGTCTGTTGCAACAAAGAACAAATAACCAAGGAGCATATTTGTGTTGGTCCTAGTTTTGTTATCTTTAGACACCTTTCCCTATGTGAGCGCAGCAAATCTAGTCCTGCTCAAACTCTACAGCCTTGTCCCTTCCTTTCCTTTTTGAACTAGTAATTCTGCCCCTTCCTTTCCTCTTTGAACCACGTCCTAGATTTATGTGATACAACTTTTCCCACTACTTTCCCCCATTCCTTTCCTATTTGAACCACGTCCTAAATTCATGCTATACAACTTTCCCCCTTCATTTCCTCTTTGAACCACGTCCTAGATTCATGCTATATACAACTTTTCCCACTACTTTCCCCCACTCCTTTCCTCTTTGAACCACGTCCTAGATTCATGGTATACATGCAGCTAGAGCAATGCATGTGGAGTAAGTAAAATATACCTTAAGGTTCTTGGGGCGTGGTTCGGTGGGCGATGGGACAGCGACGAACAAGAAGGGTCGGAGGCCCTCCCGCGCCACCGCTGGGTGGAAAGTGAACAGCAGCGCCAGTAGTGGATTCCCTCACTCGTCGATGGGGACAACGTTAAGTCTCCTTCCCTTCCCGGCGGGCGGATCCTGCCGGCTCTTTGAGCAGCAGTGAGGGGAGAGAGAGGCCAACGAAGTCTTGTTTAGATCTGGAGAGGGCGAAAGAGTGTGAAGAGAGCAACTACAAGCGCTGAGGATCCAGCGGGAGAGGGCGAGAGAGTGTGAAGAGAGCAACTACAAGCGCTGAGGCTCCAGCGTGTATATATATACTTGAGAGAGAGTGTGAAGCATGCAAACCCTAGAAAACATTTTGACAAGTCAAAGAATCCTCCTGGCAAAAATTATGCTCAAGTGTAGTTATCGAACCTGAGACCTCAAGTTTGATGAGCGAACAGGCTAACCAGCTACACAACCCTCCCGTTATGTTCAACGAGAGGAAAATAACCTTTTATACATTCCTGCATTCGTGTAACAGGCATGCCGTGTTTTTGGTGTGTGTGTGTGTGGGAGTCATTAGGATTTCAATCATAATCGTGTCATGTGGCTTTGGTGGTAAGACTATCCACAGTGGTGCAGAAATAATGCAGCCTTAGTCACCTTACCTCTCTCCATGTAGTATGTTGGGTCCCACCAGTCAAAGGGTGAAACAAACAAATTAATAAGAAAAATTAAAAGCGCCAGCGGTGTATCTTACTACCTCACACATCTTGCTACTGCTCGGGAACACTGTCCAATTGATCCCTCTGTTCGCTCACGTACTATTTTAAGTGAATCCTTATTATAACATGCACAGAAATTTTGGGCACTTGTATTTGATTTAAGTCAGTGTGACACCGTATCTCGTATACTTACTACTCCCTCCGTCTAGGTGTAATAAGTCATGTTAGAAGGTGCAACTGGACCAAGGTGTGTGCGTGTGCGTGTGTGTGTTTAACAGCATGTGTGTGTTAGAGAGTGCGACAGATCGACCTACTCCTACAGAGATATGGTGTGTAGTGTACGATTTTAGCCGCGAGAGTCGGTGCATCCTCTCGTTTCCGGGTGTGTCCGGTAGGGACATGCCGACAGCTGCCACGCCCGCTCCTGACCAGCCTGGCCCACCCAAAGCCCCTCCACCGCCCGCGCGCGCTTCCCGCCCAAAATGGTCAGCGCCGCTCCAAAGAATCGGTGCCGCATTCATGCCCGGGCAGAGCGGACACGACCTCTCACTGGCGCAAGAGTGATGGTTGCTGAAAGTGCTAGTTATCGACTAGAGGGGGGGTGAATAGGCGGTTTTTATCAAAGTCTTCAAAACGTGGAAGTTTCAAAGACAAACAATAGAAATGACCTAATTGATATGCAGCGGAAGATAAACTACAACAAGCAAACCATAGTCAAGTATGCAATAATGTGAAAGTACAAAGACTAATAGCAGCTTGGTAGTAAGGATCAGGATGGAAGATAGTATGAAGCCAATCAACGATAGTAGTCAAGCAATGAAGTCAAACAGGTATGACAAATAGGCAATGACTTCACGAAGACAAACTTAAGGTAAAGGGACTTAGAGGATAGAACCAGACACTTGTTGAAGACACAGGATTTGTTGGACCAGTTCCAGTTGTTGTGACAACTGTACGTCTGGTTAGGGAGGCTGAGATTCAACTCAGAAGACCGTGTCTTCACCTTATTCCCCTTGAGCTAAGGACACACAGCCCTCGCCCAATCACTCTGGTAAGTCTTCAAGGTAGACTTCCGAACCTTCACAGACTTCGTTCACCGGCGATCCACAATGACTCTTGGATGCTCAGAACGCGACGCCTAGCCGGCTAGAGGATACACAGTCCTCAAGTGTAATAAGTCTTCAAGTCACTCAGACAGAAAGACTTCAGTGATGCCTAACACTCTTTGGCTCTGGGTGTTTGGGCTTTGTCCTCGCAAGGATTTCTCTCTCTCAAAGGCTTCGAGGTGGGTTGTTCTCAAAACGACAAAAGCTGTAAACTAACTCTGAGCAGCCACCAATTTATGGTGTAGGGGGTGGGCTATTTATAGCCACAAGGCAACCCGACCTGATATGTTTGAAATGACCCCGGGTCACTAAGGAACTGACACGTGTTCCAACGGTCAGATTTCAAACACACATGGCAACTTTACTTGGGCTACAAGCAAAGCTGACTCATCGAGCTCTGGATAAGATTTGCTCTCATTGTCTTCGCTCGAAGACATAGGATTTAGGTTGAGCATCACTTCAGTCATTCTGACTTTGTTCACTTGGGCCCCACTTAACAGTACGGTGGTTCCTATGACTCATCAAAGAAGAAAAGGAAACAACGAAACAACACAGTCTTCGCGCTCCATAGTCTTCACTCATTGTCTTCTCATGTCATAGTCTTCAATATGAATATCTTCACATACCACCATTGTCGTCAATGTCTTCATACATTTTTGGGGGTCATCTCCGGTAGGTAAACTAAATCAATGAGGGACACTACTTGCATTATCCTGCAATTCTTACAAACGCGTTAGTCCCTCAACCAACTTTGTCGTCAATACTCCAAAACCAACTAGGGGTGGCACTAGATGCACTTACAATCTCCCCCTTTTTGGTGATTTATGACAAACTGGTTGAAGTTTTCAACGGGGATAAAGTATGTGAAATTGTAAAGGATAGGATATTGTCTTCATAAGTGGCAAGGGCTCCCCCTGAAGATGTGCATATAAGTAATTTGCTTTTGGAATGCAAATGCACATGGCAGGTTGTACTTGTGGAGATCCTCTTCAACTTATGAAGATAATTCATCATGCATGAAATGATATAACTAAGAGAGTGACATGCATAATGAAAAATGGACGTCTGCAAAATGATCTAAGTGCGGAAGTTATCATCGCACATGGAAAAGCAAATAAGTAGCAGACGACCATCGAGTTTAAGTGTTAAAACTCAACGAATGAAATGTATCAAAAGCAAGAGTTGTAATCACTAGGCAAAATATAAAGCAACCGCCCATATGAACCCGCTTGAAGACTATCAAACTCATATGCTTCTCCCCCTTTTGTCAGTAATGACCAACAAGGTTTGAAGACATAGAGCATTTACTCGTCCTCATGAGGAGTAGATGAAGCAGCAGGGTTGTCGTTGTTGGTTGGCGGCGCAGACGAACTTGGTGTAGTGTTGATGCGTGTAGAAGTAGGGGGTGGTGAAGTAGCATCGTCTTCATCATCGATCACTTGGGCATTCACAGTTGCCGCGGAGGAAGAATAGTCAGAGTCTTCAAGAGATGGAGTTCGACGTAGCATAGCATTCCATGGAGGAGTGGAGTCAAACTTGAATCTTTTAGTGAAGCCATCGTCTTGAAGATCTGCTACAGCACTGAGCAATGTCAAAATCTTCCATGATCGCCGACAGGTCTCGTGAGTGACAAAGGCATTCTTGGTGGCAAGATTTCATATGCGATTGACGTCCACCAAGAGGCTTTGCATCTGTCGCTTGAGCCAAAAGTGATGCTTGTCTTGTTTCTGATGCAGTGCCACAAGAAGTTCTCGGTCATTTAGGACGCGAGAGCGCTTCTTAGGCCTTTGGGAAATTGTGCTCTCAGTAGCTTCAGTTGGCGAACGATGAGGCAGACGAGTGTTCCCAGCCATTGGATAGACACGAGTTACTACTTGGACTCCTTCCATGGGCTGAGTGAAGCTTTGGTGTTCAGCATTTTGAAGACAAAGAGGCTTCTTAGCAGGCTCAGGGTATATGCCTTCAACTGACATGTCAACCTCTGGTAGAAAGATCAGATGATTGCGAGCAGAGGGTTGATAGTTGATAGCAGAGTGTAGCTTGATGAGGCGCATGACCCATGGAGCATAGAATTTCAGGCCAAAAAGGTCAGATCCAGACGCAGCCAGTTGCCGGAGGAAGAATTCTTGTGCATTGAAGTTGATGCCATTGAGGATGTAAAATACCAATGTCTTCATGGCTCCTTCAAGTTTTGCAGCTGATGAATGCCCTTTGATAGGCCATAGAGTCCGCCTGATGATGTGATATATTGTGCGCGGCAGATACTCAAGGTCATCAACAAAGAACTCCTTTGGGCATTCAGCGTCATGTGGCAAAGGCTTCATCATGCTCAACATCTGGCTCATGTTGGGTTCTGGCTTATGGAAGATGCTCTCCAGTGCATTGTGGTGGAGTTGACAATCAGGTTCGTACAGCTCTCCGGGAGCGGATAACCCTGTAAGCTCAATGATGTCAAGAGCTTTGGCTTCATGATGAACATTTCCTGTCATCCACTCGAGAACCCATGTCTTTGTATCCCTGTTGTAGCCGCGAATGTGGAGGGTAGCATAGAATTGAAGCAAAAGTTCCTCATTCCAATGTTCTTTGTCTGTCACAAAGCTGAGCAGACCTGCATCACGAAAGCAGTCAAGTGCTTCTTCTAAGCATGGCAGTCCAGCAATGGCTTCAGTGTCGAGGCGCATATGAGGGAAAATGCGCCCTTGATCATACAGAACGCAGGAGTAATAGCTTCGCTGCTGATGGCTCTAGAAACGATCAGATGATATTCTTGGCCTTGAGTAGGGGTTCTTTGCGCTGTCAAAGAAGGTGTTGTGGCTTTTGAAGCCATTTGCATTGAAGGACCCTATAGAGGTGGCAGTACCTGGGAACCTTGGCAGTCTTGGCTTTGGTTTCTGGACCTGAGGCCTATGCTCAATATGATAATCAAACTGAGGACCTGAGACATTAGGCGGAGGGACTAGAATGGGCCATCTAACAGTGATTAGCTGGCCGTGGTTGTATGCTTGCTCAATTGTATGGGGCCTTGGTGGCGGAACAGGAGCAGTGGCAACAACAGTGGTTTCAGGCTGCACAACAGGAGCTTCAGGAGCAGTTGCAGCATTGGCTTCTGGTATATTGGTTGGTGCAGGATCCACACTTGCTTCAGCCATGACTATGTCATGGGCTTCATTTGTGTTGGTGGTGGCAGCCTCAAGATTTTCAACCTCCACTTGATGAGCTGGAGGGTCTGGCACTGGCATGTTCACTTCAGAAATAGCTTCTTCAGTAATGGGGGGAGTAGGGACACGTTCTTCTTCATGTTCGTCATCGGCTGATGCAGCTGGATTGTCTTCAGCAGCTTTGGCTTCAGACACGGAGACATTCACAGTTGGAGTGGCTTCTGGAAACACTTGATATGCAATAGATTGGTGGTGCACTTCTCCTTCTGGAACGCTCGGAAGAGGGACTTGAGGCCTTGGTCCTTTGCGAAGCCTTTGCAATACAGGCGACGCCTTTGGAGATGGAGTTGGTTGGGCCTCATCCTCTTCTTCATGCACAGGTGGTGTGACTTGTTGTTGTTGGGGAGTACTCGGGGAGTCTTGTTGTTGTGGGTGATCAGCCCATGATGCACCCTGAGCAATTGGCGTCAGAGGACGACCAATGCTAATGATTTTGCTGTTCGTGAGAATAGGCAATGATACCAAGTTGTGTTCGATCTGAGGAAGAACTTCATCATCTTCAACATTGTCATGGTAACCAATGTCTTCAACAGCAATGGGACCAAGTGCTGGAATGTCTTCGGCTTCATGAGCCTCTGTGGAAGCAGGCTCATGAACAATCATTCGTAGTTCTTGGTGTGCAGATGCAGGGCGAACCACTGACATAGGTTCAACAACTAAGGGCTCTGTGGGAGCAGCCCGACTCTTCTTGATTTTGCGCTTCTTCTTGGAGGGAGCAGCATCAGAGGCTTCTGTGTTTTTCCTTTTCCTGGCTTCAGCCTCGGCAGCCCTCGTCTTCTTCAGTTCTGAAGCGGTTGACATGACCTTTGGCTTTGAGCCAGTCATGCTGCTTGGGACGACTATGCGAGGTGCATCCTGCCTTGAAGGTGCAGTTTGGACAGTTGATAGCTTCTTCTTCTTTGCAGCCATTCTGGGGTCAATGCCAGGACGACCAAGAGCCTTGCGCTTCTTAGCCTCATTGTAGGCTAGCACACACTTGTCAGCCAGATTCTTCATGCGCTCACGAGAGCCTCGAGCTTCTTCGCGCTTCTTGTGAAAAGCTTCTTTGAGCTCGTGCAGCATGATCTTGAAGTTTTTGACATCCTGCACGCTGAGCTTGGCCACATGCTTCTTGAACTGAGCTTTCTCATAGTCGATCTTGTGCTTTAGTTCAATGATACGCTGAGCAAGAGCTAGCTCAGAAGCAATGGCGCCATTGAAGGAGACGCTGAGGCCAATTGGAAGTTGCTGATCATCAAAGCTGAGATTTGGGGTGTCAAACCACTCATCAATGAAGTTATGGATGATAGCCACATCAAAGAGAGGCAAATTATTGAAGATCTCTGCTTCTTCCTTGCTCTTGATCAGTTGCTCAAGAGCATCATCTGCAAGATCGTCATCGCTGGACAGATCAATGTGCTCTTCACGCGGAATGGCAGCAGGAGTTAATGTCTGATCAGTATTCTTGACAATTTTCTTTTTCTTCTCCGTCTTCTTGGAGATACGTGATAGATCTTCAGACTGCACACTATCTTCAGGAGGTGCAGTGATCAGTGGCTTTGCACGTGAAGCTTTTGGAGGTGCATCTGATTGTGAAGCCTTAGACTTCTTTAGCTTCTGCGGCTTTGGAGGAGGAGCTGGGGCTTCATCAGTGTCAGCATCATTATCAGAATGATCCACTCTGGCACCTTGGACCAAGATGTAAGTGATGAGGCCATCAAGGTTTGAAAAGGGGCCGATGACATTGGGTTCTGCATGATGTGAGCCGTCAGCACGGGGAGCAGAGGGACCAGGGTTGAAGTCTAATCCCAATGACTTCTTGTTTTCCTTGGCTGATGCCTTTGCATGCTGGAAGTTGCGCTTGAAGAGATTATCGTCACGACACCAGAGCAATAGTGATGGGTCGGCATTTTCAGGCTGAGGTCCACGGACCATACAAGGATAGAAATCATGTGCAATAGCTTCAGCTCTGTTCTTGGGTGGAAGGCCTCGATAGAGAATATCACCCCAAGGACTTTTGATAGCATTCTTCTCAGCGTATTCCTGGGTCACAAACTTGTATTTGAACCATTGTTCAGCCCAATATCGTTGAATCCATTGGATTCGTGTCTTGCGCTGATTATAATCCTCTTCAGGATCTGTCTTGTAAATTTCTGCGAGGTCATCAGGCAAATCTTTTGATGTTCCCCCTCGACGTTGTCTGCCACCCTTCCTTACTGATTTCTCTGCATCCATGAACTTCAAACTGAATGGCTTCAATACGTTCAAAGGCTTCAAAGGCTTTCGCTTGCTGGACAAACAGGAACTAGCTTCAGGAGAGTTAATGTGTTGCTGTAAGAATTCTGCAAACGAATGCAGACTATGAGAACCAAGGGATTCTCCCACGGACATGTACCTGTGACAGCATTAGAGATGCGAGGGAAGGGGAAGAGGTCATATGCATTCTCAGAAGATTTTGAAGATAAATCAGTTTGAAGACATTGACCTCATGATGCGAAGACATTCACTTATATGTTGAGAGTTGGTTCTAGATTTGTACGAATCCGTGAAAAAGTAGAAGTGAGGAATCTAACTAGATATGAAGCTTAAGTGAATATACTCGGCAGTATGAGATGCAGACAGAATAGATCTAACATTGTATAGGTAGAAACCAATTTTGGTAAATAGGATTAATCATTGAGGATCAAAAGATGGTAAAAATAGAGTTATATTTACCACACGAAGAACTGCTAGATGGGATGAATAGGAGACCGAGAAGTTCAATCCACCGTGCCCTACTTGGCGACAGAGGACACCTACGGCGGCGGTGGAGAGGACGACGTCCGCGGCCGGCGTGAGGACGGCGTCGGAGAAGTCACGACAGCTAAGCGCTTCGTCGCCGGCGTCGTCGCGAGCTAGCGGTGGCGCTAGGGTTTTGATGAGGTGGAGAGGTGGAAGAAGGTTTTCTTGACCGCAGGGGACATGTATTTATAAGGAAGTGTGCGTCATAGCGCAATTACGCAGGTACCCCTGGCTGTTCACATCTGAGGGGCACGTGGCAAGCATGCAACATACTCAGAGTTGTCCCACGTTCCCACGCCCGCCAGGTTTGTCGGATGGTTGTTCCGGCTTCTCCGGATTTCAAACAATAAGGATGAATCATTTAAAAACAGACTTAATGTTTGTCTCTGTGCCTTCTGCTGACAAGGATGCAGAGAAGACATTCGACAGTTTCAATAGAATGCATATGATTTGGACACATAGAGTTTGAGATAGAAAGCATGGAGAGATTAGGGTCCGATCACATTCACTTAGTTCAAAAGATTCAACAAGGAAGACATAGCTATAAGTGAATGTTGTAGAGGACAGAATACTAGTATGTATATCAGAAAGCAATCAGATCATGAAGATAAGTCGAAATATGAAGACAAACCAAATGCGAAGACATTGCAACAATAACGCCATGAGTGAAACACTTCAAACCAAGAAATTTGGTGGTGGCGTTACCCACCGTATAGGAAGTATTAGACCCAGACACGACGCACAATTATCGTGGCGCTCCGAAGTCAAATTCCACGTTAATGTATTCACACTCAGAATGTAAGTCTTCATTGTTTGAAGATATACTTTACTTCATGTGTTGCACATCTAAGTCATCAACATGCATAAGTGTTAGGATGTGTGCCTGATTACAGGACATTTGAGGATTCCAAGATATTTAGCTCACATCGTAACTTGCAAAACCTTTTCTCATCCAAGGGCTTTGTGAAGATATCTGCCAGTTGCTCTTCAGTGTTGACGTGAATGATGTCAATATCTTTCTTCATGACATGATCTCTGAGAAAGTGATGACGAATTTCAATGTGCTTTGTCTTCGAGTGCTGGACTGGATTATTGGCAATCTTGATGGCGCTTTCGTTGTCGCAGAAGAGAGGTACTTGTTTCAGATTGATGCCATAGTCCTTGAGAGTTTGCTTCATCCACAGAAGCTGAGCGCAGCAAGATCTAGCAGCAATGTATTCAGATTCAGCAGTTGAGAGTGATACACAGTTTTGCTTCTTTGAAGACCAACAGACAAGTGATCGTCCCAGAAAGTGACATGTGCCTGATGTAGACTTGCGATCCACCTTGTCTCCAGCATAATCAGCATCCGAGAATCCAACCAGATCAAATCTTGAGCCCTTTGGATACCATAATCCGAGTGTTGGGGTGTAAGCCAAATATCTAAGAATTGCTTCACAGCTAAGTGATGCGATTCCTTTGGTGCCGCTTGGAATCGAGCACACATGCAAACACTAAGCATGATATCTGGCCTAGATGCACATAGGTAAAGTAAAGAACCAATCATGGAGCGGTATACCTTTTGATCGAACTCTTTACCATTGTCGTCGGGACCAAGATGGTGTTTGGCTGGCATTGGCGTCGTGTAACCTTTGCAATCTTGCATTCCAAACTTCTTCAGACAGTCTTTGAGATACTTTTCTTGAGATATGAAGATGCCATTCCTTTGCTGACGAATTTGAAGACCAAGGAAGAACTTCAGCTCACCCATCATGGACATCTGATATTGCTCTTGCATCATGTATCCAAACTCATCACTATACTTCTGGTTGGTGCAGCCGAAGATAATGTCATCCACATATATTTGGCACACAAATAGTTCACCATCATATGTCTTCGTGAAGAGTGTGGGATCGAGGGATCCAGGTTTGAAGCCTTTGCTCTTCAGGAAGTCTTTGATCGTATCATACCAAGCGCGAGGAGCTTGTTTGAGGCCATACAGTGCTTTCTTTAGCTTGTACACCTTATCAGGATGTTTTGGATCTTCAAAGCCAGGTGGTTGAGCAACGTACACTTCTTCTTCAATCTTGCCGTTGAGGAATGCACTCTTCACATCCATTTGATATAGTAAGATGTTGTGGTGGTTAGCATAGGCTAGCAGTATGCGAATAGCTTCAAGCCTAGCCACAGGTCAAATGTTTCTTCGAAGTCAATTCCTTCAACTTGAGTATATCCTTGAGCCACAAGACGTGCTTTGTTTCTGACGACTTGACCATGCTCATCTTGCTTGTTTCGATATATCCATTTTGTGCCAATAATGTTATGCTTGCGAGGGTCAGGACACTTGACAAGTTCCCAAACATTGTTCAGCTTGAACTGTTGAAGTTCTTCTTGCATAGCTTGAATCCATTCAGGTTCCATAAAGGCTTCAGCAACTTTCTTGGGTTCTGATATTGACACAAACGAAAAGTGCCCACAGAAATTTGCTAACTGTGTTGCTCTTGAGCGAGTAAGTGGACCAGGTGCATTGATGCTATCAATTATCTTCTCAATTTGTACTTCATTTGCAACACGAGGATGAACTGGACGAAGACCTTGCTCTTCCTAATCATTGTCATCATTGGGAGGATTGTCTTCGGTTTGAGCATTGTCTTCAGGTTGGTTTGGTGCAAAAATGATAAGTTCCTCTTCAGGCTGTGCTTCAGAAGGCATGATTTCACCAGTTCCCATTAGCTTGATAGATTCACTGGACGGAGCTTCATCTAGTGTACTTGGCAGGAGCTCTCTTTGTGAACCATTGGTTTCATCAAATCGCACATCCACAGTTTCAACGATTTTGTAGTGACAGGTTGAAGACTCTGTAAGAGTGCGAGTCCTTTCCATAACCGAGCATGAAGCCTTTGTGAGCTTTAGGTGCAAATTTTGACTTGTGATGGGGATCCTTGATCCAGCACCTAGCACCAAATACTCTGGAGTAGCTGACATTTGGCTTCTTGTCAGTAAGGAGCCCATAGGATGTTTTGCACAGAAGCTTATGGATGTAAACACGGTTGATGATGTGACATGTTGTATCAATAGCTTCAGGCCAGAACTTTCTTGGTGTCTTGTACTCGTCGAGCATTGTTCGAGCCATCTCAATGAGGGTTCTGTTCTTGCGCTCTACAATGCCATTTTGCTGAGGTGTGTATGGAGCAGAAAACTCATGAGTGATTCCCATGGTATCCAGATAAAGATCAAGCCTGGTATTCTTGAATTCAGTGTCGTTGTCACTTCTGATATGCTTGATCTTGACACCATAATTGTTCATGGCATGATTGGCGAAGCGTCTGAACACATCTTGTACTTCAGTCTTGTAGAGAATTATGTGCACCCATGTATATCTTGAGTAGTCATCAACAATGACGAAGCCATAGAGACAAGCTGATGTTGTGAGGGTAGAGTAGTGAGTAGGGCCAAATAAGTCCATGTGTAACAGCTCGAAAGGTTGAGATGTCGTCATGATTGTCTTCGAGGGGTGCTTTGCCCTAGTCATCTTTCCAGCTTCGCAGGCACCACACAAATGATCCTTCTTGAACTTGACACCCTTGATGCCTATGACATGCTTCTTCTTGACGAGTGTGTGTAAGTTCCTCATGCCAGCATGCCCCAGCCTCTGATGCCAGAGCCAGCATTCTGAAGCTTTTGCAAGAAGACATACGGCAAGCTGTGGACCTGCTGAGAAATCTACCATGTATAGATCATCTTTTCGATACCCTTCAAAGACTAGAGACTTGTCAGATTCCATTAGTACAAGGCAATGATATTTTCCAAATAGCACAATCATGTTCAAGTCACAAAGCATTGAGACGGACATTAAGTTGAACCCAAGGGATTCAACAAGCATCACTTTATCCATGTGTTGATCCTTTGAGATTGCAACTCTACCTAGACCCAATACCTTGCTTTTACTAGTGTCAGCAAATGTGATGTGACTCTTGTCTGATGGACGTAAGGTTGAGTCCATGAGAAGACTTCGATCACCAGTCATATGATTAGTGCATCCGCTGTCCATAATCCATTCTGAAGCATGAGGTGTCATACCCTACAGTGCAGTTACGAGGATAGGCTTCACAAAGTATGTTGTGAAGCATAAGCATTTGACGCACACAAGGATTATCACAGCTTAGATCAAGGTTAGAACTCATAGTATGACTGGTAAGCGATTCTCATATGAAATACATAGTAAGACCATTTTATCATGCGTCCTTAATGTGTTTTAGGTCCCCAACAATAGTATCGGACGCCTTTGATAGTAGGCTGGAGACCTTATTCTGCAAAAGGGAGTTAATTCTTCTTCACCACCCACTCTTCAGGGGTGGCTTAGAAGCAATGAGTCAAAGTGCAGCATCTGAGAACTTTGGCTTTGAAGCCCTAGCAAATAGCCTTGCAGGAGATGAATGATACTCATGTGAATAAGCAGAAAAATTCTTAGTTCTATGAACATAGCGGTTTGAGGACACACGCTCATATTCATAAGTCTGAGTATGATTTCCCTGCAAAACATTGGCGTTAGGGTGACTCATGTGAGTCCTGTACGAAGCCATTAGACCGTATGATGCCTTAGGTCTGGGGTTTGTCTTCTTCCCTGGTGGTGTCATGATGAAATTCACTGGAAGATTCTCAAGACAGCTTTTGGGAACCCAGATCTTCTTCATAGGTGGTCCATTCCTGCAGTTAGTACCAATATACCTGGCAAACACTTCACCATTCTGATTTTTGAACTATTTATAGTTTGCATCAAAGGATCCATCAATGATAATAGGATTAGCACAGGTAAAGCCAGATAAGGTGGATGGATCCACTGAAGGTTCCTTTGCAGCAACCCATGTGGTTTTGGGATACTGCTCAGGCTTCCAGTAGGAACCATCAACATTCATTTTCCTCTCGAACCCAACACCCTCTTTCCTAGGGTTTCGGTTCAGAATCTGCTTTTTGAGGACATCGCAAAGTGTCTGATGTCCTTTCAGACTTTTATACATCCCTGTTTCAAGCAATGTCTTCAACCTAGCATTTTCATCAGCAATAGTAGTGGTATCCTCCGTAGAGGGGTAAGTTTCCACATCAATAGTTGAAGACAAAGCAACAGTAGCAGCAGTGGAACATTCAGCAACAGAGGTAGCGTTATCACGCTCAATGCATTTTAGACATGGTGGTTCAAATCCATCCTGAGTGGAACTGATCTGTTGAGCAAGTAATGAATCGTGCTCCTTCTGAAGATCTCCATAGTCCACTCTTATCTTTTCAAGATCTTGCTTTCTTTGAAGACATTCAGAAGAAAGCTTCTCGTGATCAGACAAGAGAGCATTATGTTGATCTTGAAGGGCGTCAAACTTGGAATGAAGTCTCTGAAGACTCTCAGCCAATGCTTTTGACTGATCCATTTCTTCACCCAACATATCATCGCTCTTACTAAGCATGTTTTGAACCTTTTCCAAGGCTCTTTGTTGTTTAGTGGCAAGGGAAGCAAGTTTGACATAGCTGGGGCCAAATTCATCATCACTAGTTTCAGAGAGGTAGCATTCAGTTACCTTAGCACCCCCTGCCATGAGGCATGGTGAAGATAAACTACAACAAGCAAACCATAGTCAAGTATGCAATAATGTGAAAGTACAAAGACTAATAGCAGCTTGGTAGTAAGGATCAGGATGGAAGATAGTATGAAGCCAATCAACGATAGTAGTCAAGCAATGAAGTCAAACAGGTATGACAAATAGGCAATGACTTCACGAAGACAAACTTAAGGTAAAGGGAGTTAGAGGATAGAACCAGTCACTTGTTGAAGACACAGGATTTGTTGGACCAGTTCCAGTTGCTGTGACAACTGTACGTCTGGTTAGGGAGGCTGAGATTCAACTCAGAAGACTGCGTCTTCACCTTATTCCCCTTGAGCTAAGGACACACAGTCCTTGCCCAATCACTCTGGTAAGTCTTCAAGGTAGACTTCCGAACCTTCACATACTTCGTTCACCGGCGATCCACAATGACTCTTGGATGCTCAGTACGCGACGCCTAACCGGCTGGAGGATACACAGTCCTCAAGTGTAATAAGTCTTCTGGTCACTCAGACAGAAAGACTTCAGTGATGCCTAGCACTCTTCGGCTCTGGGTGTTTGGGCTTTGTCCTCGCAAGGATTTCTCTCTCTCAAAGGCTTCGAGGTGGGTTGCTCTCAAAACGACCAAAAGCCGTAAAATAACTCTGAGCAGCCACCAATTTATGGAGTAGGGGGTGGGCTATTTATAGCCACAAGGCAACTCGACCTGATATGTCCGAAATGACCCTGGGTCACTAAGGAACTGACACGTGTTCCAACGGTCAGATTTCAAACACACACGGCAACTTTACTTGGGCTACAAGCAAAGCTGACTCATCCAGCTCTGGATAAGATTTGCTCTCATTGTCTTCGCTCGAAGACATAGGATTTGGGTTGAGCATCACTTCAGTCATTCTGACTTTGTTCACTTGGACCCCACTTAACAGTACAGTGGTTCCTATGACTCAACAAAGAAGAAAAGGCAACAACGAAACAACACAGTCTTCGCGCTCCATAGTCTTCACTCATTGTCTTCTCATGTCATAGTCTTCAATATGAATATCTTCACATACCACCATTGTCGTCAATGTCTTCATACATATTTAGGGGTCATCTCCGGTAGGTAAACCAAATCAATGAGGGACACTACCTGCGTTGTCCTGCAATTCTTACAAACGCATTAGTCCCTCAACCAACTTTGTCGTCAATACTCCAAAACCAACTAGGGGTGGCACTAGATGCACTTACAGTTGCTTTGTCCGTCCAACTTACTACTGAGTCTATGTGATTTGACGGCTCATTGGTCTTTATTACTAAGGTGGTAGGACTGCTGGATGTCCCACGCTTTCGGCGAAAGGAGGTAGTAGATTACAATTTTCTCCATTCTTATAGCGGAGGAGTGCAAGAGCAGTGAAAACACGCAGGCTCAGTGATTACATGGCCCACCTCACACTATCACCGTGCGACACCTAACTCTTTACATAGTACTCCCTCCGTTCCTAAATATTACTAGATGAGTCCCCGCTCGTTGCCGCGGAACAGCGGTATATCTCTGTGTGCAAAATTATCGATTTCATAGAACTAAAAAAATCTATAACCGCATGACAAATGTGGTAGCCAAACTAAATAAACTCACATCATCATTTAGATCATCCCTCATAAGGAAAAAAGATCAGCCAACTCCTACTGCATAATGGGATTATATTTTTCTTTTTGACATGTTAATGGGACTTAAAAGCTCACTTACATGCATGCTACCGGTGCATGCTTGCATGCAGACATGTTGATGTGATTTAAAACCCACTCACATGCATGTGTCACGGTATTTCTGCATGCTTGCATGTGGCTTAGTGCTGAGCCTCTCAACGTCTAGATCAGACGGCTATTATGACTGATTTACTTCATCTAACGGCTACATCAATTTTGATGATATGGCTCAAGGAGAGGATAGAGAATTCCTAGTAGAGGGGGCTAGCTATTACTAGTAGATAAGTCTTTGTAGAGATTCCACTAGGTGAACTACATACGGAACAAAATGAATGAATCTACACTTAAAATGCATCTATATACATCCGCATGTGGTTAATGGTGAAATCTCTACAAAGACTTATATTTAGGAACGGAGGAAGTACTAGTATAGTACTAGTACGTACTGTAATTTATCAGCGAGATAAATTTGTACAATGCTATGAAGCTTCCAGCTCCTGTTACATGTATCTTGCGTCCAAGGTTGCCCATTGCAACATTTCATCAAATACAAAGGAGACTAACATGCATGCTATTGCATCTCAATGATTGACAGATCATAGCAAATATGTACTCCCTCCGTTCCAAAATAAGTGTCTCAACTTTGTGCAAACTTTAGTACGAAGTTGTACTACTACTAAAGTTGACACTTATTTTGGAACGGAGGCAGCTAAAGAAAAAAACGATCCATGCAGTCCCTAGCCCTTGAACCGTGAACCTGACCAGGCTTCAATTTGCTGGCAACATTCGAGCTTCCTAATAAATTAAGTTTGCAACCTTTTGACCATCGGATCATTTTGTGCAGTTTCACCAAAATCGAGATGAGCATCCCTATGGCAAAGAAATTGAAGAAGCGTGATTTAGAATAAGATTACTAGGACTAGTTGATGAGACATAAACTCATCACAAATACAGTACGTAGAAGCCAGTAGAGGTATCAGGTATGTGCGGGGAAAATAAGTAGAGAAATATCCACAGGGAGTGATGTGGGCAGCTGGAGCAGTGGTGCAAGCCGGCTGTAAAGGGAGTTGTACCTAAGGGACGTAGCTCGACCTTGAGGAGGGCGGCGGGAGGCGGCAACTGCCCACGTCGCGACAGTGAGCAAGGGACAAAGGCAACCTCACCGGCTTTGTGAGAGAGAACGGCGGGGACCCCATCGGGACGTGCCGACAGTGGGTTTTTGCCGTCGGCGATGGACACTGTTGGGGAACGTAGTAATTTCAAAAAAAAATCCTACGCACACGCAAGATCTTGGTGATGCATAGCAACGAGAGGAGGAGTGTATCTTCATACCCTTGAAGATCGCTAAGCGGAAGCGTTTATTAACGCGGTTGATGTAGTCGTACATCTTCACGATCCGACCGATCCAAGTACCAAACGCACGGCACCTCCGAGTTCTGCACACGTTCAGCTCGATGACGTCCTCGCCTTCTTGATCTAGCAAGACGGGCGAAGTAGTAGATGAGTTCCGGCAGCACGACGGCGTGGTGACGGTGTTGGTGAAGAACAATCTCCGCAGGGCTTCGCCTAAGCACTACGGAAACTATGACGGAGGATAAACTAGAGGGGACGGGGTTGCCGGCACACGGCTTGGTGTTTCTTGATGTGTCTTTGGTGCTAGCCCTGCCCCTCTATTTATATGTTGAGCCTTGGGGTCGAAACTTGGAGTAAAAGCCTCCACAAAGTCGGTTTCACCCGAAAGGCAAGAGTCCTTCTCGGACTCCAGGGCCAGACGCCAGGGTTCCCGGCGTCTGGACGCAGACGCCAGGGACCCTGGCGTCTGGCCCCTGGACTCCGCAAAACTTCCTTTTGCGCTTTCCAAAAACCTTGTGGGCTTTCCCCTTTGGCCCAAATAACGTGTTCTCGTACCCAAACATTTCGGGAAACATCCGGAACCCCTTCCGGTGAATTCCGGAACTCTTCCAGAGATCAAACACTATTATACCATATATCAAACTTTATCTCCGGACCATTCCGGAGTTCCTCGTCATGTCCATCATCTCATTCGCGACTCCGAACAACATTCGGTTACCAACATACATAACTCATATAATACTATATCGTCAACGAAACGTTAAGCATGCGGACCCTACGGGTTCGAGAACTATGTAGACATGACCTAGAACTTGTTTCCGGTCAATAACCAATAGGGGGACCTGGATGCCCATATTGGTTCCCACATATTCTAGAAGATCTTTATCGGTCAAACCGCATAACAACATACGTTGTTCCCTTTGTCATCGGTATGTTACTTGCCCGAGATTTGATCGTCGGTATCCAATACCTAGTTCAATCTCGTTACTGGGAAGTCTCTTTACTCGTTACGTAATGCATCATTCCATAACTAACTCATTAGCTACATTGCTTGCAAGGCTTATAGTGATGTGCATTACCGAGAGGGCCCAGAGATACCTCTCCGACAATCGGAGTGACAAAACCTAATCTCGAAATACGCCAACCCAACATGTACCTTTGGAGACACCTGTAGTACTCCTTTATAATCACCCAGTTACATTGTGACATTTGGTAGCACCCAAAGTGTTCCTCCGGTAAACGGGAGTTGCATAATCTCATAGTTACAGGAACATGTATAAGTCATGAAGAAATCAATAGCAACAAACTAAACGATCAAGTGCTAAGCTAACGGAATGGGTCAAGTCAACCATATCATTCTCCTAATGATGTGATCTCATTAATCAAATGACAACTCTTTTGTCCATGGCTAGGAAACATAACCATCTTTGATAAACGAGCTAGTCAAGTAGAGGCATACTAGTGACACTATGTTTGTCTATGTATTCACACATGTATTATGTTTCCGGTTAATACAATTCTAGAATGAATAATAAACATTTATCATGATATAAGGAAATAAATAATAACTTTATTATTGCCTCTAGGGCATATTTCCTTCAGTCTCCCACTCGCACTAGAGTCAATAATCTAGTTCACATCAGCATGTGATTCAACACCAATATTCACATCTGTATGTGATTAATACCCATAGTTCACATCGTCATGTGATCAACACCCAAAGGGTTTACTAGAGTCAGTAATCTAGTTCACATCGCTATGTGATTAACACCCAAAGAGTACTGAGGTATGATCATGTTTTGCTCGTGAGAGAAGTTTAGTCAACGGGTCTGTCATATTACAGAGTCGTATGTATTTTGCAAATATTCTATGTCTACAATGCTTTGCATGGAGCTACTCTAGCTAATTGCTCCTACTTTCAATATGTATCCAGATTGGGACTTAGAGTCATCTGGATTGGTGTAAAAGCTTGCATCGATATAACTTACGAACTCTTTTATCACCTCCATAATCGAGAAACATATCCTTATTCTACTAAGGATAATTTTGACCAATGTCCAGTGATCTACTCCTAGATCACTATTGTACTCCCTTGCCAAACCAGGGTAGAGTATACAATAGGTCTGGTCCATAGCATGGCATACTTTTATAGAACCTATGACTGATGCATAGGGAATGACTTTCATTCTCTTTCTATTTTCTGCCGTGGTCGAGTCTTGAGTCTTACTCAATTTCACACCTTTTCAACACAGGCAAGAACTCTTTCTTTGACTGTTCCATTTTGAACTATTTCAAAATCTTGACAAGGTATGTACTTATTGAAAAACTTATCAACCGTCTTGATCTATCTCAATAGATCTTGATGCTCAATATGTAAGTAGCTTCACCGAGGTCTTTCATTGAAAAACTTTTATTCAAGTATCCTTTTATGCTATCCAGAAATTCTATATCATTTCCAATCAACAATATGTCTTGCACATATAATATCAGAAATGCTACACAGCTCCCACTCACTTTCTTGTAAATACAGGCCTTTCCAAAAGTTTGTATAAAACCATATGCTTTGATCACACTATCAAAGCGTTTATTCCAACTCTGAGATGCTTGCACCAGTCCATAAATGGATCGCTGGAGCTTGCACACTTTGTTAGCACCTTTTGGATCAACAAAACCTTCTGGTTGCATCATATACAACTCTTCTTTAATAAATCTATTAAGGAATGCAGTTTTGACATCCATTTGCCAGATTTCATAAAATGTGGCAATTGCTAACATGATTCGGACAGACTTAAGCATCGCTACAGTTGAGAAAATCTCATTGTAGTCAACACCTTGAACTTGTCGAAAACCTTTTTGTGACAAGTCGAGCTTTGTAGATAGTAACACTACTATCAGTGTCCGTCTTCCTCTTGAAGATCCATTTATATAACATGGCTTGCTGATCATCGAGCAAGTCAATCAAAGTCCATACTTTGTTCTCATACATGGATCCTATCTCAGATTTCATGGCCTCAAGCCATTTCGCGAAATCTGGGCTCATCATCGCTTCCTCATAGTTCGTAGGTTCATCATGGTCTAGTAACATGACTTCCAGAACATGATTACCGTACCACTCTGGTGCGGATCTTACTCTGGAAGATCTACGAGGTTTGGTAGCAACTTGATCTGAAGTTTCATGATCATCATCATTTAACTTCCTCACTAATTGGTGTAGGAATCACTGGAACTGATTTCTGTGATGAACTACTTTCCAATAAGGGAGAAGGTACAATTACCTCATCAAGTTCTACTTCCCTCCCACTCACTTCTTTCGAGAAACTCCTTCTCTAGAAAGGATCTATCTTAGCAACGAATCTTGCTTTCGGATCTGTGATAGAAGGTGTACCCAATAGTTACCTTTGGGTATTCTATGAAGACGCACTTCTCCGATTTGGGTTCGAGCCTATCAGGTGAAAACTTTTTCACATAAGCATCGCAGCCCCAAACTTTAAGAAACGACAACTTTGGTTTCTCACCAAACCACAGTTCATAAGGCGTCGTCTCAACGGATTTTGATGGTGCCCTATTTTAAGTGAATGTAGTTGTCTCTAATGCATAACCCCAAAATGATATTGGTAAATCGGTAAGAGACATCATTGATCACACCATATCCAATAAAGTGCGGTTACGACGTTCGGACACACCGTTACTCTGTGGTGTTCCAGGTGGCATGAGTTTGTGAAACTATTCCACATTGTTTTAATTAAAGACCAAACTCGTAACTCAAATATTTGTCTCTGCGATCAAATTGCAGAAACTTTATTTTCTTGTTATGATGATTCTCCACTTCACTCTGAAATTCTTTGAACTTTTCAAATGTTTCAGACTTGTGCTTCATTAAGTAGATATACTCATATCTGCTCAAATCATCTTGTGAAGGTCAGAAAATAACGGTACCTGCCACGAGCATCAACACTCATTGGACCGCATACGTCGGTATGTATTATTTCCAATAAGTCACTAGCTCGTTCCATTGTTCCGGAGAACGGAGTTTTAGTCATCTTGCCCAAAAGGCACGGTTCGCAAGCATCAAATGATTCATAACCAAATGATTCCGAAAATCCATCTGTATGGAGTTTATTCATGCGCTTTACACCGATATGACCCAAACGGCAGTGCCACAAAATAAGTTGCACTATCATTATTAACTTTGCATCTTTTGGCATCAATATTATGAATATGTGTATTACTACGATCGAGATCCAACAAACTATTTTCATTGGGTGTATGACCATCAAAGGTTTTATTCATTTAAACAGAACAACAATTATTCTCTGATTTTAAAATGAATAATTGTATTGCAATAAACATGATCAAATCATATTCATCCTCAACGCAAACGCCAAATAAAATTTATTTAGGTTCAACACTAATCCTGAAAGTATAGGGAGTGTGCGATGATGATCATATCAATCTTGGAACTATTTCCAACACTCATCGTCACTTCCCCTCAACTAGTCTCTGTTTATTATGTAACTCCTGTTTCGAGTTACTAATCTTTAGCAACCGAACAAGTATTAAATACTCAGGGGTTACTATAAACACTAGTAAGGCACACATCAAACACCTGTATATCAAATATACCCTTGTTCACTTTGCCATCCTTCTTATCCACCAAATATTAAGGGCATTTCCGCTTCCAGTGACCATTTCCTTTGCAGTGTAAGCACTCAGTTTCAGGCTTTGGTCCAGCTTTGGTCTTCTTCACGGGAGTGACAACTTGTTTGCCATTCTACTTGAAGTTTCCCTTTCTTTCCCTTTGCCCTTTTCTTGAAACTAGTGGTCTTGTCAATCATCAACACTTGATGCTCTTTCTTGATTTCTACCTTCGTTGATTTCAACATCACGAAGAGCTCGGAATCGTTTTCGTCATCCCTTGCATAATATAGTTCATCACAAAGTTCTACTAACTTGGTGATGGTGACTAGAGAATTCTGTCAATCACTGTCTTATCTGGAAGATTAACTCCCACTTGATTCAAGCGATTGAAGTACTCAGACAAACTGAGCACATGCTCACTAGTTGAGCGATTCTCCTCCATCTTTTAGTAATAGAACTTGTTGGAGACTTCATATCTCTCAACTCGGGTATTTGCTTGAAATATTAACTTCAATTCCTGGAACATCTCATATGGTCCATGATGTTCAAAACATCTTTGAAGTCTCGATTCTAAGCCGTTAAGCATGGTGCACTAAACTATCAAGTAGTCATCATATTGAGCTAGCCAAACATTCATAACGTCTGCATCTGCTCCTGCAATAGGTCTGTCACCTAGCGGTGCATTAAGGACATAATTCTTCTGTGCAGCAATGAGGATAAACCTCAGATCACGGATCCAATCCGCATCATTGCTACTAACATCTTTCAACACAATTTTCTCTAGGAACATATCAAAATAAACATATGAAAGCAACAACGCGAGCTATTGTTCTACAATATAATTTGCAAAATACTACCAGGACTAAGTTCATGATAAATTTAAGTTCAATTAATCATATTACTTAAGAACTCCCACTTAGACAGACATCTCTCTAGTCATCTAAGTGATCACGTGATCCAAATCAACTAAACCATGTCCGATCATCACGTGAGATGGAGTAGTTTCAATGGTGAACATCACTATGTTGATCATATCTACTATATGATTCACGTTCGACCTTTCGGTCTCCGTGTTCCGAGGCCATATCTGTATATGCTAGGCTCGTCAAGTTTAACCTGAGTATTCCGCGTGTGCAACTGTTTTGCAGCCGTTGTATTTGAACGTAGAGCCTATCACACCCGATCATCACGTGGTGTCTCAGCACGAAGAACTTTCGCAACAGTGCATACTCAGGGAGAACACTTCTTGATAATTAGTGAGAGATCATCTTAAAATGCTACCGTCAATCAAAGCAAGATAAGATGCATAAAGGATAAACATCACATGCAATCAATATAAGTGATATGATATGGCCATCATCATCTTGTGCTTGTGATCTCCATCTCCAGAGCACCGTCATGATCACCATCGTCACCGGCACGACACCTTGATCTCCATCGTAGCATCGTTGTCGTCTCGCCAACTATTGCTTATACGACTATCGCTACCGCTTAGTGATAAAGTAAAGCAATTACAGGGCGTTTGCATTTCATACAATAAAGCGACAACTATATGGCTCCTGCCAGTTGCCGATAACTTGGTTACAAAACATGATCATCTCATACAATAAAATATAGCATCACGTCTTGACCATATCACATCACAACATGCCCTGCAAAAACAAGTTAGAGGTCCTCTACTTTGTTGTTGCAAGTTTTACGTGGCTGCTACGGGCTTAGCAAGAACCGTTCTTACCTGCGCATCAAAACCACAACGATAGTTCGTCAAGTTAGTGTTGTTTTAACCTTCGCAAGGACCGGGCGTAGCCACACTCGATTTAGCTAAAGTGAGAGAGACAGACACCCGCCAGCCAACTTTAAGCACAAGTGCTCGTAACAGTGAAACCAGTCTCGCGTAAGCGTACGCGTAATGTCGGTCCGGGCCGCTTCATCTCACAATACCGCCGAACCAAAGTATGACATGCTGGTAAGCAGTATGACTTGTATCGCCCACAACTCACTTGTGTTCTACTCGTGCATATAACATCAACGCATAAAACCTAGGCTCGGATGCCACTGTTGGGGAACGTAGTAATTTCAAAAAAAATTCCTACGCACACGCAAGATCATGGTGATGCATAGCAACGAGAGGAGGAGTGTATCTTCATACCCTTGAAGATCGCTAAGTGGAAGCGTTTATCAACGCGGTTGATGTAGTCGTACGTCTTCACGATCCGACCGATCCAAGTACCGAATGCACGGCACCTCTGAGTTCTGCACACGTTCAGCTCGATGACGCCCTCGCCTTCTCGATCCAGTAAGACGGGCGAAGTAGTAGATGAGTTCTGGCAGCACGATGGCGTGGTGACGGTGTTGGTGAAGAACAATCTCCGCAGGGCTTCGCCTAAGCACTACGGAAACTATGACGGAGGATAAACTAGAGGGGACGGGGTTGCCGGCACACGGCTTGGTGTTTCTTGATGTGTCTTTGGTGCTAGCCCTGCCCCTCTATTTATATGTTGAGCCTTGGGGTCGAAACTTGGAGTAAAAGCCTCCACAAAGTCGGTTTCACCCGAAAGGCAAGAGTCCTTCTCGGACTCCAGGGCCAGACGCCAGGGTTCCCGACGTCTGGACCCAGACGCCAGGGACCCTGGCGTCTGGCCCCTGGACTCTGCAAAACTTCCTTTTGCACTTTCCAAAAACCTTGTGGGCTTTCCCCTTTGGCCCAAATAACGTGTTCTCGTACCCAAACATTTCGGGAAACATCCGGAACCCCTTCCGGTGAATTCCGGAACTCTTCCGGAGATCAAACACTATTATCCCATATATCAAACTTTATCTCCGGACCATTCGGGAGTTCCTCGTCATGTCCATGATCTCATTCGCGACTCTGAACAACATTCGGTTACCAACATACATAACTCATATAATACTATATCGTCAACTAAACGTTAAGCGTGCGGACCCTACGGGTTCGAGAACTATGTAGACATGACCTAGAACTTGTTTCTGGTCAATAACCAATAGCGGGACCTGGATGCCCATATTGGTTCCCACATATTCTACGAAGATCTTTATCGGTCAAACCGCATAACAACATACGTTGTTCCCTTTGTCATCGGTATGTTACTTGCCCGAGATTTGATCGTCGGTATCCAATACCTAGTTCAATCTCGTTACTGGCAAGTCTCTTTACTCGTTACGTAATGCATCATTCTGTAACTAACTCATTAGCTACATTGCTTGCAAGGCTTATAGTGATGTGCATTACCGAGAGGGCCCAGAGATACCTCTCCGACAACCGGAGTGACAAAACCTAATCTCGAAATACGCCAACCCAACATGTACCTTTGGAGACACCTGTAGTACTCCTTTATAATCACCCAGTTACGTTGTGACGTTTGGTAGCACCCAAAGTGTTCCTCCGGTAAACGGGAGTTGCATAATCTCAAAGTTACAGGAACATGTATAAGTCATGAAGAAAGCAATAGCAACATACTAAATGATCAAGTGCTAAGCTAACGGAATGGGTCAAGTCAATCATATCATTCTCCTAATGATGTGATCCCATTAATCAAATGACAACTCTTTTGTCCATGGCTAGGAAACATAACCATCTTTGATAAACGAGCTAGTCAAGTAGAGGCATACTAGTGACACTATGTTTGTCTATGTATTCACACATGTATTATGTTTCCGGTTAATACAAGTCTAGCATGAATAATAAACATTTATCATGATATAAGGAAATAAATAATAACTTTATTATTGCCTCTAGGGCATATTTCCTTCAGACACCGCATCTACACTAAGCATCCACCCCTTCCCCAAGCGGACATGATCCGCCGGGATGTTAGAGATGTGGCCACAGTCATTTTGTGCGAGAGAGTGTGAAGAGAGCAACCCGAGCAAGCAACCGTGTAGGCTGGCCCGTCCTGACTATGTATATAGTGGAGCAGTTTCCTTTTCTCTCCATATGAACCTATCATATTGCGTTCGTGCCACTGAAGAAAAAAATTATTTATAAATGACGCGGCACCTACTACTCGTTCTCCTATAACCTTGCACTTGGCATCTCCAAAATATTAACCTTGCGATTGGCTCTTCGCCTCTTCGGGAAGTCGAGCAATAATGGTAGTGCAGTATATATTGTTCTGGCTATATGAGACCGAATGAATTGCTGCACGTCCACCACGTGGGCGAGGGTTGAGGGGCGAGGGAGAGTGCTACTACATACGGAGCAAAATGAGTGAATGTACACTCTAAAATACATCTATATACATCAGTGTTTGGAGTATGTACTAGTAGTTCATATTGAAATCTACAAAGGACATATATATTCCAAACAATATGATATAATCTCTATAACCAAGGTAGTAGGGACGAGTAGTAAACGGAGGGAGTAGTAAATTTTTCTCCTCATCCTGCGAGCCACCGCGCGCATGGGCGAGGGAGGAGCAAGCTTCACCTCATCCTGCGAGCCACCGCGCCTGTGGGCGGGGGAGACGGCGTACTAAGCAAGCTTCTCCTCGTTCTGTGAGTTGACGGGACACATCAAAAGTACTCCAGTGTATAGAGCCTTGCCTCTAAGGTAGGCCCCACATGGTTTGCCTCTTTTTTTTAATTTAACATAACGCGTCAAGTCACAATTTGTTTGTTCACACGTGGTAGAAGATCCTCCCTCCACCAAGTGGACAACGAGTACACGTGCCAAATTACCACGTGGGCTGCCTTTTTCATACAGAAATGAGCTCCACCGTGTACCCGCGCGGGTGTGGTTGGGAAAGAGACGGGAGTACGTGCGCCGTGCATGCACCTCTTCTCTTCGTGCACGTCCCCCACCTACCTGGGTGTGTGTGAGAGATACAAATCGCGTTCGTGAGTGTTTTTTGTTTTGTGGTGGGGATGGGGGTGGGGTGGGGGTTGATTTCATGAATTATTTGTGGGAATATGTGTCGATGACATCTCAAACAAAATTTTGCATGCAATGTGTGTGAAATGGAGGCCTATCCATATCATACATAGAGGGTCGGGCAATCCACGAGAAGAGAGGGAGGGGTCATAGCTATCGATAGAGTCGAAGAGAGGATCAAGTACGGGTGGGTGCGAGATCGATGAAGAGAGCCATCGAAATTGTGTGTGTGTGTGTGTG
>NC_041385.1:676389376-676516104 GCF_002162155.2 Triticum dicoccoides | reverse complement strand
AAAGATATAGGGCGACTGGCCTACCGGAATGTTAGAGGGCACATGTCAAGTTTGTGTGTGGCAGGGAGACATGACTAGAGCGCTTGATGTATCGGTGTGTGTGGGGGGAGGGGGTGGGGGGAGGGGTAGGCAGAGGCCTAACTATAGAGGTAGAACGACTCGTATATGTGTTGAGATGGAGAGACCCATCTATGTCATGAGGGAGATCGGTCGACATCCATACATAACTGAAGGACGGGGAATATGATGGGACAGAGAGAGAGAGGAGAGAGAGAGGGAGGGATAGGGAGGGAGAGGGGTAGAGTGCTGGATGGGTGATGGAGTTGCTTCTCGGAGATGTTGGGAGAGGCCTACTAGACAAACTGAGGGTGGAACTGTAATGTTATCAATAAGAGTGGGGATGTGTTTCTGTGTGTGCGTGTGCGTGATAGATCAATCGGGACGCATCCATGGATGATGAAGGGGAACCATGTGTTTGGTAAGCAAACCTAACTAGATCGGTAGATCAATTGTTGTTTGTCGGAGGAAGGGAGAGACACAACTAATGAGGTAGATCGATCGATGTGTGGGTAAAAACGAGTTATAAGGACCTAGCTGGCTATATGTATATATTGCGAGAGATCGGTCGGTGTACGTCCATTTGTTAGAGGCAAATAAGGCCCAGCGAGACAGATAGACAGAGAGAATAGAGCTAGGAGGTGGTGCGAGAGGCCCAACTACTAGCTGGATAGGGGGAGGAGTGTGCGGTTGTGAGATCGATTAAAAGAGGGGTGAGAGTTTACACGTGTGTCTGACCATATGAGAGACACGAGGCAAGGACACATAAAGGAGGAGATTGAAGCTGTGTGTGTATGCTGTAGGCAGGCATCGCTGGAGAGGTTTATTGATCGGTGTGTCTCGGAAAGGAGTTGTGGAGACTCTGGGAGAACGACCTAAAGGAAAAAATGAATGTGTCCGGTGGATAGAATGCCGAGGGAGGGGGAGGGAGAGGAGGGCGTGTGCATGCACGAGAGAAATTTAGTGGTAGCTACAAAGGTTAGAGGACTGTGTGGGTGTAAGAGACTAACAAAGATCATAATTTGATATGAAAGAGGATTCATATATTTGAATAGGAGATCATAGTGTTTTAAACATTGCATGCATGAATATAGCGGTGATACACGTGTTGTGCACATGTTATACCATAATGTCATAATGCATGGCGTTTGCAACTCACAGCTAAATGCCGAACAATCTAAACCATACTATACATCAAACAATCTCACATTTTATTTGAATTTGTGATAATGTGCGGCGTTTGCAGCTTACAACTAAATATTGAGCAATCTAAACAATACTATATATCGAACGTTCTCACATTTTATTTGAATTTGTGGTAATGTGTGGTGTTTGCAACTCACATGTAAATACTTGTAAGCGTAGGGGGCGGGGCACCATACATAATGTGATAAACACATTATACATATGAGACATGGTTTAGATTATGAAGATCTAGCTAGAGCTAGAAATGTAATGTGATTTGAAATCAAAATAAAGTGGATTCAAAAAATCTAGTTCGAGTTCATATAGTACACATAGTTCATATGTAACTCGATACTGATCATGTGGTGTGCTGTGAAGATAATACACAAACGATGGTTTAACTTGACAATAATGATGGTTGTAGATCTTATTAAAACAGAGAAACGAATTCAAATGCTTTGACTTCACAACAATCATTACTGTAGATCTTATTCAAATTTAGTTCATATTGAAGCAGTAGTATATACGTTTGGAATGCACTAAAACGTTCATTTGAGTAGTAGGTTGCATGCATTATACACGTAGTGAAATATTTTAATTGAACATAACATGAATTCAAATTTTTGAATGACATTTGTAGTGCGCATTGATTTGGTACAGTACACGTTAGGCTTGTCCGGAAATTTCAACCTGCACCTTGTTAGCCCGAAATATTTAAGATATATCTTTGTCTCGTTGTGCTCCGACAACTCCCTCCATCTCAACCCGCACCTTGCTATTCCGAAATTACAACGCGCGCGAAAACTCCCACCTCCTATGAAATCCCGACACGCGAAATGCCCGTGGTGCCCCTGAACCGAAAGAACCGCCTCAAATCGGTGGGGGGTACTTTCGTAACTTACCCCACATTTCAGACAAGCGCGTCTCTAAGCCATGGTTTCCCACTGTCATCCCATCCACCCACCCATTCATACACCGAGGCTGCAAAAACCCGCGACGAAACCCCACACCCTGCACCGTGCGCGACCCAGCCGGAGCTTCTTCCCCGACGACATCGTCCATAGCAACACCTCAACGTCCCTCATCCGTCGTCGATCTCATCGTCCCGCTGGTTCAGCCACCCCGTCCTCCACCTCCAAGGAGCTGCCCCGACGTTCCCCTCGTCTTTCGCGCCACCTCCATTCCCACACCGCCGTCTTCACCTGCACCACCGGAAGAGCATCATCATCACTGTTTCCTGGAATGAAGATGCGGCCTAATCGGCGCCACCAAAGAGGTTGTACACTAATCGCTGCATTTTCTTATCGATTCGATCTCATGGTGCTGCCGCCGCTCGGTCCTGAGCCGACACGACGCGGCTCCATCCACGGCGGCGTCACCGGCCACTTCCTCCACAGTGTCGATCCCTCGGCGGCGACGTCCACATCAGTAGGAGCTGCTGCTGCTTTAGCTCTCGCTCGCGCTGCTGCTCTGCTCTTGCTCTCGGTCCCCTGCCTGGTCTAATCTTGCTATTGCTCTTGCTCGCGCTGCTGCTCTCGCTCTTGCTCTTGCTTGCGATGCTGCTTCGATTTGGCTACACTTCAGTTGACTGAATCGACTTTTGGGTCAGTCGATTTCCAAGGGGTGGGCTCGCCGGGGTGAAGGAAGAACCAGCCACAGCTGGGAGAGGGGCTCGCCAGAGAGGTACCCCACTATCTATCTTAGGGTTCAGGATGGGGGCGGTGGTCGCCGGCGGTGGCGGGGCATTGGCGGGGAGGTGGTGTGGGGATCGCTGGAGAAAAAGCTCGGCACGGGGGGGCCTAGAGGGATGGCCGGGGCGGCGGCGGACCGGCGGTGGGGAGTGTTTTCGGGGCGGGCGGGGCGGCGCACCACCGGCCGCGGGCGGCGGTGGGCTGCTGTTTGGCCGGTGGTGGCTGGCAGCTCAGGGGGGTGGAGGTTGAAGATGAACCGCAGGCCCTTGATTTCGTATCCAACGATTGCAAAATCGACTGACCAGAGATGAAAAATTCAGTCGACCGACGTGTAGCCTCACCTTGCTAGTGCGTTCAGTTTCGACAGCAAAATTCAGTTTCGATAGCAAAATTCAGTTTGGACAGTTAGGTTCAGTTTCGACAGTTAAGTTCAGTTTCGACAGTTAAGTTTAGAGATGAGCGGCTGATGTATTTTACATCTAGCACTTTGTGGTTATGTATTTTACGTCGTGTATTGGAGATGCTATTAGAATTCCACTCAGGTTAACGTTGTTTGTTGTCTCTCTTGTCCTGCTTCAGCCTCAGCGTCGTACAACTCATCGGAGCTGCTCCAACGACAAAACCCTCCATCACAGCGGAGCAGTACCTCGGGCTCCATCTCCAGACGCCTAAGATCTTCTTCCCCTCCTCCGACAGCAAAGTCAGCCGGAGCATCCTCACCGGCCAACCCAATCACGCTGAGATCGACATGGCTTCGCCAAAGAGGTTGTACACTTGTTGCATCTCTTTTTTACTCTACATGTTATATATATTGTCCACTGAGCACACAGATTTGTTACTTTAGTGTCTCCTTGAAAGCAAAAACGTAGGAATTTTAATTTTCACTTGTCCTCCTTTTCAAATTCCTATTCATGAAGCACAAGACTAAGAGATAGTAGCATAATAGCATTATAACCATACATTTTCTTGTTGTTTGACTTAATCTCACCATGCTTCTTTGCATCCTGTGATCTTCCAATTGTTGTGAATCAAACACCCAGATTGGCAGAAATCCTGTGTTTATAAATTCTCTGTTTTGCACGTGCATTCCTATCATATTCCTGTCTATTTCCTATCCCTGCATTGTTGGAATCCTCCAATTCAAACGAGCCCTTACAGAATTACTTCTCTTACAGATAGTTGTCAAAGAAAACCTTGCATGGTTTGTCCCGGTCCAGCTGCGCCGTCTTCCACCCCAGCTCAGCTGCTCCAACGATAGAAGGGTCCAGCAGAGCAGGGATCCGGCCTCCAGACTGTCTTTTGCCGCCTCAGATCTTCTTCCCCGCCACCGGCAGCCATGAAAACTGCATTACCATCATCAACCGAGCAGATGACCTCGAGGACTACACGGGTCCGCAAGAGAGGTCGCACTCTTTCGTGTCTGCTTACGTTATGCATTGCTTAATATTACATGCTACTTTATCGTCATGTTCACCGATTAGACTCTGAGTCAGATCCAAACTAATGGTCAAACTTGAGTTTTTAAATGGTTGTGGGGTACATATCGGGGCCGCTATCAATAGTATCTATCTACTATCTGGTTAATCTCCGGTGTCTACTATGAGTTTCATGTTGGGTGGGAAACAAACAGTAAAGAAGCCATTATCTGTATTTATTAACTGAAGCCATTATCTGCCTGCTATTATTGGTTTTGGGTCTATCCACAGTGTAACGCCCCGAGACCGATGTGCCAGGTGTCGTTCAGTTATTCGTTGTTGTTGTCTTGTCATTGGCTTGCGTGTTGCATTTCATCATGTCATCATGTGCATTGCATCATCATGTTTCCAAAACTTGCATCCGTTCGGGTTCCGCTGGTTCTCTCCGTTGTCCGTTCTGAGCCCGACCACACTCGCACGCGCCCGCGGCACCTCCGAATATTATTTTATAAGTGGCATAAAAATGTTCTCGGAATGGGTTGCAACTTGTCGTGCAGTCTTATTATAGTGTAGACATGCCGCCTGCCAAGTTTCGTCGCATTCGGAGTCCGTTTGACTGCCCAACCGTTAAATATATAACCGCGATATAGTCGGTCTAGCGTCGGACGTTTTTGGTCTCCGAAACTGCCGCCGGGCTGCACCTCTCTTCTCTCCCCTCAGTCCAGACCCTCTCGTCACAGCCCACCTGCAGCCCACCTAAAAAAAACCCCTCCGCTCCGGACCGCCAGATCGAGATCCGAGGGTCCAAAACCCCTCCAAAACCCCCCTAACCTAGCCTACCTGCTATAAATGGACACCCCCTCTCCATTTTGGGCTAACCTAACCCCTCTAGCCTTCCCCTACCTCTGTCCTGCCGCATCCCCCTCGAAAACCGCGTCACCAGCCAGATCCATCCACCTCCTCCTCGTTCTCCGGCGCCCTCCACCTCCACCTTGCCACTTGGCGCTGCCCTATAGGCCAGCCGCCACCCGAGAAGCCGTCTGCAGCCTCCCAGAGGCGCCACGCGCCCCTAGCGCGCCCCCTGCCCGCCTCCAGCTGCCGCGGCCCTGGCAGGCCCATCCGGGACCCGCCGAGCCCATCGGGCCCGGACCGCGCCGCCCCTGCGCCCCAAGCTCCAGATCGGGAGAGGAGCTCCCGATCCAGAGCCCCGCCGTCGTCGTGCCCCGCCGTGCCGGTGTCCCGCGTCGTCGTCGCCGATGGTCGCCGTCCCCGCTGGCGAGCGCCCCGTCGCCCTCTTGTTCCTCCTCCTTCTTCCCTCCTCTCCTCCCTCACAGCTCTCTCTCTCCCTCCTTGCCGTGAACAGGAGCATCGCCGTCGCCGGGAACCGTCTTGACCCGACGAGCCGCTGCCGGATCCGGCCTCTGCTCCCTCCCCCGCGTCCATTCCCGACCTCCACGCCCGTCGCGTCGCTGAGAGGGACTCCTGCCGCCGGTCTTCGTCTGCGTTGGAGGGTGAACGAGACGGTGTTCGTTGCCGTTGACCGCGCCGCCGCCGCACGCGTCTCCGCGGGCCGCCGTCCCCCGCTAAGGCCCACAGTCCAGGCGCAGCCGCGCCAAGGCCCAGCCGCAGGCCCAGCCAGCGCCTCTCCAAGGCCCAGCCGCAGCACCCATGCGCGCCCCCCCTTCCGGACTGCCTCAGCCGCCTCCTCCGACTGGGCCGGCCCATGGGTGAGCTCCCCACAGCTCCTCTCGGTTCAGCCCAGCATGCTCCAGATTCGGCCCAGGCCGTGTTTTTTTCAGCGCCTGCGAGTTTTGCTATTAATCCAGAAATTTACAGTTTTACAGATAACCCCCTAGCTTCATGCATTTAATAACTAATCAACCGTGCATCCTTTATAAAAACTTTGTATATGAAACTTGCTTAAAATTATGTGTAGCTTAATATTATGTCACTTTCACCCATGTTTAAAATGTTTAAAATGATGTTTGTTCAAATTTTGCTCCTATGCCATGTTGAAATGATTTAATTCATAACTAAATAACCGTAACTCCGATTTTAATAATCTTTATATGTAATTGGGGTAGAAAAATGCCTAGTTTAACATGGTGCACTCCTCTTGCATGTTTAACAACTCTAAAATAATGTAGTACCGAATCTAAAATTTGCATATGGGGATTTTCCGGAATTGTTGTTTGTTGTTCCGGCCTCATTTAAACTTGCCTAGGTAGTTAGTTTCATTATGCCTCACCTCTTGCCATGTTTAACAACATTTAACATGGTTATGTACATGACCAAGATCAAACTAAATAATGGATGTGGTGTTTCGTCAATATGCAACTCGTTGCATATTGAGCTCCACTAAACTTGTAGTATTGTTTGTTGCACTTTGCCATGCCATGCCTCATTAAACCGGACATGCATCATACTTGTTTGTGCATCATGCCATGCTTATGCTTGTTGGTTTACTATGTTGTTTGTTTCTTTCCGGGTTGCCTTCGGTTTCGTTCCGGAGTTGTGAGGATTCGTTCGACCACGTCCGCTTGTCTTCTTCATGGACTCGTTCTTCTTCCTAGCGGGATTTCAGGCAAGATGACCGCTACCCTGGATCTCACTACTATCATTGCTATGCTAGTTGCTTCGTTCTATCGCTTTGCTGCGCTGCCTATCATCTGTTTGTCGAGCCATCCCATATTGCCATGAACCTCTAACCTTTGACACCTTTCCTATGCAAACCGTTGTTTGGCTATGTTACCGCGTTGCTCAGCCCCTCTTATAGCGTGGCTAGTTGCAGGTGAAGTTGAAGATTTCTTCATGGTGGACAGGATTTTTTGTTTGGATATCACAATATCTCTTATTTTATTAATGCATCTATATATTTGGTAAAGGGTGGAAGGCTCGGCCTTATGCCTGGTGTTTTGTTCCACTCTTGCCGCCCTAGTTTCCGTCATACCAGTGTTATGTTCCCGGATTTTGCGTTCCTTACGCGGTCGGGTGATTTATGGGACCCCCTTGACAGTTCGCTTTGAATAAAACTCCTCCAGCAAGGCCCAGCATTGACTTTTACCATTTGCCTCACCACCACCTATATTTCCCTTGGGAGTAATTAACCCAAGGGTCATCTTTATTACAGCCCCCCCGGGCCAGTGCTTGTCTAAGTGTTGGTCCGAACCAGAGCCACTTGCAGTGCCACCTCGGGGAAACTCGAGGGTTGGTTTTAGTTGTACGTAGTGTTCATCCGGTGTTGCCCTGAGAACGAGATATGTGCAGCTCCTATCGGGATTGTCGGCGCATCGGGCGGCTTTGCTGGTCTTGTTTTACCATTGTCGAAATGTCTTGTAAACCGGGATTCCGAGTCTGATCGGGTCGTCCTGGGAGAAGGTCTATCCCATCGTTGATCGTGAGAGCTTGTCATGGGCTAAGTTGGGACACCCCTGCAGGGTATAATCTTTCGGAAGCCGTGCCTGCGGTTATAGGCAGATGGGAATTTGTTAATGTCCGGTTGTAGATAACTTGACACCAGATCTGAATTAAAACGCATCAACCGCGTGTGTAGCCGTGATGGTCTCTTCTCGGCGGAGTCCGGGAAGTGAACACGGTCTTTGGGTTATGTTTGACGTAAGTAGGAGTTTAGGATCACTTCTTGATCATTGCTAGCTTCACGACCGTTCCGCTTGCTCTCTTCTCGCTCTTATTTGCGTATGTTAGCCACCATATCATGCTTAGTCGTTGCTGCAGCCTCTCCATTTTACCCCTTCCTTTCCTTTTAAGCTTTGCTAGTCTTGATACCCATGGTAATGGGATTGCTGAGTCCTCGTGGCTCACAGTTTACTACAACAACAGTTGCAGGTACAGGTTATGCGATGATCATGACGTGAGAGCGATGCTTGTTTGCGTTGAGTTCTTCTTCTGCTTCTTCTTCGATCAGGGGATAGGTTCCAGGTCGGCAGCCTGGGCTAGCAGGGTGGATGTCGTTTGAGTTTCTGTTTGTGTTTCATCCATAGTCAGATGATGCTCTGGTGTATTGTGATGTTGTATTCATGTGGCATTGTATGCCTTATGTATGTATCCCCATCTATTATGTAATGTTGATGTAATGATATCCACCTTGCAAAAGCATTTCAATATGCGGTTCTATCCTTAGTGGGACCTTCGAGTCTCTTTAGGATAGTATCGCATATTGGGCGTGACAAGTTGGTATCAGAGCCTCGACCGACCCTAGGAGCCCCCTTGATTGTTGGCCGTTGTTGAGTCTAGAAAAAAAATATTTTTGAGTCTTAGGATTATATATATCGGAGAGTAGGATTCTTTTTACTCCTCAGTCCCTTCGTCGCTCTGGTGAGGTCTCCTGACGTAGATGTTTTGTCTTTCCTCTCCTCAAATTTCACTAAAAAAATTTAGGATCACGCGGGTATCTTGGAATCGTTCCGATGGTTTTGTGACGAGAACATTGTTCTTGGTGCCTCCTGACATTAGGGGTTGTGGCAGTGTCCCGGGGAGTTGAGCTCCGAGGTGTTGTCGTCACAATTTTATCGTTGCAGTTCTGGAATACCTGAGATTTGCCGACATCGAAAATCTCTTTTATGCAGCTGTTGGTGAGATAACCCCGATAACCCAGTACTGGGGCGAGCTCGGGAGTATTGCCATAACTTGTATAACGGATGCTTTTCGAAGGTTGAGGTACACGATTTCCGAAAGTTTTTTGGTTATGTGTTGACGGATGGATACAGCTTGGATGTAGGTATTGTTAGTTTGGGTGAGATATATTGCTTCCCCTGTATCCCCAACACCAGATTGCATAACCAGAAAGTTTCGGGAGTTTATAGGTGGGAATTCAAGTAGCTCCTAGAATATCTTTTCGACAGATGCATGATATGAGATTGGGGTTCGACGTCTAGTGGTCCGCTTTCCACGGTCGTTTTTACAGTGGTCTTGTTGCGTCTTAAAGAACCCTTGGCTATGCTGGTTCGAGGACACTTCGTATGTCATGTGCACTGCCTTGTACATGATGGTGCTGTACACTCGAGCCCGTGTGGGCCCCACCACGAAAACTTCAGACGAAATCTCTATCATATGTTTGTTCCGGCTTATTCTGCAAGCCAAATCCTTTGTTTTTGTTTTATTTGTGGTATTCGAGTTGCTTCAATGTCAAGTGTTGAATCCATACCCTTCCTAAACGGTGTTCTCATATTGCTATGTGAATACTAATCCTTTTGATCATTGAGGTTGTCATGTTAATTCTTTTCCAACCGGTGCGCTTCTCTTCGAGATGATCCCATCATTCTCCCCATCCGCAAGATCAATTCTAAGTTTTCTCAACGGTGTTTGTTCCGTTTTCCCAAGTTGCCTTTGTTTTCCCGCCCTCCCACCCTTTTTCTTCAAGGACTCAGATATCTTAATCAAGCATCCATCTTATGGATGTGAAGTTTCTCCATTCTTTTCCCGTCAATATTCTAATCCGGTGATCCCTCGTGAAGATGCTCAACAGTTTCAAGTTCATCAATCTTCATCCTCGTATTCTTTTCCGGTGGATCCATGTCAAGCTTTAGGTGTTGATCATATTCTATTCCTCGTATCAAATGCTTTTTCATGCCGGTGCACCTCTTAATCATTCACTTCTCGCTATTCCTTCGTTCTCGAGTGTTGAATATATCTCAGAAGGCCCGTCTTTCCATTCTCAATCCGTCCAAATTATTTCGAGGGTGTTATCTCATTCAGGCCATTTAATTCAACCGGTGCAATCCCCCCCCCTTTTTAATCAATTGTTTCAACGGTGTTTCTCTTGAGTGGGCCCTAACCCACAGGTCTTTTCCCAGGATCTTACCTGACTCTTCTAATTTTTCCGGAGCCATTCCCAAAGTCTTTCGAAGTTTGACGTAAGAATGAATTATCATCAGTCACATGCCTTCTCCAAGGCTGTTTTCAAATTCTTTTCATCTTTGGCTCAACCTTTTTTCTTTTAGTCCTCTCGGAGTATCTCAGTAATTCATGGTGGTGTTTCTCGTCGTCATTTCTCGGATTTTGAAGACCGAAGAAGAGAATCTCTTAAATCTTGTCCGTTATCTTGAATATTCATGATTCTAGCTTCATGCCATCCTCTCGAATCATTTCAGTTTGTCAGATATTCTTTCTTAACCATCCGGAGTTTGTCAGAAGTTGTCTTTCCGTTTCTTTTCACCGAAGACTATCATTCCAGAAGAATTCTTTGTCCCCACATTTCAGCTACTGTTATCCAATTATCCCGGTGCTCCGTTCAAGTGTTCTTTTATCAGCTCGTTGGCTCTTCATTCTTTTGCATCTAAATCCCCTCAAGTAGATTTGTTCTTCTAATTCTTCTCGGTGATTCAGCCCCTTTCATCAGTCATTTTCGAATTCTTTCGGTGGTTTGTTCAAGATTTCACTTCCTTCGTTATCATTCAATTCATTCGTTCTTTTCAAACCTACCGGTGGTCCATGAAGATTTTCTAAAGTTTGCGCCATATCTATCTTGATCCTTTCTACGAGAATAAGTAGTATGCCAAATCCGTTTTGTCATCAACTTAAATTGGTGAAGGATAGGCATAACATAATTCTTATTCTTGTTTCATCCAAGCGATTAATTCCTTCTTCCGGAGATTGTTCATGATGGAGTAATTCTCGGTTCTAGTGTTTCACCTTTTCTTTTTCCGGAGTTCCAAGTTCTCTCGGTTATATCGTCGCAAAGCTCCATCTAAAGCATTGCAAGGCTTCACCTTGTGTTTTCAACTTCTCTTTCATTTGATCATTCTTTTATTACCGGAGTTCTTCATGGAGGCTCTGCATGATGGTTCATCAAGGATTTCTTTCATTCTCATTTTGTTCTTCAAGATTTCTCTCGGAGCTAAGATCCGCCAAGCTACACACTAAAATAAACATGGTGCTCAACACATGTTTTGTTTTGAGGAGCTCAAGCATTCTTCATCTTGCATTTCGAAGTGCAATTCATTCTACAATATCTTTTGAGGTGGTGTTATGTCACTCTTGGCAATTTCATTCATGTTTCATGATTCATATGTTGTCAAGAATGAGGTAGTTAAACCCATCAACTCCTTCGAGCATGAGTCCTTCTCAGTCCATCAATCTCTTCATTGGAGTTATCTTGGGTTAGTTTTCACCTAAAGCCTTCCATTGGGAATGTTGCTATTTGTGGTGCTTATCAATGGTCCAAGCTTTCTCCATATCCTTCTCGGTGAAAGAGGTTTTTCATCTCTTCGGTGATCTCAAGCAATCAATTGTTTTCGTCAGTGGCCGGTTGTCACCTCATCATTTTGAGATGTTTGCCATAAGCCAACTACAAGCATATTCTTTTCGTTGTTGGTTTTCCAACAACCTCGTTGCAACCATCTTGGAAGGGTGCTTTCCAAGCTCATTTGTGGCACAAGTTGTCATTTTCTTCTCCGCCCCTTTATCCCAACAATCTATCTTCTATTCTTTCTTCTGGAGGCATGGTGATGTTGCTCTCTTCACTCATCATCTCGAATTGTGAGGACCATGTTCTTTTCGTACTTATCCATTTAACCGAAGTGTTGTGTTCTCATTCAAGTTCTTTCATCTTGTCAAGTTTTGCCTCTCTTTTCAACCTGAGTGCTGTCTGAAATCCTTCTTACCCCTTGTGCCATTCTTTCAATAGTTTCGGAGGCAGTGTGTTGTTGATTTCATCAAGTATCCTCTCATCTTGTCAAGTTCATGTTCAATTCCTTCCATTTACAGTCGGAGTGCTGCCAAAATTATATCATTCTTATTCATTCTTATCTCGTTTCAACCAGAGTGGTTCCAATTCCTTCCTGTCCATTGTACTCTTCATTCATGTCTTTGCAACCTTCAAGGTTCACATGGTGCCCCTTGTTTCTATTTTCTACTGCAGTGCTCTCAATGGTGTTCAACTGCGTTGTGTTCTTTCTTTCAACTTTTCAACCTCTCAAGGTTCGTGGTTTCACTCATTGGTCGAAGAAGCAACTTAGTTTTACCTCCTCTCTTCCTCTTCCGTTTCTCTCCGGTGCCATCCTAGATCTCGGGACGAGATCCTCTCGTAGTGGTGGAGTGTTGTAACGCCCCGAGACCGATGTGCCAGGTGTCGTTCAGTTATTCGTTGTTGTTGTCTTGTCATTGGCTTGCGTGTTGCATTTCATCATGTCATCATGTGCATTGCATCATCATGTTTCCAAAACTTGTATCCGTTCGGGTTCCGCCGGTTCTCTCCGTTGTCCGTTCTGAGCCCGACCACACTCGCACGCGCCCGCGGCACCTCCGAATAATATTTTATAAGTGGCATAAAAATGTTCTCGGAATGGGTTGCAACTTGTCGTGCGGTCTTATTATAGTGTAGACATGCCGCCTGCCAAGTTTCGTCGCATTCGGAGTCCGTTTGACTGCCCAACCGTTAAATATATAACCGCGATATAGTCGGTCTAGCGTCGGACGTTTTCGGTCTCCGAAACTGCCGCCGGGCTGCACCTCTCTTCTCTCCCCTCAGTCCAGACCCTCTCGTCAGAGCCCACCTGCAGCCCACCTAAAAAAAACCCCTCCGCTCCGGACCGCCAGATCGAGATCCAAGGGTCCGAAACCCCTCCAAAACCCCCCTAACCTAGCCTACCTGCTATAAATGGACATCCCCTCTCCATTTTGGGCTAACCTAACCCCCCTAGCCTTCCCCTACCTCTGTCCCGCCGCATCCCCCTCGAAAACCGCGTCACCAGCCAGATCCATCCACCTCCTCCTCGTTTTCCGGCGCCCTCCACCTCCACCTTGCCACTTGGCGCCGCCCTATAGGCCAGCCGCCACCCGAGCAGCCGTCTGCAGCCTCCCAGAGGCGCCACGCGCCCCCAGCGCGCCCCCTGCCCGCCTCCAGCCGCCGCGGCCCTGGCAGGCCCATCCGGGACCCGCCGAGCCCATCGGGCCCGGACCGCGCCGCCCCTGCGCCCCAAGCTCCAGATCGGGAGAGGAGCTCCCGATCCAGAGCCCCGCCGTCGTCGTGCCCCGCCGTGCCGGCGTCCCGCATCGTCGTCACCGATGGTCACCGTCCCCGCTGGCGAGCACCCCGCCGCCCTCTCGTTCCTCCTCCTTCTTCCCTCCTCTCCTCCCTCACCGCTCTCTCTCTCTCCCTCCTTGCCGTGAACAGGAGCATCGCCGTCACCGGGAACCGTCTTGACCCGACGAGCCGCTGCCGGATCCGTCCTCTGCTCCCTCCCCCGCGTCCATTCCCGACCTCCACGTCCGTCGCGTCGCCGAGAGGGACTCCTGCCGCCGGTCTTCGTCTGCGTTGGAGGGTGAACGAGACGGTGCTCGTTGCTGTTGACCGCGCCGCCGCCGCACGCGTCTCCGTGGGCCGCCGTCCCCCGCCAAGGCCCGCAGTCCAGGCGCAGCCCCGCCAAGGCCCAGCCGCAGGCCCAGCCAGCGCCTCTCCAAGGCCCAGCCGCAGCGCCCATGCGCGCCCCCCCTTCCGGCCTGCCTCAGCCGCCTCCTCCGACCGGGCCGGCCCATGGGTGAGCTCCCCACAGCTCCTCTCGGTTCAGCCCAGCATGCTCCAGATTCGGCCCAGGCCGTGTTTTTTTCAGCGCCTGCGATTTTTGCTATTAATCCAGAGATTTACAGTTTTACAGATAACCCCCTAGCTTCATGCATTTAATAACTAATCAACCGTGCATCCTTTATAAAAACTTTGTATATGAAACTTGCTTAAAATTATGTGTAGCTTAATATTATGTCACTTTCACCCATGTTTAAAATGTTTAAAATGATGTTTGTTTAAATTTTGCTCCAATGCCATGTTGAAATGATTTAATTCATAACTAAATAACCGTAACTCCGATTTTAATAATCTTTATATGTAATTGGGGTAGAAAAATGCCTAGTTTAACATGGTGCACTCCTCTTGCATGTTTAACAACTATAAAATAATGTTTAGGGAAGAACAGTACCGAATCTAAAATTTGCATATGGGGATTTTCCGGAATTGTTGTTTGTTGTTCCGGCCTCATTTAAACTTGCCTAGGTAGTTAGTTTCATTATGCCTCACCTCTTTCCATGTTTAACAACATTTAACATGGTTGTGTACATAACCGAGATCAAACTAAATAATGGATGTGGTGTTTCGTCAATATGCAACTCGTTGCATATTGAGCTCCACTTAACTTGTAATATTGTTTGTTGCACTTTGCCATGCCATGCCTCATTAAACCGGACATGCATCATACTTGTTTGTGCATCATGCCATGCCTGTGCTTGTTGGTTTACTATGTTGTTTGTTTCTTTCCGGGTTGCCTTCGGTTTCGTTCCGGAGTTGTGAGGATTCGTTCGACCACGTCCGCTTGTCTTCTTCATGGACTCGTTCTTCTTCCTAGCGGGATTTCAGGCAAGATGACCGCTACCCTGGATCTCACTACTATCATTGCTATGCTAGTTGCTTCGTTCTATCGCTTTGCTGCGCTGCCTATCATCTGTTTGTCGAGCCATCCCATATTGCCACGAACCTCTAACCTTTGACACCTTTCCTATGCAAACCGTTGTTTGGCTATGTTACCGCGTTGCTCAGCCCCTCTTATAGCATGGCTAGTTGCAGGTGAAGTTGAAGATTTCTTCATGGTGGGCAGGATTTCTTGTTGGGATATCACAATATCTCTTATTTTATTAATGCATCTATATATTTGGTAAAGGGTGGAAGGCTCGGCCTTATGCCTAGTGTTTTGTTCCACTCTTGCCGCCCTAGTTTCCGTCATACCGGTGTTATGTTCCCGGATTTTGCGTTCCTTACGTGGTCGGGTGATTAATGGGACCCCCTTGATAGTTCGCTTTGAATAAAACTCCTCCAGGAAGGCCCAACATTGACTTTTACCATTTGCCTCACCACCACCTATATTTCCCTTGGGAGTAATTAACCCAAGGGTCATCTTTATTACAGCCCCCCCCCCGGGCCAGTGCTTGTCTAAGTGTTGGTCCGAACCAGAGCCACTTCCAGCGCCACCTCGGGGAAACTCGAGGGTTGGTTTTAGTTGTACGTAGTGTTCATCCGGTGTTGCCCTGAGAACGAGATATGTGCAGCTCCTATCGGGATTGTCGACGCATCGGGCGGCTTTGCTGGTCTTGTTTTACCATTGTCGAAATGTCTTGTAAACCGGGATTCCGAGTCTGATCGGGTCGTCCTGGGAGAAGGTCTATTCCTTCGTTGATCGCGAGAGCTTGTCATGGGCTAAGTTGGGACACCCCTACAGGGTATGATCTTTCGAAAGCCGTGCCTGTGGTTATAGGCAGATGGGAATTTGTTAATGTCCGGTTGTAGATAACTTGACACCAGATCTGAATTAAAACGCATCAACCGCGTGTGTAGCCGTGATGGTCTCTTCTCGGCGGAGTCCGGGAAGTGAACACGGTCTTTCGGTTATGTTTGACGTAAGTAGGAGTTCAAGATCACTTCTTGATCATTGCTAGCTTCACGACCGTTCCGCTTGCTCTCTTCTCGCTCTTATTTGCGTATGTTAGCCACCATATCATGCTTAGTCGCTGCTGCAGCCTCTCCATTTTACCCCTTCCTTTCCTTTTAAGCTTTGCTAGTCTTGATACCCATGGTAATGGGATTGCTGAGTCCTCGTGGCTCACAGTTTACTACAACAACAGTTGCAGGTACAGGTTATGCGATGATCATGACGTGAGAGCGATGCTTGTTTGCGTTGAGTTCTTCTTCTGCTTCTTCTTCGATCAGGGGATAGGTTCCAGGTCGGCAGCCTGGGCTAGCAGGGTGGATGTCGTTTGAGTTTCTGTTTGTGTTTCATCCATAGTTGGATGATGCTCTGGTGTATTGTGATGTTGTATTCATGTGGCATTGTATGCCTTATGTATGTATCCCCATCTATTATGTAATGTTGATGTAATGATATCCACCTTGCAAAAGCGTTTCAATATGCGGTTCTATCCTTAGTGGGACCTTCGAGTCTCTTTAGGATAGTATCGCATATTGGGCGTGACACACAGGTTGCTACCATCACCCTGGATTTCTGCATGCACTCCTTATATAATCTCACTATGTTTTATTCCTATGCATGACAGTTATTGTAAACAATGGAACTGAACATGTAGAGCAAAAGAGACGAGCCTTGCGTGGCAATATAATTTCATGCAGACGTCGCTCCATGGTAGGCGCAAAGGCAGCCCCCCCTCCACGCATTTCGGATTGTAATCGAGAGGAAGATATCTATTCTGAGGGGGATTCAGAAGGAGAAGATAACTCCTATTTACCCCCTGAGGTCTTCGCTCTAACTTGGCATGCTGATGTTGGTTATATCATGCGTATGGTGTCTTGCATTGCTTACTTTATACATCAAATATGTCATCTGCTTAGTTTAGACATCCTTTGTGCGAATGCCATCTGTTTAGTTTATTCATCGTTTATGTGAATTATGCAACGCCACCTTGTTTAGCCAGGCATCATATATGTGAATTTTGCAATGCCATCCTGCTTAGCCAGTCATCTTATATGTAAATTATATCAGGCCATCTTTTTTTGTTACATATTACATTCGTCAACAATGTTAGTACATTCAACTGCTCTTTGTGTGCATCAGCCATTTGACACGGTGATGGCAAATTTTGGAGTGAAAACAAGGTCTTCTGAGCAGACTATGCTATCTGACGAAGCGCATATCTCGCTGGTTACGGATAGCTCCTCAGAGGAGGATTCAGAGACAGATGACCAGTCCTATGCCCCCCCCCCCCCGAGGTGTATGCTCTAACTTGGCAGGGTTATATTGCTCATATCGTGCGTATGGTGTCTCGCATTGCTATGCCATTTGATTAGTTTAGACATGCTTTGTGTGAATGCCACATGTTCAGTGTCTAATTACCATATATGTGAATTATGCATTGCCATCTTGTTGCAAGACATTATATATGTGAATTATACAATGCTATCTTATTGCAAAGGCATTATATATGTGAATTATGCAATGCCATGCTGTTTAGCCAATCATCATGTATGTGAATTATATCATGCTATCATTTTTTTGTATTACGTGTTCCATTTGTCGACAACGTTTGTATATTCAACTACTCTTCCTGTGCATCAGCCATTTGAAGCGGTGATGGAAGTATCTGGAGTGAAAACAAGGTATTCAGAGCAGACAATGCTACCTGTTGAAGCAGACATCTTGCTGGCTACAGAGAGCTCCTCAGAGGAGGATTCAGAGACTGATGACCAGTCCTATTTCCGCCCTGAGGTCTATGCTCAAACTTGGCAGGGTTATATTACCCATGTCATGCATGTTGTCTTGCATTTCTTAGTTTTTACATCATATATAGATTGCCATCTGCTTACTTGCTTACTATATAAATCATATTTGAATTATATCATGCCATCATGTTTACATAGTACATACACATCATCTATCTGAATTATGGCATGGCAACCCATTTAATAAAGACATCATATAGTTATATCATCTCATCATGTTTAGTGTTTACAGTCATCATATTTAGAATTATAGCATTCTATTCATGAATGTATGTGAATTATGGCATGCCAACCTATTTAATAAACACATTATATCGTTATGTCATATCATCCTGTTTACATAGTCTCATATTTTGAACTATGTCTTTCCATCTTTTTTAGTTAGCCATCATTATCTGAAATTGTGTCATGCTATCCTGTTTAGTTAGCCATCATATATGTGAAATTGTGTCATGCTCTCCTATTTGGTTAGACAACATAAATATGAATTATTTTATGCCCTCTTTTATTCCCCACTATCCATTGCACCTGTCTATCATACAATGTCTATACTTTCAATTACTTTTCTTGTTTATCAGTCATTTGAATTGGAGAGCGTGATGGTAGTATCTAAGGGAGTAACAACACGGTCTTCAGAAAAGATAGTGTTACCAGTTGATGCAGATAGAACCACAGTTGTACTTGCCCAAGGACCAGATCCACCACACATAACCTAGACTCTCGCAGATTGTACCCCTACCTAGTTGGACAGAGAACCAGCTACACCCCTTTTAACCCCAACCCCGGTAGATAGTAACCCAGTTCCAGTTGACACAGCACCATCTCCACCACAGAGCACCCAAACACAAGCGGTTAGTAAGGGAACTGTAGTGCCCAAAGCACGAGGACCACCACTCCGAATCCCAACTCAACGCTTAAAGGAGAAGAAGATTTGTTCTCAGGTCAGGTTCTATAGCTATGGTTCATACTCCTTTGCTCTTTCATTAATGTATTTACTCATACCAACTATTTTCAAATTTGAAGGATGGAATTGAAACTCCAATGGCGCAACAGGTATGTTTTAAACCTGTTTCTTTAACTGGTTTGCTGTGGTAACCTGCTCTATGTTGATTTCAGTTTCAATTGAATAAACAGTTATGTTCTCATGTCATGCACATTACAAGTGTTGTTATTGCTCTATATTTACCCACACTTATATTATGTCTATTCTGATTTGTCTTGAACAAATATTATTTGAACTGTGTCTCTATCTTGATTTGGCAACAAAAACTAGAATGATATAGACCATAAAGTGACCATGGCACATAGATATATGTTTGTTTCATGTTGTTATCCTGTCAACTTTACTACTGAACTCATTTACCAAAATGACTTTCATATACAACATGGTAAACATGTGATGTGTCTGCTTGTTTCTCTTTTAGAATGCGGACAAAATATTGGAGAACAGTACCGCGTTATCCAATGGTAAAGGAAGTAATGCAGATAAGGTTCAAGATAGTGAGACATCCCTATTGGTCTCCAAGAAAGCTGATAAAAACTATATTGACGATAGTGAGGGAACCCAAAAGTCCTGTCTTGATGTAGTGTTCGAGTTACTGTCCACTACTGCTGGCACAAGCTCATCGAACTCGCTGCCTGAATTAGTTCGTCTTCTTGAGTCTCAACTTCAAGTTGAAAGACATCGATCAGATGTGCTGCGACAGGAAGCTGAAGGACTAAGGAAGTCCCTGCAGAATTCAGATGCATATTTTCTGGTGCAACAGCAAGCGCTGGAGGATTTAAGCGCCAAACAAGAGAAAGTTAATAAGCTTGCTAAGCATCTTGCCAGCATTATGGGTACCCAGGATATTGTTTCTTGAGATCTTCTGAAGTGGTTTCAGTTCTGGATTTGTTTTGCTGCGGCGTTTATTTGTGCTGATCGCCAACTTTGACAACCAGTGTATATGATATGCTGCTTTGTTCCCTATATTTGCACTGGTGGTGAACTTTGATGCCCAGTGGATGTAATATGTGTAACAGCCGTGATAGCCTAGCATAAGTTGCTTGCTTATTTATTTCCTTGTTGTCTTGTTTATTTGTTTGCTTGTAGTCAGTGCAGTTCTTTTTAAAACTAGGCCACAATAACCATGGGCTAATATTTACTGTAGTGACACTGGGCCTCCTACGGGCCGTAGAAACAGTGGGCCTTCTACGGGCCGTAGAAACAGTAGGCCTTCTACGGGCCGTAGAAACAATGGGCCTTCTACGGGCCGTAGAAACAATGGGCCTTCTAAGGGCCATAGAAACAATGGGCCTTCTACGGGCCGTATCATCAATGGGCCTTATACGGGCCGTATGACCATAATGGGCCATTGTTAATAGGTCGTATTTGATGACGCTATGAAAACGGCCCAACGTATTAACGGACCACAAACGGGCCGATGTAACCACGGGCTGAATTTGGCCCACAAGCAGAAAATGACAGTAACGGGCCGTAAGTAAACGAATGCTGGAAATGAGCCCAAGAATAAATGGGCTCTGAGAAGGCAAAAAGATAACATTTGCTGGAAACAGCCCAACTGAATAACGGGACCTTAATGGGTATAAAGTGATGTACTGTTCATTATGGGCCAGTTTCACCATGGGCCGTTAGTGGGTGTAAAGTGATACACTGTTCATTGCGGGCCAGTTTCACCACGGGCCGTTAATAGGCCAAGAGTTACATAGGGCCTCATATGGGCCGAAAGACGTCATGGGCCATACATGGGCCAGAAGTGAAAACGGGCTGGAATCATATTGGATGGCCCAGATGACGCTACTGGGCCTAATTCGGATAGGGCATAACGGGCCTTGGGTTAGCGGGCTGTAAATGGGCTATATGCGAACAGGCCGTTAAAAGGCTTTCCATGGGCCGGCCCGCCACCTTTTGACCAAGTCAAATGGGCCAGCCTTTTCACAGGAATGGGCCTCTGTTGGGTCGTGCCACATGTCAATGTATCATAGGCGCCTTCTGTCCAATGAGTGGATGACATCTGTCCCAACGGTGAGCCGACACATGTTTCCTCCAGCCAGTGATGATTTTACACGTGGAAAATCCCCATTGGTCGGGGCTGTTAACGGTTATCGGATCCAAAACCCGACACGATAGCTTAACGGCGTTCCGTTACGGTGGATGCCACGTGTTAGTCACCCTTGACGAAAGCAGTTCTATGACGCGCGATTTATCGTCATGGAAGTGGACACTTCCGTGATGATAATTTTGGTAATGTCATCGAACACTTCTACGATAGCACAGGTATGACTATCTTGATTCTGTCATAAATTTGTCATGGATGTACATGCATGACAAAAAACGCGACCTACTATGACAAACACGTATCATCACGGAAGTGTATTTTTTTTGTAGTGAAGGCCGACCAACCGGCTCAGCGCTACGACAACCAGCTCATCGCGGCCATCGAGCCCGCAACCGACCCGGCAGCCAAGCGACGGCAGACCGACAAGACGGCGTGGCAACCTACCATGAGCTTCGAAGAGATGCTCGACGCCCCCCTGCAACCACCACGGCAGTGCAAGGCCATCCGCGCACATGCTTCGGCAGTGCGGCATCACCAAGCGCATAATGAGGGGCGACGTACCACCTCCTCCGGCTCTGGCTCAGGGCGCAGGTCAGCTGCCTCTGCCTCCACCACCGCCCCCAACCGGCGGCGTGATGCACGACGACATCTAGCCGGACCAGAATGCGGCCTACGTCGTCTTCACCAGCCTCGGTGACGACAAACGCAGCGAGCGCCTCCTTCGGCAGGAGGTGAACACTGCCGTCCCGGCCAAGACGGAGTACATGCTTTGGTCGGACCGCCTGGTCACGTGGACCCGGGAGGACCACCTGGCTGTCATGCCGAATCCGGGTAGCTACGCCCTCGTCCTCAACCCCACCATTGTCGCACGATGCACATGCAAGTTTTCCCGAGTCCTCATCGACGGCGGCAGCAGCATCAACATCCTCTATCGCGACACCATGAACAAACTCGGCCTCGAGGCCAAGGACCTGGAGCCAACCTGTATGGTCTTCCACGGCATCGTTCCCGGCCTCTCCTGATCTCCCATCGGCCGGGTCCGGCTTGACGTCCTGTTCGGCGACAGCAATCACTTCTGGCGCGAAGCGATCTGGTTCGAGGTGGTGGACTTGTCCAACACGTACCATGCATTGCTGAGCCAACCTGCACTCGCCAAATTCATGGCGGTCCCCCACTACGCATACCTAAAGATGAAGCTGCCGGGTTCGAAGGGCCTCATCACCATCACTGGCGACTATCGCAAGTCCCTGGAGTGCGCCCGAGACGGCGCCAAGCTGGCCGAGTCACTGGTCATAGCCGAGGAGCGGCGCCAGCTCGACCGGATTGTCGCCCTCACAAATGAATCATTGGTCGTGCCGATCCCGACCAAATATCCGGCCGATGAGGCCGCCTTCAAGCCCTCCAAGGAGACCAAGAAAGTGAAGTTGAACCTGGAAGACCCCAGCTGCAGCAAGTACGTTGTCATAGGCACCCGCCTCGACAGCAAATAGGAAGGCGAGCTCGTCGACTTCCTCCGTGAGAATCAGGATATCTTTGCATGGGCCCCCAAGGGCATGTTGGGTATCCCGAGGAAGTACGCCGAGCACAAACTCCACGTCCGCAAGGACGCCAAGCCTGTCCGCCAACCCATACGACGTTTCTCCAAAGAGAAGAGAAGAACCATCGGTGAAGAAGTCGCCAAGCTTTTGGCGGCCGGCTTCATCACGGAAGTGTTCCATCCCAAGTGGCTGGCCAACCCAGTCCTCATCCTGAAGAAAAACAAGACCTAGCACATGTGCATAGACTACAGCAGCCTGAACAAGGCTTGTCCAAGGATCCGTTTGCCCTCCCGCGGATTGATCAAGTCATCGACTCGACTGCCGGGTGTGAGCTCTTGTCCTTCCTGGATGCTTACTCTGGCCACCACCAGATCAAGCTGGACCTGGCCGACGCCCTGAAGACATCCTTCATCATGCCCTTTGGGGCGCATTGCTACATCACCATGCCGTTCGTCTTGAAGAATGCCGGCGCCACCTTTCAGCGCTGCATGCAGAAATGCTTGCTGCCGCAACTCGGCCGCAACATCCATGTTTACGTGGATGACATCGTGGTGAAGACCAAGCAGCACCTCACACTCCTCGACGATTTGAAAGAAACATTCGCCAACCTGCACGGATACAAGGTCAAGCTCAATCCGGAGAAATGTGTTTTCGTCATCCTGGCCGGAAAGCTACTCGGCTTCCTCATCTTGGAGCGGGGCATTGAGGCGAACCCGAAGAAGATCAAGGCCATCGAGCGCATGCGCAAGCCGGCTCGACTGCGCGATGTCCATAAATTCACCGGCTGCTTGGCCTCGGTCAGCCGGTTTCTCAGCCGGCTAGGTGAGAGGGCCTTGGCCCTATACCAGCTGATGAAGAAGACGATGTCGTTCGAATGGAACGGCCAGGTGGACGAGGCCTTCCGGGACCTCAAGCGCATGCTCTCCACCGCACCAGTCCTGGCCGCGCCGGCCGAGAAGGAGCCGTTGTTGCTCTATATAGCCGCGACCTCGCGGTCGGTCAGCATGGTGTTGGTGGTTGAGCGACCAGAGAAGGGCAAGGTCCAAGCCATCCAGCGCCCGGTCTACTACCTGAGAGAGGTGCTCTCTGCCTCCAAGCAGAACTACCCGCGCTACCAGAAGATGTGTTACGGCGTGTACTTCACCGCCAAACAGCTGAAGCAGTACTTCCAAGAGCATGTCATCACCATGGTCAACACGGCCCCCCTCAGCGAGATCATCAGGTGCCGGGACGCCTCTGGTCGGGTCGCCAAGTGGCAATCGAGCTAGCCGGCCACACCATCCTCTACGAGCCCCACACCATGATCAAGTCTCAGGCCCTGGCCAACTTCCTCATCGACTGGACCGAGACCCAGTACCTGCCGCCGCCACCAGACTTGACGCATTGGCGCATGCACTTCGATGGCTCCAAGATGCATCTCGGCCTAGGGGTCGGCATTGTGCTGTCTTCCCCGAAGGGCGACCGGCTCCGCTACGCACTCCAGATCCACTTTGCCGCCTCCAACAACGTCGCCGAGTACGAAGCCTTGTGCATGGCCTCCAGCTTGCCAAGGAACTCGGCATCTAGCGGATCCAGTGCTACAGAAACTCGAATCTGGTGGTGCAACAGTGCTCCGGCGAGTGGGACACCCACGACTCCAACATGGCAAGCTATCGCTTCCTCGTCCAGAAGCTGTCTGGATCCTATGAGGCTTGCAAGTTCCTCCACGTCCCGCGCGCAGAGAATGAGGCACCCGACACGCCCGCCAAGATTGACTCGTCCCGGTAGTCCATCCCGTCCGGTGTCTCCCTCGAGCACCTGCACAAGCCGTCCATCAAGCCGTCTCCGGACTCCGAGTCCATCCATGTCCTAGACGACCCGGCCCGGGGACTACAGAACCTAATCCGAGGACTGCCGAACTCGGCCCAGAGACCGAAGCCGCCAACCTGGCCACCATCACCCTCGATTCGGCCACCGCCATCCCCGACCTGGGGGCTGCTCAGCCCAGCTCGGGGGTTGCCAACCCGGAACCCACCCAGGTGGCCGTCTTCGTCATGGTGACGGCCCCGTCTTGGGCCCTTCCCATCTCAAAGTTCCCAGAGAACGGTGTCCTCCCCATGGACGAGACCGAGGCCCGGCAGGTGCAACACCGGGCGTCTGCCTACAGCATCATCAACAACGAGCTCATAAAACGCAACTCCACCGCATGTTCCAGTGCTGCGTCGAGCAGGACCAAGGCATAGACATCCTCCTCGACATACACCAGGGCGAATGTCGGCACCACGCCGCGTCATGATCCCTGGTGGCCAAGGCTTTCCGCCATGGTTTCTACTGGCCTACGGCCCTCCAAGACACCGAGTCACTCGTCCTCAAGTGCGAGGGATGCTAGCGCTTCAGCAAGCGCAGCCACCAGCCGGTGTCAGTACTCTGCACCATCCCGATCGCCTGGCCCTTCGCGGTCTGGGGACTCGACATGGCGGGACCCTTCGAAACCGCCCGAGGCGACATGACGCATTTGCTGGTGGCAGTGGACAAGTTCACCAAGTGGATCGAAGCACGGCCAATCAAGAAACTGGACGGGCCAACAGCCGTCCGGTTCGTCAAAGACATCGCAGTGCGCTACGGCATGCCGAACAGCATCATCACCAACAACGGTACCAACTTCGCCAAGGGCGCGCTCGCGCAATACTGCTCCATCTCCAGCATCTGTCTCGACCTGGCCTCCGTTGCACACCAGCAGTCTAACGGGCAGGTCGAGCGGGCCAACAACGTCATCCTATCTGGCATCAAGCCGCGACTCGTCGAGCCGCTCATCCAATCACCCGGCAGCTGGCTCGACGAGTTGCTGGCCGTCCTCTGGAGTCTCCGGACCACGCCGTACAAGTCGACCGGGTTCACCCCGTTCTTCCTCGTTTATGGAGCCGAAGCCGTCATCCCAACCAACGTTGAGTTCGACTCACCGCATGTCGCGATGTACACTGAAGCTGAAGCCAAGGAAGCCCGCGAAGACGGCGCCGACCTACTTGAAGAAGCGCGCCTCTTGGCGCTCAGCCGTTCGGCCATCTACCAGCAAGGCATGAGGCACTACCATAGCAAGAAGATCAAGCCCCTCGCTTTCCGCGAGGGTGACCTCGTCCTCTGACTTGTCCAAGAGCAAGCCGGCCAACACAAGTTGTCCCCTCCATGGGAGGGCCCGTTCATCGTCAGCAGGGCCTTGTGCGATCGCAACGCCTACTACCTCATCGACGCACGCAAGTCAAACAAGTGCAAGAGAGACACCACCGGTGAAGAAACAACCCGATCGTGGAACGCAGAACTCCTCCACCCGTTTTATAGTTAGACGTATGAATGTATGTATCGCTGCCTTTTGTAATCGCATGAAACTATGGAGTCCCCGAACGATACTCGGGGGCTGCCCTTTTCCGACCAACTTATTGTGTCTCTTACATTTATGCGTCACTTTGCTCCTAAACCCGGCCACCGGTCCGACTCGCTTGACCCGGGGGCTCGGGGGCTGGCCGGCTCGATCGCCACCCACCGCCTTCCTTGGTGATTCCTGACGCGCTAAGGACGCTGCGGCCCCTCACTTTGCCCTAGGCCATAGAACCGGCTTCGGCTGTCGGCTGGCAAGCACAACGGGCGAGAGCTCTAGCACGCTTCAAACACTAAGTCAAAGGCCGCCAGATCGACCAACCCGACCCGTCACTTTAAAAATAGTCGCACGACCGGCTGTCCGCCAACCGGCTCCGTCGGATTACCGCCAGTCGGCCCAGTGGGTGTTTCGCTCGCGCTCAATGTTTTGAAAGCCTAAGTACCACGCGCTCCTCTCAAAAAACTGAACTCCTTGTTACGGACCGGAGCCTCGGCCGTCAGACTCACGGGGGGGGAGGTTCGAGAGAGGAAAAACGCAAGAAATCGGTCAAAAAAGCGAAAGGCAAGAGCACATGCACCCACAAAATATACACATCACAAAATAATTAAAGGACGGGCCCACGGCCAAAGTTCATTACACCCAGGAACCCCCGGTGGGTAGGTGGACCAGCTACCTAACAGAAATTTCTATCAAGTCATAGCAGGGCAACATTAGGCGTCTGCAGCGTCGGGACACACAGTTGACGGCTCCCCCACAACAGCCTCCAGGCCTACCGAGGTGCCGGAGTCTTCCTCTTCGGCGCCCCCATCGCGGTAGACATCCATCTCCTTGGGTCTGCCCTCCGGGTCATGCATAAGCAGGCCGTAGTCATCACCAGCCATGACTCCGCCATCTTCTGCCCGCTCCGGGTGGAACTCGTCATGGAAGGCAAACCCCGCGATGTAGCTGGCCTGGGAAGCAATCCGGCCGGCCTGCTCCTGCAACTGCTGCTCTGAGCCGGCCCGCTGGCCCATCAATGCGTCCAGCTGCAGGTCCGGGTGCCAAGACAGCGCGAACCGGAGCGCCATCTCGGCACCAGCAAGAGCAGCGGAGACACGCCGCTCATGAAGCCGGTACGGCCCCATCTCCAGCTAGCGCCGCCAGCCGCGTGAAGCTACTCAGCGCAACAGAGCCCGGCCATAGGGCCGCCGTCATCGCCGTGCCGGCCTGGGACAGCCGCCCTATCTGGTCGCCCAAGACCCGCAGGCGAGCCTCGGCGGCGGTCATGATATCCGGGAAGGTCCATGCCACATGCGGGTCGGTCCCAGAGCTAATGACCCCCAGCAGGTCGCGCTGGAAGCGGACGGCCTCCTCCGCCAGCTGATGCATCTCCGGGAAGGCCCCTGTCAGAAAACAAAGCAAGTCAGAAAAAAGACATCAAGGACAAGAAGCCGGATCCCAACCCAGCAGAAGTCAAGAAAAGAACTTAGTGGAGAAGGATTCTTCCAGGTGTTGTGCTTCGAGCAATGTACCGCGCCGCTCCCGACCAATGGAGCGGTCGCGCTCCTGGAGCGCCTTCTCCAAGTCGGCCACCTTGGCAAGGGCCGCCTTCAGCTCGGCGTCCTTATCCTTGATCGCCTTCTCGGATGCCTCGTGGTGGCGGGTCTCCTCCTGGCGGGCCTCCTCCGCCGCGGTCATCTGCCCTTTCAGGCGCCCCACCTCGGCCTGAAGCTGGCCCTTGTCATCGGCCAGCTTGCCGCATTGCTGGTCTGCCTCGGCCAGGGCCCGCTACGCCTCCACCGCCTTGGCGGCCTCTGCCTTGAGGTGCCCCACCTCGGCCTCGAGGCGGCTCTTGTCGCCTGCCAACTGCTCCCGCAGCCGGCTGGCTTCATCGAGCTACCGCCGGGCCACCGCCGCCACCGCCTTTGCCTGCGCCACCTCGGCTCCAAGACGGCCAGCATCCGTTACAAGCCAGTCGTAGTGATGGCCGGCCTGAAGTAGTCGGGTCTGCCGAGACAGCACCTCGGCTAAAAAAAGATTCGAAAAAGAAGAGCAAGTTTTAAGATTCGACCCAACTGCTACACAGTTGGCCCGAATCTCGGGGGCTACACCCAGTGGGTGAGCTAGCGCGCCCCCACTAAAAAAGAGCCTGAAGATACCTGCGGCGATGCGGAGCTCCTCCTCCTTGGCGGCAAGCTGCTCCTTGAGCTCCCGATACTTGTTCAGGAGGCGGTTGAAGGCGCTGACCCAATAGACGTCCAGTTGCTGTAAAAAGCAGCGATCAATACAAAGACATGCATTCCAAAGATTCAACCCAACTACTACATAGTTGGCCCGAACCTCGGGGGCTACACCTAGTGGGTGCGCTAGCGCGCCCCAACAAAGAAGAAGCTGCGAAGGAAGAGATGTCAGAAGGAGGAAAGGGAGCTTACAAGCACGGCGCGCTCCAGCTCCCGCGTCCCCTCCACCTCAGCCTGGGAGAAGGCCTTGATCTGGTCCGTCTGTCCATGCAGACGGCGGCTGACGGCGTCCATCGCCGCCTCCTCTTGGGTCTGAGGACCGAAGACCACGGCGGCCCCGCCCTGTGCCGGCAGCGACACGGCGGGCCAATGTCCCCCTAGCCAGCGCGATAGGCGACATGAAGTCTAAGACAAAGTAAACAAACAGGCAAGGCCACTCGGCCACTCGGATGCCAGAAAAAGAAAGACTTACCCCGACAGCACCAGGACGGCGGGCCTCGCCGACCTCTCGTGTGTCGCGCCGCGCCTCCTCTCGGCCGGCCTCGCACCCCCGGCTGGGTTCGCCGCGCTTCCCGGTCGGGGGCCGCGGTGCGATGTTGCCCTTCCCGTGCGGCCGGCTCGCCGCCAGCGCACCCCACGATAACCCGGCGTCACCCGCGTCGCCATCTCCCCCACCCAACGCCACTACATTAGCAACCCGCGTCAACATCACCCATGCCGCGTCGCGCCCGGCAACTCAACGAATATGAAGAAAACAAAAACTTACCCGGGTGGCGCCCTGCGCCGACGTCAGCGGCCACCTCCTCGCCTCCGCCATGGGCCACGGCCTCCTCCGACGTGGCCCGCACCACCTGCGACGGTGTTCGGGCGTAAGGATGTCGTATGGCATTCAGAAGCACCTCCCGCATCGCGTCGGGACAAATAAGAAGACGCGCAACAGCAAAATATGAAGACCAGAGACTCACCATGGGCGCCGGATTCGCGTGGCTGTACGACGGCTTTCCGAACTGCCAGTCGTCCCTCAATGCGGCCATGGAGATGTCGTTGACCCGGCGTGCAACCTGGTCCGCCCCTAGGCGCGTGGCCGCCAGGCGGTTGGGGTCCTGAAGGCCGGTCATCTCACCGATGAGGCAGTTGCGTCGCTGCAGCGGTAGCACCCGGCGCATTATGAAGGCAGCGATGAGGTCGGTGCCGCTGAGCCCCTCTCGCGCCTTCATCGTCGACACGCGCTCGCAGAGGTTAAGTATCTCCTACGACGGGTGCCTGGGGTTGTACCCCCAGTTCATCTTCGCTCGCGGCGGCGCGATGGCGAAGGGTGGCAAGTTGATGCGGTCCGCGCCGAGATTGCGGATGTAGAAGAAAGAATTCTGCCATTTCTTGGCAGAATCCTCCAGCAGTATCTTCGGGAAATCAGCACCCGACCGCTTTGTGATGACAGTGGCCCCGCAGTCGGAGAACTCCTCGGTCGTCGTCCCCTGCTGCTTCAGGGAGAAGAAGCATGCCCAGAGGTCGATCAAAGGCTCGACCCCCAGGTACCCTTCATAGAGGGTGCGAAGCCAGAGAGTTGCACTTTGGCGCCGGCACCAAGATGATGGGGCTGGAGCCCGAAGAACTCCAGGAAGTTGCGGAAGAAGGCGCTCGCCGGAAGACTGAACCCGCGCTTGAAATGCGGGAATAAGACGAGGCACTCCAAGCCCACGGGCAGCAGTCTCTGCTCGTCCTGCGGCAGGCGCACCACGACCTCCATCTCCCCTGGCAGGCGTCGGGTGGTGCGGAGATAGACGATGTCGTCGGCGGTGATGGTCAAGCCCATCCAGGAGCCCGACGGCAGCGCCATCGATGGGGATGAAAGAGGAAGGAGGAAGATGAACGACGATGAGGCTCTGCTCGAAGCGGCAGGCATCGCAGCGCGGCGGTCATAGGGAGCAGAGGGAGGACGAAGAGGCAGGGGAACGCAAGTGAGAATAATGCCCGCCGCTCCCTCCCCCCAATTTATAGGCCTCGGTTCGAACGTGGGGGAGTGGGATCGGTTGCGCTCGCCTCTCCCACTTCCCCGCAATAAGTGCGCACGTACGCGCGTAATAACTGCATCGGGAAGAGCAACCTACTTGTGGACGCCGCAATAAATCCGCGCGCGTGGGCCAAGGGCACGCGGTGGCGGGCCCTAGCACGTGCCCAATCCCGTCACATGCGTGGCCTATCAGGCCCCTCCGACTTCCAAGCGCCATGTGGCGACCGCACGAAGCCCGAGGGATTGCCCCAAGATTTGATGGACTCTCATGTTTCCTGCCGCTGTCAGGATGTCGCGGTCAGGTTTCCAAAAACCGGCACACAGTGGCTGTTGTCGGACCCGGCGGTCACAGGATTCGCCTCTTCAAGGGGGGAAACTGTGAAGGCCCTCCCATCCAAAGACGACGGACCTTCACAGCTTCAGGGACTACTGTCGGGGGGGGTGAACCCCGGGCAGGCAATGGAACCCGGATCCTTTTCAAAAAACTATGGGCCAGCATCGCCCATCAAGCCGGCCCGTGCTTGGTGCTACCTCTTGAGCATGCGTTGGTTTTCCCTTGAAGAGGAAAGGGTGATGCAGCAAAGTAGCATAAGTATTTCCCTATGTTTTTGAGAACCAAGGTATCAATCCAGTAGGAGGCTCCACGCAAGTCCCTCGTACCTACACAAACAAACAAGAACCTCGCAACCAACGCGATAAAGGGGTTGTCAATCTTCACGGCCATTTGCGAAAGTGAGATATGATAGAGATAATAAGATAAGATAAATATTTTTGGTATTTTTACGATATAGATTGAAAAGTAAAGATTGCAAAATAAAGTAGATTGGAAACTTATATGATGGAAAATAGACCCGGGGGCCATAGGTTTCACTAGTGGCTTCTCTCAAGACAGCATAAGTATTACGATGGGTCAACAAATTACTGTCGAGCAATTGATAGAAAAGTGCATAGTTATGAGAATTTCTAGGCATGATCATGTATATAGGCATCACGTCCGCGACAAGTAGATCAAAACGATTCTGCATCTACTACTATTACTCCACACATCGACCGCTATCCAGCATGCATCTAGAGTATTAAGTTCATAAGAACAGAGTAACGCATTAAGCAAGATGACATGAGGTAGAAGGATAAACTAAAGCAATATGATATAAAACCCATCTTTTTATCCTTGATGGCAACAATACAATACGTGCCTTGCTGCCCCTGCTGTCACTAGAAAAGGACACCGCAAGATTGAACCCAAAGCTAAGCACTTCTCCCATTGCAAGAAAGATCAATCTAGTAGGCCAAACCAAACTGATAATTCAAAGAGACTTGCAAAGATAACCAATCATACATAAAAGAATTCAGAGGAGATTCAAATATTTCTCATAGATAAAGTTGATCATAAACCAACAATTCATCGGATCTCGACAAACACACCGCAAAAAGAGTTACATCAAATAGATCTCCAAGAAGATCAAGGAGAACATTGTATTGAGATTCAAAGAGGGAGAAGAAGCCATCTAGCTAATAACTATGGACCCGAAGGTCTCTGGTAAACTACTCACAACTCATCGGGGAGGCCTTGGCGATGATGTAGAATCCCTCCGTGATCGATTCCCCCTCTGGCGGAGCGCCGGAAAAGGCTCCAAGATGGGATCTCACGGGTACAGAAGGTTGCAACAGTGGAAATAAGTTTTCGTGGTGCTCCTGGATGTTTTCGGGGTACATAAATATATATATATATATAGGCAAAGGAAGTTGGTCAGGGGAGCCACGAGGGGCCCACGAGGCAGGGGGCGCCCCCCCCTAAGGCGCGCCTTGCACCCTCGTGGCCGCCTCGGCTGCTTCTTGACGTCCACTCCAAGTCTCCTGGATTGCGTTTGTTCCACAAAGATAGCTCCCGAAGGTTTCATTCCGTTTGGACTCCGTTTGATATTCCTTTCCTTCGAAACACTGAAATAGGCAAAAAACAACAATATGGGCTGGGCCTCCGGTTAGTAGGTTAGTCCCAAAAATAATATAAAAGTGTATAGTAAAGCCCATAGACATCCAAAACGGGTAATATAATAGCATGGAACAATCAAAAATTATAGATACGTTGGAGACGTATCAAGCATCCCCAAGCTTAATTCATGCTCGTCCTCGAGTAGGTAAATGATAAAAACAGAATTTGGATGTGGAATGCTACCTAGCATAATTCTCAATGTAATTTTTTTATTGTGGCATGAATGTTCAAATCCAAATGATTCAAGATAAAAGTTCATATTAACATAAGAGTAATAATACTTCAAGAATACTAACAAAGTAATCATGTCTTCTCAAAATAGCATGGCCAAAGAAAGCTATCCTACAAAATCATATAGTCTGGCTATGCTCTATCTTCATCACACAAAGTATTTAATCATGCACAACCCCTATGACAAGCCAAGCAATTGTTTCATACTTTTGATGTTATCAAACTTTTTCAATCTTCACGCTATACATGAGCATGAGCCATGGACATAGCACTATAGGTGGAATAGAATGGTGGTTGTGGAGAAGACAAAAGGAGGAGAAGATAGTTTCACATCAACTAGGCGTATCAACGGGCTATGGAGATGCCCATCAATAGATATCAATGTGAGTGACTAGGGATTGCCATGCATGGATGCACTAGAGCTATAAGTGTATGAAAGCTCAACAAAAGAAACTAAGTGGGTGTGCATCCAACTTGCTTGCTCACGAAGACCTAGGGCATTTTGAGGAAGCCCATCATTGGAATATACAAGCCAAGTTCTATAATGAAAAATTCCCACTACTATATGAAAGTGACAACATAGGAGACTCTCTATCATGAAGATCATAGTGCTACTTTGAAGCACAAGTGTGGAAAAGGATAGTAACATTGTCCCTTCTCTCTTTTTCTCTCATTTTTTTGGTGGGCTTCTTTTGCCTCTTTTTTTTATTTGGGCTTCTTTGGCCTCTTTTATTTTTCATGAAGTCTGAAGTCTCATCCCGACTTGTGGGGGAATCATAGTCTCCGTCATCCTTTCCTCACTTGGGACAATGCTCTAATAATGAAGATCATCACACTTTTATTTACTTAAAACTCAAGAATTACAACTCAATACTTAGAACAACATATGACTCTATGTGGATGCCTCCGGCAGTGTACCGGGATATGCAATGAATCAAGAGTGACATGTATGAAAGAATTATAAAGGTGGCTTTGCCACAAATATGATGTCAACTACATGATCATGCAAAAGCAAAATGACAATAATGGAGCGTGTCATGATAAACGGAATGGTGGAAAGTTGCATGGCAATATATCTCGGAATGGCTATGGAAATGCCATAATAAGTAGGTATGGTGGCTGTTTTGAGGAAGGTATATTGTAGGTGTATGGTACCAGCGAAAGTTGCACGGTACAAGAGAGGCTAGCAATGGTGGAAGGGTGAGAGTGCGTATAATCCATGGACTCAACATTAGTCATAAAGAACTCACATACTTATTGCAAAAAAATTATTAGTTATCGGAACGAAGTACTACACGCATGCTCCTAGGGGGATAGATTGGTAGGAAAATACCATCGCTCGTCCCCGACCGCCACTCATAAGGAAGACAATCAATAAATAAATCATGCTCCAACTTCATCACATAACGGTTCACCATACGTGCATGCTACAGGAATCACAAACTTTTAACACAAGTATTTCTCAAATTAGCATGACTCTAATATTACCAACCTCATATCTCAAAACAATTATCAAGCATCAAGTTGATCATAGTATTCAATTCACTTTCTATGATAGTTTGTATTATACCCAACTTGGATGCTCATCATTCTAGGACCAATTTTATAACCATAGAAAATACCATGCTGTTCTAAAAGACTCTCAAAATAATATAAGTGAAGCATGAGAGATCAATAATTTCTACAAAACATGCTCTAAAAGATATAAGTGAAGCACATAGAGCAAAACTTTCTAGCTCAAAGATATAAGTGAAGCACATAGAGTATTCTAATAAATTCTGAATCATGTGTGTCTCTCACAAAAGGTGTGTACTGCAAGGATGATTGTGGTAAACTAAAAATCAAAGACTCATATCATACAAGACGCTCCAAGCAAAACACATAGCATGTGGTGAATAAAAATATAGCTCCAAGTAAAGTTACCGATAAACGAAGACGAAAGAGGGGATGCCTTCCAGGGCATCCCCAAGCTTAGGCTTTTGGTTGTCCTTGAATTATCTTTGGGTGCCATGGGCATCCCCAAGCTTAGGCTCTTGCCACTCCTTATTCCATAGTCCATCAAATCTTTACCCAAAACTTGAAAATTTCACAACACAAAACTCAACAGGAAATCTCATGAGCTCCGTTAGTGCAAGAAAGAAAAACCACCACTTAAGGTACCGTAATGAACTCATTCTTTATTTATATTGGTGTTAAACCTACTGTATTCCAACTTCTCTATGGATCATACCCCCCGATACTAGCCATAGATTCATCAAAATAAGCAAACAACACACGAAAAACAGAATCTGTCAAAAACAGAACATTCTGTAGCAATCTGTAACTTTAGAATACTTATGGAACTCTAAAAATCCTACCAAAATAGGACGTCCTAGGCTATTTGTTTATTGATCTACTGCAAAAAAATCAACTCAAAAGCACGTTTCTGTGATTTATTATAATTTTTCTCGTGCGCGCAAAAGTTTCTGTTTTTCAGCAAGATCAAATTAACTTTCACCCAAGATGATCCTATAGGTTCTACTTGGCACAAACACTAATTAAAACATAAAACCACATCTAAATAAAGGCTATATGAATTATTTATTACTAAACAGGAACAAAAAGCAAGAAACAAAAATAAAATTGGGTTGCCTCCCAACAAGCGCTATCATTTAACGCCCATGGCTAGGCATAAAAGCGAGAATAGATCTAAGTATTGCCATCTTTGGTGTTAAATTCATAAGTGGCTCTCATAATAGATTCATAAGGTAATTTGATTTTCTTTCTAGGAAATTTTTCCATGCCTTCCTTAATGTAAATTGGAATCTAATATTTCCTTCCTTCATATCAATAATTGCACCAATCGTTCTAAGGAAAGGTCTACCAAGAATAATAGGACATGAAAGATTGCAATCTATATCAAGAATGATAAAATCTACGGGCACATAATTCCTATTTGCAATAATAAGAACATCATTAATCCTTACCATAGGTTTCTTAGTGGTGGAATCCGAAGGTGCAAGTTTAAAGAGCAATCATCAAATTCACGGAACCCTAGCACATCACATAAAGTTTTTGGAATTGTGGAAACACTAGCACCCAAATCACACAAAGCACAACATTCGTGATATTTAATTTTAATTTTAATAGTAGGTTCCCACTCATCATAAATTTTCTAGGGATAGAAACATCTAATTCAAGTTTTTCTTCATAAGATTGCATCAAAGCATCAACAATATTTTAGTAAAAGCTTTATTTTGGCTATAAGCATGAGGAGAATTCAACACGGATTGCAACAAGGAAATACAATCTATTAAAGAACAATTATCATAATTAAATTCCTTGAGATCCAAAATAGTGAGTTCATTGCTATGTAAAGTTTTGACCTCTTCAATCCCACTTTTACCAATTTTTGCATCAAGATCTAAAAACTCTGAATGGGACGCCTTTTAACTAAAGTTGACTCATCTCCAGTCCCATCATTATCAAGATTCATATTGCAAAACAAATATTTAATAGGAGACACATCAATCACTTTTAGATCTTCATCATTATTTTCATGAAAACTAGAAGAACACGCTCTTACAAAGCAATCTTTCTTAGCACGCAACCTAGCGGTTCTTTCCTTGCACTCATCAATGGAAATTCTCATGGATTTGAGAGACTCATTGATATCATGCTTAGGTGTAATAGATCTAAGTTTCAAAGAATCAACATCAAGAGAAATTCTATCCACGTTCCTAGCCAATTCATCAACTTTAAGCAAATTTTCTTCAAGCAAAGCATTGAAATTCTTTTGAGAATTCATAAATTCTTTAACACTAATCTCAAAATCAGAGGGCATCTTATTAAAATTTCCATAAGAGTAGTTGTAGGAATTACCATAATTATTAGAGGAATTGCTATGAAACGGCCTGGGATTAAAGTTTCCTCTATACGCGTTGTTACCAAAATTATTCCTACCAACAAAATTCACATCCATAGATTCATTATTACTCTCAATAAAAGTAGACAAAGGCAAATCATTAGGATCAATAGGGGCACTCTTAGTAGCAAACAATTTCATAAGGTCATCCATCTTTCCACTCAAAACATTAATTTCTTCTATCGCATGAACCTTTTTACTAGTAGATCTTTCGGTGTGCCATTGAGAATAATTAACCATAATATTATCTAAGAGTTTAGTAGCTTCTCCTCAAGTGATTTCCATAAAAGTGCCTCCCACGGCCGAATCTAAAAGATTTCTAGAAGCAAAATTCAATCCGGCATAAAAATTTTGTATGATCATCCATAAATTCAAACCATGTGTAGGGCAATTACGTATCATTAATTTCATCCTTTCCCAAGATTGTGCAACATGCTCATGATCAAGTTGCTTAAAATTCATAATATCGTTTCTAAGAGAGATGATCTTAGCAGGAGGAAAATACTTAAGAGATAAAAGCATCTTTGCACTTATTTCATGAATCAATACTATTTTTAGGCAAAGACGAAAACTAAGTTTTAGCACGATCTCTAAGTGAAAACGGAAATAACTACAATTTAACAATATCATTATCCATGTCTTTATTCTTTTGCATATCACACAAATCAACAAAGTTGTTTAGATGAGTAGCGGCATCTTCACTAGGAAGGCTGGAGAATTGATCTTTCATAACAAGATTCAACAAAGCAGCATTGATTTCACAAGATTCAAAACCATTAAGAGAAGCAATCGAGTGCTAAGGAAATCATTATTATTGGTATTGGAAAAGTCACACAATTTAGTATTATCTTGAGTCATCGTGACAAGCAATCCAACACACAAGCACACAAGAGACAAGCGAAAAAGAGGTGAACGGAAAAAAGAGGGCGAATAAAACGGCAAGGGTGAAGTGGGGGAGAGGAAAACGAGAGGCAAATGGCAAATAATGTAATGCGAGGAAGATGAGTTTGTGATGGGTACTTGGTATGTCTTGACTTGAACGAAGACCCCCCCCCCCCGGCAATGGCGCCAGAAATCCTTCTTGCTACCTCTTGAGCATGCGTCGGTTTTTCCCTTGAAGAGGAAAGGGTGATGCAGCAAAGTAGCGTAAGTATTTCCCTCAGTTTTTGAGAACCAAGGTATCAATCCAGTAGGAGGCTCCACGCAAGTCCCTCGTACCTACACAAACAAATAAGAACCTCGCAACCAACGCGATAAAGGGTTGTCAATCCCTTCACGGCCACTTGCGAAAGTGAGATCTGATAGAGATAATAAGACAAGATAAATATTTTTGGTATTTTTATGATATAGATTGAAAAGTAAAGATTGCAAAATAAAGTAGATCGGAAACTTATATGATGGAAAATAGACCCGGGAGCCATAGGTTTCACTAGTGGCTTATCTCAAGATAGCATAAGTATTACGGTGGGCGAACAAATTACTGTCAAGCAATTGATAGGAAAGTGCATAGTTATGAGAATATCTAGGCATGATCATGTATATAGGCATCACATCCGCGACAAGTAGATCGAAACGATTCTGCATCTACTACTATTACTCCACACATCGACCGCTATCCAGCATGCATCTAGAGTATTAAGTTCATGAGAACAGAGTAACGCATTAAGCAAGATGACATGATGTAGAAGGATAAACTCAAGCAATATGATACAAACCCCATATTTTTATCCTCGATGGCAACAATACAATACGTGCCTTGCTGCCCCTGCTGTCACTGGGAAAGGACACCGCAAGATTGAACCCAAAGCTAAGCACTTCTCCCATTGCAAGAAAGATCAATCTAGTAGGCCAAACCAAACTGATAATTCGAAGAGACTTGCAAAGATAACCAATCATACATAAAAGAATTTAGAGGAGATTCAAATATTTCTCATAGATAAACTTGATCATAAACCCACAATTCATCGGATCTCGACAAACACACCACAAAAAGAGTTACATCGAATAGATCTCCAAGAAGATCGAGGAGAACATTGTATTGAGATTCAAAGAGAGAGAAGAAGCCATCTAGCTAATAACTATGGACCTGAAGGTCTGTGGTAAACTACTCACAACTCATCGAAGAGGCCTTGGCGATGATGTAGAAGTCATCCGTGATCGACTCCCCCTCCGACGGAGCATCGGAAAAGGCTCCAAGATGGGATATCACAGGTACAAAAGGTTGCGGCGGTGGAAATATGTTTTCGTGGTGCTCTTGGATGTTTTCGTGGTACGTAGATATATATAGGCGAAGGAAGTCGGTCAGGGGAACCACGAGGGGCCCATGAGGCAGGGGGCGCCCTCCCTAGGGCGTGCCTTGCACCCTCGTGGCCGCCTCAGCTACTTCTTGACGTCCACTCCAAGTCTCCTGGATTGCGTTTGTTCCAAAAAGATCGCTCCCGAAGGTTTCATTCCGTTCGCACTCCGTTTGATATTCCTTTCCTTTGAAACTCTGAAATAGGCAAAAAAAACAGCAATATGGGCTGGGCCTCTGGTTAGTAGGTTAGTCCCAAAAATGATATAAAAGTGTATAGTAAAGCCCATAAACATCAAAACGGGTAATATAATAGCATGGAACAATCAAAAATTATAGATACGTTGGAGACGTATCACTTGGCCGGGTCGCTCAACCCGGCCAAGCCCCTCGACCCGGTCGAACTCTCCGACCCGGCCAAGCTCCTCGACTCGGCCTTGACAACCAGCACAAGACAGCCGAACCTGGCACACCAAGACTTCCCCAACAAGCCAGCTCCACCCTTAGCGTGTTCCTCAACCCAGCCACGAGTCCGCTCCCGTCCCATCCAGGCCGTATGATGGGACGAGTCTTCATCCACCGATGACCAAAGCAGCAGTGCCCCGCCCATGCCTCTGGTCAGCCGGAGCGTGGCAACAGTGCCCTTCACCTACCCGCTGACCATGGCAGGCGTGGCAACAGTGCCCCAATCATCACCACTGACGCCAGCAAGCGGTGACCTGACGGAGCGCCACTGTACCCGACTCGACTCAGCCACGCCCTGACGATCGACAAGAGGCGAACAATTCCCCTAGGCATGCGAGGCCCGCACCTAGGGGAACCCGGCGAACCACAGGCACCCGGCGGGTCCCAGCCCTGGGTCCCCAGACGCTAACGACCCGGCCCTACGGTCTTGTAGCATTACCATTGTACCCCCCCCCCTAAAACCCCCCAGGAGCCCTCATGCATACGGGCGAGCAGTAAGCACACAGGAAAATAGCCACCCGATCAGTAGAACACATCTAGGGAGAAGGAGCAGCCTAAGCCTTGGCCAGTCTTCCTTCTTCCTCCATACAGCTCTAGGAGCAAGCGTGTACTACTGCATATCAACCACACTCGGCAGGACTATGGGTGTTATCTCTCCGGAGAACCCCGAACCTGGGTATGTCTTGCGTCCCGCGCTTGCTCATGCCAACCCCTCCTCTGGAGCCCACCAGTGCCCTCGAGCCTCCTCCTCTCTTTAGCCATCCCATGGCATCTGTCGTGCGCCCACCACGATAGAAGGAGGAGGGAGGAGGAAAGGAAGGGGGAGGCTGAATCCCTCCCCTTCCTTTCTCTCTTCTCCTCTTTCCTTCCCCTCCTATTTCGGCCTACATGGGGCACACCATCCCCTTAGGGGCTAGTCTGTCCCCTTCTTGGCCCATTAGGCCCATGTAATTGTCGGGGGGATGCCCGGAACCTCTTCCGGTGACCCGATATGTACCCGGTACCCCCGGAACACTTCTGGTGTCAGAATACCATCATCCTATATATCATTCTTTACCTCTCGACCACTTCGAGACTTCTCGTCATGTCTGTGATCTCATCCGGGACTCCGAACAACATTCCGTCACCAAATCACATAACTCATATAATACAAAATTGTCATCGAGCGTTAAGCGTGCGGACCCTATGGGTTCGAGAACTATGTAGACATGACTAAGACACCTCTCCGGTCAATAACCAACAGTGGAACCTGGATGCTCATATTGGTTCCCACATATTCTACGAAAATCTTTATCGGTCGTACCGTAATGACAACATACGTTATTCCCTTTGTTATCGGTATGTTACTTGCCCGAGATTCGATCGTCGGTATCTTCATACCTAGTTCAATCTCATTACCGGCAAGTCTCTTTACTCGTTCCGTAATACATCATCCCGTAACTAACTCATTAGTCACATTACTTGCAAGGCTTATTATGATGTGCATTACCGAGAGGGCCCAGAGATACCTCTCTGATACTCGGAGTGACAAATCCTAATCTCGATCTATGCCAACCCAACAAACACCTTTGGAGATACCTGTAGAGAATCTTTATAATCACCCAGTTACATTGTGACGTTTGATAACACACAAGGTATTCCTCTGGTATCCGGGAGTTGGATAATCTCATAGTCGAACGAATATGTATTTGACATGAAGAAAGCAATAGCAATAAAACTTAACGATCAACATGCTAAGTTAACAGATGGGTCTTGTCCATCACATCATTCTCCTAATGATGTGATCACATTCATCAAATGACAACAAATGTCTATGGTTAGGAAACTTAACCATCTTTGGTTAACGAGCTAGTCTAGTAGAGGCTTACTATGGACATGGTGTTTTGTCTATGTATTCACACATGTATCAAGTTTCCGGTTAATACAATTCTGGCATGAATAATAAACATTTATCATGATATAAGGAAATATAAAATAAACAACTTTATTATTGCCTCTAGGGCATATTTCCTTCAACGACGGCGTCTTGGGCGTGTTTCCTTGTTGAAGGCATCGTCATTTACATTTGTCGTCACCTGGTTCCGGCTGCTCCAGGGGAAACCCTAGATCTGGGTCTCCCTGATCGGACGATGATGGGGCCTTCGGGGCAGTTCTCCCTCTTGGGGCCTTCGGGGCAGTTCTCCCTCTTGGGGGCATCGTCTTGGAGTAGGTGCTGGCTAGAGGGGACAAGAGGAGGAGCGGTGTTGCATCTATTGCAAGAGCAACGATGGGTCTCGGCGGCATGGCGTGGCGGAGCCTCAGCGACGAAGGCGTATTGATGGACGATCACAGGTGGTGGCGCTGTCTGACGTTGTGGTGGTGTCGACGACAGAATGGCCTGGTAAGGTGAATGCGTTGATCGCTCCTGAAGGTGGGACAGTGGAAGATGGCGGCAGCTGATTCTAGAGTGTCTTTCACGCGGAGGGTTTGTTAGACCGGTTGGTGCTCTCGGCTTGCCACCAGCCGGCTTAGTGAGGCCAACGGATTAGATGACATGTTTTTCATACGAGATCATGGCACATCATAAAGCGTGTAAGTGTTAGTGTAGTGACTGTGGTTGCCAGGAAGGTGATTTTGAGTGAATCTTTGTATTTATTTTATAGGATATGGAGAATAATACTTTTAGAATCATTATGTGCATCGCTTGATGCGGAACCCGAGTTATCCTTCTCTTTAAAAAATAGCATTGGACCAAGTGATCGGATTCCAAATCAAGTTCTAGCTACATTAAACAGCACGCCCGGCCGGCCATGCGCTACTCCCACCACTACTCCAGATCAGGCGGCGACGCCCCAGACCGCCGCCTGGTCTTCGCCGCAGGCGTCGTGGATGAGCTTCATCCTGTCCACAGACCTGCAGACCCCGCTGCAGGACCAGTCGAAGGACGCCACGCACACGTTCCCGGCCCGCTTCTTCCACTCGCAGTCTGCGAAACGCACGGCTGTTGCTCTGGTCAGACAAGCTCGTAGTATGGGCGAAGAGAGAACGATAGGAGTATGTTCGTGGCTCGGCGTACGGACCTGGTGGCGTGGCGCAGCACATGCTCCGGTCGTCGACGTGCTCCACCTCCAGCCCGATCAGCCACGCGCCGACGGAGACGTCCTCGTTCGCGAACCTGTGCAGGATCGGCCTGAAAATAGTCCGTCGCAGATGCAAACATCGTCAGAATGTCTCGCACATTCAGATTGCCTTCCAAAGAAAAAAAAAAGCTTACTGGTTGACGGAGATGTAGGCGGCGAGGTCCTTGGAGACGGCGTAGATCTGGCCGGTGGCGTGCCGGAAGTACTTGTTCCCCACGTCCCCGAACTTCCAGTACTCCGGCTCGTGGTACTTCACCCCTCTGCGACCCACAAGAACAAGATGGACAGAAAATCAGCAGCAAATTTCAGATCGGCCCCGAGTTTTGTTTGGTGCATGATTTTGGCTCGGGTGCCACCTTTGAGACAGGACAGGCCCAGACTTCATGCAGCCGACGTACACCCTGGGCCGCGCCCTGTACTTGGCCAGCCTAGTTGCCAGCATCCCTGCCAGATTAAAGAGCAGAAACGGTCAAAAAAATTGCAGAAATGCTCAACTCGATAATGAGGAACGCAAAGCTGCACGTGTGCGTAGGACGTACCGAGGTTGAGGTGGACGTCGTCGTCGACCTTGACGTAGAAGTCGGCGTCCCAGGTGGCGACGGCGGTGGCGAAGTAGATCCTCGTCTTGGAGGACAGCTCGTGGTAGCCCTCCACGTGGTCCAGCCGCAGGAAGTCCTTGTTCTCCGCCTCCTCCGCGTCCAGGGCGCGGTCCGCCGCCCCGCCGCCGCCCTCCGCCGCCCCGCTCCGCCCGATCACGAACCGGACCACGATCCCCTTCTCCTTCTCCAGCCGCCTCAGCTTCTCCCCTACACCCGCGCGACCATGAACAACAAATTAGACATGATATAATTCGTTGCTGCATTGCGCCAGTGCCAAGTGCCAAGGCCAAGTCCCAAGTGCATGACATGCATGTTACCTGAGGGCACCCAGGTCTCGCGGAGGGAGTCGCGGCGCTTCTTGCTGCTGAAGGCCGTGTTGATGCCGATCACCACGAAGGCCTTCTGAAGGGCCTTGGACGAGCCCGCCGCGCCGGCGCCGGCGTCGCCGCTCCGGGCGCGCTCCACGGCCAGCTCCATCTCCAGGGAAGACACCGCCTTGTCCAGCGACCTGGGGAAGTGTGGATTCGTCAGAAACGTGCAATTAATGCACACGTACTACATGTCTACATGCATGGTGGACGGCGCGTAGGCTTACTGAATTGCGTGGTGCGTCCTGGACACCTCGCTCATGATGCCCATGGGGTCATGCCTCTCCCCGGCTAACTCCTTGCTTACGCGGTTGTCGTCGCAGCCGGAGGGAGCAGAGGTCTTGTTCACCTTGCCGATCGGCGCCGACAGGAGCGGCACCCAGCCGCTGAGCAGCAGGCCGACGGCGAAGCTGGCCACGCAGAGCGCGGCCACGGCCTTCCCCGTCAGCGGCGGCTTCGCCCGCGGGGGCGCCTTCTTCTCCAGCTGCGGCTGCGCCTGCATCATCATCAAAATTTCACGCCCGCAAATGATCAGTTTGGCCACAAGGAAGCAGCATTAGTTCAGCAACTAGCTAGGATAGGATCGATCGCACGGCCGGGCACGCACCATCATTGCGCCAGAAGCAGCTAGCAGGCTGGCTACTCGAAACTCCAGAAGGATGGAAACGAGTGGCTTGGGTTGGGCACCCGTTGAACGAGGTGATTTATTTGTGTGCAGTCTCGCGTTATGAAAAGCGCCGGTTATCTGCCCATCCCTGGCCCCGGGCACCTGCGGATGCACCGCGAGGGGGTTCAGTTTGCGTGACGCGCCTCATGCCGACAGTGTGAGAACCACGCCGGCTGGCTCACCCAGTTCGCGGTAAGAACGCCACGCCTATGCTGCATTTCGAACTGTGCCTTGACTGTGGAGTTCTTGGCCAGGAAGCACGGGTTTACGTTACGGCTGCCGGCTTATGGTGATAGGCACGGCTGAGTCGCAGTACGTTTCACGTGAGGATAACCATGCTTTTTTTTATTGAAAGGATAATAACCATGCTTTCAATAGAGCAAAGAGTTACAAGGGCTGCTCCAACACGCATAAGCACCCGTGGATGATCGTAGCACGCCACGGATAAAACTAGCTCAATGGATAGCGATTCACTGAAGTAACTGACTGCGGTGTGTTGTCATAGGAAAAAAAAAACTGCACGGTATGATTTGATGCTTTTTCCCCACACAAAAGATGTGATATTATCAAGTTGCTAGTTCACAAAACTCACAGGGATCACATTGTATGCGCTCGTATTTACATTGTTCAAACTAAAATGGCATCCATCTGATAGTACCATACCGTCAGCACCAGCCTTCCACTCAACTTCTTCATATGCTGGAATTTGAATGACTCCTTCAACATACGACTGCAAGTAGTCCCTCCCGCAAAAAAGATGGATCCGATACGTTTCCTAAGCACACTTCTGCTAACCGCCAATACATTGCAATTTTGACCGGTATGCTGCGAGAACGGAAAGATAATACACAAGCCTTTAGTCTCTGCAAGGGGATATTCTTTTCCATCTACAAATAAAAGCATCATACCTACAAACAATTTTTAGATGGAAGCATACCTACAAATATAATATAGGAATATGATTTCTCACTCATTTTTGTCCTCAACATATACTTCTCTTGTTGAAGGATTCCATTGTCAGGTTAGCAGTGAAGGCTGGGATGGAATTCATCTTTCTTATGAAAATATCAACCTGAAAAGTATGGTTAGATCATCAAAATCAGTAAATCAAACTCTGGTTCAATACCAAGCTAAAAACAATTCGAGGCTTTCCTTTACTTAATTATACTTGCAGGAGTTTTAACTTCACCGTACCCGTAACTGTATGACTGGATATTTTCTATCTAATACCTAGATTAGTTTATTACACAGTAATTTGTATCACACACCATACTTTGGTGCGCAATTTAAGAATGCTCAAGATCTAATACACCAACTGGACTAAATCTGTTAAGCCTCTTACACACTCTTATAAACTGTAACAGCACTGCAGGTTATTTGTAGAACATTCCAGAAAAGGAAACGCTTCAGTGTAATGGATAAGTTGAATACCTGCTGAGCAATCTCATGTTGAGAAGTGTAGCCATTGACCTGTATTTGAGATCAAATAAATGTTCCGTTAAACTATACAAAAGAACATTTCAACAATGTAATAAACCTACCACTATATTGGTGCTTCCTGATTCATAGAGAAACTCGAGTTTTTCATCATCGGTTTGGGCATATACTGATTGCAGAGTAAATCGTGTTACATGAATCCCATTTGGCTGCTGCTCATCATTCATCACTATCTAAAAACACAAAATAAGAAAAATGGTGTTTAACAGCTGAGAATAGTTAGAACTTAGAACCAAGTAACGAGATAAAATTGGACGAAATGTTGAAGCCGGAAAATAATGAGAATTGTGGTATAATCGCGTAGTTGGCATATGAGATTACATGGCTTGATAATTCAAAATGTGCAAAATAACTGAACCCATCAATCCGACACCTTCCCCTAACATTTCTAAACCCACCAAACATCCACTGCTGTATCCAACTCCTCTTCGTTCATCAAAGCACTTCTTTCCCAATACAAAGTTCTTTTCCACCTCCTTGCTAACATGGCTGTGTTTCTATCACCAGCCTTCAGCCAGTCAACCCTGGGCTGCTATCTCACCAAGATCCCCTCCCGGTGTAACAGCTCTGACAGACGCCCAAGCAAAACCAAGCTTGGCTTGCTGGAGCTCCTCTGGACTCCACTGCCTCAGCCCCTTGCACATGGCATGAACTGACACTTCCAAACGGCTCCTGATGTGAAGTTTTTTGGATTTTAGGTTGCAATGGATTTTCCGTTTTACCAATTGGTATTGACATGAATCAGATGTATGGACAGATGAGGAGATAAATCAGAACTGAATGCTCGTCCTGTACCCATGATGCAAGAGATTGCAGGATCAGGAAGCTGCCTAACTGGCATATGGGACCTGCAGCCACGTTGACAAATTTGGCATATAATTTTTAAACCGCTTTGAAATTAGGGGTGGAAGTTACTCTCCAGATAATTGGGGGATGCCAGCTGGACTTTTTTTCAGACAGCTAACAGAAAAATTAATAGAGTTGAACGCATCACACCTGATAACCAAAAAGCGAGCAGCAAGCCTTTCGGAAGACTGAGATCCTCTCCAGAAACACTGCCTTGTATCTGTTTCGAGGCAGGTGTAAGGTCCTCTCCAACAAATCAGTATACAGAAGCTTATACAGATATAAATTAATAAACTAGACTACCTTTCTTCACGTTTCTCTAGTGTGGCAACTTGATTTTTAAGCTGTGCTAGCTTTTCAGCAACATTTGCATCTACTACAGTTCCAGCATCTGCAAATAAAATAAATATTCCAGCATAAATGCATTCAAAGCAAAACCAGACAAGGTCTCTCAGAGCTTGAACATACGGAGCACATGATATATTGACAAACAAGTTATTCGGCAGAAAATGCGGATGTCTATTTTTGATAGAAATGCAACTACACCAAAGAGCAAGCTATCAGAAATTGTACAATGACAAATTTACTAAGGAAAAAACCGAAACTAACTATTGCATGCTACTCAGTGGATATTATTCTCACATGAAATTTTGAATTGAAAAATTGGTAAGCAAACGATAAAATCAAACACTCAAACAACATGTGGAGATCGTAGTAGTAAAAAGAATTCATAAGATCACTTACCAGCTTGCCCTTTTAGTTCTTCGATTGCCTGCAGCCTCTCTTTTGTTTTCTTTAACTCAGCTTGCAGTGCTTCTATTGTCTGCTTTGCTTCACTATCCATTGCAAGAGTGTTCACCATACGAAGTACTTTTGTGCTTGAGGCAGAGTAATCCCCATGACCCAGCTGTCAAATATGACAAGAATTTTCATGGCGTTGACACATAATACACAAAGCAAATAACTATAGGTTAAATTAGTACACTTCATAGCGTAATTCATAGTTGCACCCACAACTAGCTCTGTTGTTGAAGGAAGATGACATGCCTAGTTAAAACTTCGGCGGCACAGCACCGTACTATAACAAACTATAACACATATGAACACAACAGTCATTCAGCATAACATTCACCGCTGCCTCATTGAAATTCAAAATTAGATAACAATTCTACACTGGTGTTTTATTTGCAGGCAGCATATGATCAAGCTCCCGCAGCCAGAGTAGCTCAGGCCTGCTAACGAGAGAAGCTAGATTGGCCACTGGCTATTAAACATTGATCCTTAGTCCATACCTTAGACTCGAGTAATGCCACCTGAGAGCGCAGTTGATCTCCCTCTCGCTCCAATGATTTTGCTTTTCTTGCTTCAATGCTCAATTTCTCATTCATTAGATTGAGCTCCGCATGTTGTTGACTAATTAGTTCTCTCTGCTCGTGTAGAGTGGTCTCTAGTTCTCTTACTACCTTTTCCATATGAGATAGATCTGACTCCATTTTCTGCATTGTTTCCCAGAAGAGGCATTATAAATTAAGAAAGTTGTAACGGCACATACCACCAATGTTAAGAATACAAAACCTGCTAACCTTGGATGACATGTCATCTCCATCCCTAGTTTTTTGGTTAGATAACATATTATGATCTTTTCGTAATCTATCTCTTTCTTCACTCACTGCAGTAAGCTGTTCAAATGAAATAAGTCATAAAGGGAAAGTAAAACATGCCAATGTGAATTATTGACATATAAATGGATGATCACTCAATGTAATACAGAATGTATAATTATAGAAGATTCATAACTGCAAGTACTACCTATTTCCAGTTTGTAATGCCTATGCGTATCCCTAGATCGATAATTTAACCAATATAATATGATTTATCTATTATAAAATATATACCATCATAAAGTTCAAATGGTATAACTTTTGTGATATACAAATACAACTCACATTACAGTAGTAAAATTGACAACCTAGAGATATGTGCAGGACCTATAAAGCGGAAAGGAGGGAGTATCTCTTAATAAGATAGCTTACACAGCATAAGTTCAATGGGAGCATGGGACTACAAGTGTATTTATGGTATACATTGCAAACATGGAAAAAATGGAAACCTAGGATGCAGTTGTAGCAGGGGACAGCAGACAATACCAGAAGTTCAAGCCGCTTGACCTCCCTGCTAGCACTTTCAGCTCTCTCTTTGGCAAGGGTAGCTTCACCTTCTGCACGTTGCTTGCTGATCTCAGCAAATTCCAACGTAACCTCCAATTCTTTCAACCGTGATGTTACTTCACCCAATTTATTCAAGTCTGTCAATGCTTGCCTGTCAACAGTTCAAATAACAATATAAATCTTAATGGGGAAGGAGTAAAAAGTTACACGTCCTTGCCAACAATATCATTCTTTCTCACAACTTTCAAGCAAAAGTCATCCTGAATTTATCAAATCTACTAGTTGCGCAGCTTTGTTTATGATCATAGGAAAGGATAGTACTCTGAATAATGTTTAATAACGATGAGTTATAGCAGAATTTTTCTTTGGTAAAGTGATGATGGACTCATACCTTTGCAAATCTGCAATGCTGCTGTAAGAAGACACATCAGGTATGTTGCCAAGTAATGATGTACATGATGCTAATTCCAGCTCCAACTTCTGTGCTTTAGCTTCGATTTCTTGCAGCTTAGATAATTCTGTTTCGGCTCGTTTCCTTCGACTCTGCTCCTCCAACAGCTTTTCACTTAGCAGCTCAACATTTGTGTGGGAAGATTTTAATCTTCTAGCTTCATGCACTTCTTTTTCCTGGATATACAGAAATCATATAGATACAGCACTTTATTATTCTAGAATTTTATGGCAGGTTATTATTGAAAAGCTGTATAATAACAGGAAAAAAAAACTCAGATGTCTAAAATTGAAGGGTACAAAATGCACTACCAAAATGCTTTAGGGTGTACAGCCACCCATAAAAGAAGCCATTCATTCATTCAAACACACTTGTTTTAAGATTAGAGCTTCCTACATAGCTTCAACTTTTTTATCTCTATGGCAGTTGAGAGAGCCACACATAGGGCAGCAAAACGCTCTCCTAGATCAGTGCTTAATGCTAAGCATGTTGTAAGCTTACAGCAATGTGCAACACTGATGTTTACATAATTCTGACAGTCATAAAATTGGCTTTCCTTATCAAGGAGTAAATGAAACAAGCATGCCACCAAATATTCACATAACATCAGTCATCAGCTATCATCGTCAAGGCTAAATGCTCACATAGTTCCGGAGCTCCTCTTGCAAAAGTTTTATTAACTTCTGATCATCTGTTGGATTACGCTGAACAGACAAAGGAGCAGAATCCAGTAGTCTGAGCTCGGTTTCGTTCTTTTCGCGAAGACACTGACAAAGAACATAATGTTAATCATTGTATCTGCTGTACCAAGATGTAAAACCAAAACCAATGAGCACAAGTTTGAGCATCTGATGAGGGCTCTCACGGCAGGAAAAAAGGAGTGGGACATATTGATCAGCGATGATCATGTGAATCACATTACTTTACCTCATTTAATTGCTTTTTCAAGTCCTCCAACTGCTCATTTAACATCTTTGCTTCCTTCTCAGAGTTTTGCGCCCTGAGGCTCATTCTTTCAAGCTACGCCCAGGCATGTTCAGATAGATAAGCCAACATGCAGTGAAGAATCAATGTTCACAAGAATTTAACAATACAAACCTCAGCATTAAGTTTAGAGATGGATAGTTTTGAGTCATCTTGCATATATGAAAGTTCCTTCTGAAGGGCTTTCTTCTCCCTTTCTGAATTTTCTGATGACCGCTGCATAGCCCGTTCCAACTCCTTGACCGACTCCTTTGCAGATGCTGAAGATGATTCAGCGCTAATTCGAGAATCAATCTCTTTATTGAGTTTAACCTGCAGCACCAGCAAGCCTATGATTAGTTATGTCAATTAATAAACATGGATAAGGCACACAAAAATGTGACTGTGTGACTAGCTTGTCACAACGGCGATGAGATGGAATTCATGTGCCAAAGGGGAAAAAAATTATACCTCAAGTTCCCCTATCTTCTTGACTTGCTGCCTGTATCGCTCCTGATACTCGCCCAGCTCCTTCAATAACCGTTCTTGCAATGCAGTCTCCCGCCCTTTTGTTGCTGCTAGTTCTTGTTCAACATAGTTCAGTTTATCATGATATGTAGTCCTTTCATCCTCTGAAGTATTAAGAACAAGTAAGTTTATCAGTTTGTAAGTAAATGCATCAAATGGCTTGCAACAGGATAATGCTAACATCCAAATTCTAGCCTCAGATAGCTTCAAGCATTAAGCAGAACCTACATGTTCTTCCTAGAATGGAGTTCCTATTCCCAACAAATGTTAACTTATTACTATGATATACTGTAACTTGGAGTATAGTATATTATTTGGCCTCCACGTCCATGCATATTTCAAATACTTATTCCCTGCTTCCACGACAGATATAATTCCCTAACAGCTTAATGAACTGTATTCATAAAAAGCTCAGAATAAAATCATGTAAACAAAAGCATACCACTCTTGGATAACTGTTTCTCCAATGTGTCAAGCTTTACTCGATACTCCTGAACCGCCTTCTCCGCGGTGTCCAGTGCCACCACAAACTCCGATTTCACCTATCAGAAATGTACACATGTAAAAAACATCAGTATGTATACAAAATGGCATATAACTAATCACACTAGGGATCTCCATTTCACAGCGTGTACTTCGCTGCAGATCCTTAAAATATAATCAACTGAGAGCTTATCAATGTAGCGTGCGTGACCAAATATAACGTTAACTATAACAAACTTGGTAATACATGGCACTAAGTGACAGCAGGTCAAGTAACACAAATTGCATAACTCGTATGCTTACACAGGGACGACGCGGTCTCACCATCTGACGGCAGTGGTATGTGCAGACCATGTCGTCGGAGGGCTCCTCGCCGCCGGAGGCGGACACGAGGGCCGTGGGGCAGTCGTAGGGCACGAGGCGGCGGTCGGAGACGGGGGTCCGTCCGGTGGCGACGGCGACGGCGACGGCGAGGTCGAGGTCGAGGTTGGCGTCGGGGTCGGCGTCGGAGACGGCCCGCCGCTTCCGCTGCGGTGGAGTCCGGAGTAGCATCTCGCTGGCCTCGCAGGGGTTCTAGAAGCTTCCTAGGGTTCTGGCGGCGAGGGATTCGCGAGTGACGATTGCTGAAAAGGTTTCAGGAGGAGGGATTTGGTTTGAAATCGCGCCGCCGATGGTCCTAGTGATGGGGAAAGAGCTAATAGCGAATGGTCGTAGGGTCGAATCGATGCATTATGCGTTGTGTTGTTTCTTTTTCTTTTTTTTGGTCAAAAATCAATGAGCTTTGTTGAAACTTGAGGAGAATTTTAGCAAGAAAAGGTAGGAATGTAATTGAGCCAAAAACATAAATACCTCTTGGCCTCATCGGCGAGAAAAGGAGACGGTGAACGGAGTTGAAGGCAAGTCGACGGTGAACTCCCTTGGCACAACAATGAAGGGTGTCAGGCAAGATGGCGATGTGCGTGCTACAAGCGGCGGTGAGGTGCGTGGAAAGCGGGAACGAGTCTGCGGTGGTGTCTAGTGCCAGACCGCGGTGGTCTGGTGACCGAAGTTGGTCGAAAACAAAGATGATGCGGGATGAAAAGTTGCGCGCATCTTGGAATGTCTTGTTTCCATTAACATTGAGTGGGATCAAACATTCCCGTTGAGATTAGCATCCACCGAATACATAAAAGGATAAATAAGATGAAAAATAACACCACTCTTTCAAATAATGTGACCTAATCTGTGTAAGGGAGAAGGCACATGTAGAAAAACTCCTTCTTGAGATGCCATCCAGCTTGCCGGCGTGCCTTGCCACCGGTCCCCTCTTGAAGATCCCCGTCAGCCTTTTGATGTGGGGCTAGTCCCCATCTTGGCCAATGCAATGATCACATTCGCCAATGGTGTTGAACGGTTAAAGAAGTATTCAGAAAAAACAGTTAAATAAGAACAACCACACAAGGAGCATCATACATGTTTGAATGTATGTTCCACTAAAATGCATCTTCCTCAAAATATGTTGAATTAAATCATTCCAAACATTCAACTCCGCTCCAATATAGGCCGCCCAAATGTGACATTTAATGGAACATTCTCACAACCTTGGCCTATACGACATGCTTGTTGCTTGTGAAGTTGTAGGTCGTGAGGGAATGATCACTGAAGGTCATTTTGAATTCCATTTAAAGAGCTTAAATCATAGTTTGCATTTGGCCGAATTTGGATCAAAGTTTGCCAAACATAACGCATTTGTTTCAACCTCGCTTGAATTCAAAGACCATTAGCTTACTAGGTGTTCTTTGTTGGATCGCATAATTTGGAAGTGGACGTCGACTGAGGTATATTCTTTGACCTCAGCTTACCAGGTGTTCTTTGATGGCCTCGAGAGGTTCCCGTGTGATCGGGCCCCTTGGAAGTCTTGGGCTCCGGCCAAGTGCAAGCTTCGCTTTTGGCTACCTATGAGGTGTCCGATTTGGATGGCGGACAAACGCCTTCGGCACGCCCTGCAGTCCCATGTCATGTGCCCGTTATGCGAGCAGGAGGCCGAGACTGCAGACCACGTGGCACTGGGTTGTGTGTTTGCCAGGGAGGTGTGGCACTCTGCCCTCTGGCGTTATGGCCTCGGTCAGTTGGTGCCCGCCATGGATGCAACTCTCACGGAGTGGTGGGCAGCCAATCGCGCGATGATCCCGAAGGAGAGGAGGAAGGGTTTTGATTCTCTTTCCCTCCTCATCATCTGGATGCTATGGATGGAGCGTAACGGTCGCGTCTTCCAGCGGTCAACGGTCGTTGCTCGAGAGCTTTGTCGTTGCATCAGTAATGAGGTTGAGCTATGGAAGCTTTCTGGTGCGAGGGGGTTGTCGGACATCTGGAGATAGGACCTTCTAGCACGTAGGGCGTTGTTGGGTGCTATATGGAGTTAATGACTGCCCACCATATGTTGCCGTGGGGATGGTTGTAACCGCGGCAAGCCGCCGGACTCTCTGTGCTTCTAGTTCTCTTCTTCTAATACATCGACGCGGAAAGCTTTTGCGTGTTCGCAAAAAAATAAAAATATCAAAGACCACTAAAGTTTATAAACCATAACATAAGCATTTTGGAGATCAATGAGATATTCAAAAAATTGGTAAGAGCATCTACAACCGTGGTGGGCAAATCCGGCCCCTCAAACGCCCGCGGACGCGCCCGATCCTATCCACGGGCACTGACTAGGCACGCCTCATATTTTTCACTCTGCATCGGCGTATCTCATATCCGGCGCCTCATATCCATACTACGCATGCAACGTTGAGCTACTCTACGTGATCAAACAACGGATAATAAAAATGGGCTGCAAACGAACACAAGATCGGATGCAAATGGACATTAACAAACTTTGCGACACCCAATAGATCATCTTAGTTCGTCAGTGGGCAAGTTTTTAAACTTATACAACTAAAAACGACATAAACATATGAGGGGAGGGCCGGGATCACCACTTCCTTGTGAAAGCACAAGTGCTCCCTAGGTGGTTTTGGTAATTAATGTCAACATATCTCTTGTTGGACTAACACTTTTATCTAGTATATTTCAGACAAGTCCAACAATGGAGTGGCACGGACTAAAGGATGTGGAAACCCCTTCAAGATGCTAAGGACAAAGGATTGGCTCAAGCTTCAAGATCAAGACTCTGCATTTTATGTTTTAGTGATCCAAGATCACATTGAGTCTATAGGAAAAGTCAATACTATCAAGAAGGGATGAGGTGTTGCTTAATGAGTTTCTTGCTCCACAATGCTTAGTGATATGCTCCAAAAACCCTCAACAACTTTCCCACATCCACATATGACCTAAACCAAAAGTCTGACTCGGCCCCACCGATTCTTTCTATCCGGCGCCACCGAGTTCAGATGTCATAGCCACTGCCACAAACCCTAGGCAAATCGGTCTCACCGGTAGGGATATCGGTCTCACCGAGATGGGATTGTAATCTCTCTGTGTATGTCCATTATCAAAATCGGTCTTACCGAGTTTGAGCAATCGGTACTACCGAGATTACAATGCAAACTCTCTGGTTAACTTATTACCAAAATCGGTCCCACCGAGTTTGAGTAATCGGTCCCACCGAGTTTGCCTGACCAACTCTCTGGTTAGCTAATTACCCAATTCGGTCTCACCGAGTTTGTGTAATCGGTCTCACCGAGATTACGTTATGCCCTATCCCTAACCATATCGGTCCCACCGAGTTGCATTTTGGTCCCACCGAAATTCCTAACGGTCACGTTGTTTACTGAATCGGTCTGACCGAGTTTGTTGATTCGGTCCCACCGAGATTGGTAAATTGTGTGTAACGGTTAGATTTTGTGTGGAGGCTATATATACCCCTCCACCTCCTCTTCATTCGTGGAGAGAGCCATCAGAACAAACCTACACTTCCAACTTACCATTTCTGTGAGAGAACTACCTACTCATGTGTTGAGGCCAAGATATTACATTCCTACCATATGAATCTTGATCTCTAGCCTTCCCCAAGTTGCTTTCCACTCAAATCTTCTTTCCACCAGATCCAAATCCCATGAGAGAGAGTTGAGTGTTGGGGAGACTATCATTTGAAGCACAAGAGCAAGGAGTTCATCATCAACGCACCATTTGTTACTTCTTGGAGAGTGGTGTCTCCTAGATTGGCTAAGTGTCACTTGGGAGCCTCCGACAAGATTGTGGAGTTGAACCAAGGAGTTTGTAAGGGCAAGGAGATCGCCTACTTCGTGAAGATCTACCGCTAGTGAGGCAAGTCCTTTGTGGGCGACGACCATGGTGGGATAGACAAGGTTGCTTCTTCGTGGACCCTTCTTGGGTGGAGCCCTCCGTGGACTCGCGCAACCGTTACCCTTCGTGGATTTGAAGTCTCCATCAACGTGGATGTATGATAGCACCACCTATCGGAACTACGACAAAAACATCCGTGTCTACAATTGCGTTTGAAATCTCCAAACCCTTCCCTTTACATTCTTGCAAGTTGCATGCTTTAATTTCCGCTGCTCATATACTCTTTGCATGCTTACTTGAATTGTGTAGAGATTGCTTGACTTGTGCTAAGATTGCTAAAATCTGTCAAAAACTAAAATTGGGAAAAGGCTTAATTTTTATTTGATCAAGTAGTCTAATCACCCCCTCTAGACTTACTTACACTTCTTCTCAAGGTCCTACAAGTGGTATCAGATCCTTGGTCTCCATGGCTTTGGTTTAATCACCATTGGAGGAAGATGGATGAGTCTACTTTGGGGAGTCTTAGACATAGAGTGCCTATACTTGATGGAGAGTATTTTCATGAGTGGAAAAATGAGATGCTTGTGATTTTCAATCAATATCATTTGAACAAGTACATTGCTAGTCCTTGTGCACCTTATGTTGATCCTATGCATCCTACCCCTGATGAGTCGATTGACATGATTAGAAATGTTAGAACTGTTAATCTTATCACCAAAGGCTTGCCTAGAAACTTGATTAGAAATCTGCTTACTCCTGAGTGTGCCTACACTATATGGAAATTTCTTGAGGAACGATTTCCTAATTATTCCTTGAAAAATCTGGATGAAATTCTTCATAAGTCTATTGCATTGAGTAAGATGAATTCCAATGATCCTATGTTTGGCAACTATCTATTTGAACTTACAAATCTTATGCATGCCAAAGGAAATGTTGGAATTATTAGCGATATTATTTCCGAAGCTACTAGAATTCATAGAGGAGATTATTGTCAAACTCATACTAATGAATCACTCTCACTAGGAATTGATCCACCACATGACGATGTTGAACATGGATACTATGATGAGGATGAGGATGATGGCTTTGATCTTGATGATGCGATGAGACACTTTGGTCTTATGGCAAATCTTCGGGGATATATGGCAGGAGAAAGGAATGGGTCCTTGACAGTGGATGTACCGATCACATGACCGGAGATAAAGACATGTTTCATGAGCTTGCTGAAAATGATGGTCCTCGAAAGTATGTCACTTTCGGTGACAACTCAAAGGGTAAGGTGGTTGGCCTCGGTAAGGTGGCCATCTCACATGATAGCTCCATTCAGAATGTTATGCTCGTTGAATCTCTTGGCTACAACTTACTTTCAGTATCTAGACTTGCTGATTTTGGTTTCAATGTCCTATTTACTGAAGTAGATTGCCAAGTGTTTCGTAGAAACAATCATAAAATGGTCTTTACCAGTATACATAGAGGTGATCTTTACATTGTTGATTTCACTAAAAGCTCAACCTAGAACTTGCTTCATTTATAAATCCTCTAAAGGTTGGTTATGGCATAGACGACTAGGTCACGTTGGCATGAGAAACCTTGACAAGCTTATTAAAGGAAATCATATCCTTGGTGTTAACGATGTCATATTTGATAAGGATAGACTTTGCAGTGCTTGTCAAGCAGGTAAACAGGTTGGAGGAAGGCATCCCGTGAAGAACATCATGACCACAAGGAGGCCACTTGAGCTACTTCACATGGATCTCTTTGGTCCCAACGCTTACAAAAGTCTCGGTGGAAATTCTTTTGGTCTAGTTATAGTTGATGATTTTTCAAGATTTACGTGGGTGTTCTTTCTCGATGACAAATCACAGGTCCAAAAGATCTTCAAAAACTTCGCCAGGAAGGCTCAAAATCAGTTTGAAGTGAAGATCAAGAAGGTTCGCAACGACAACGGAATGGAGTTCAAGAACGCAAATGTGGACACCTTTCTTGACGAAGAAGGGATTTCACATGAGTTCTCGGCTACGTACACACCTCAACAAAATGGAGTTGTTGAGAGGAAGAACCGGACGCTCATTGAAATGGCGAGAAAGATGCTTGATGAGTACAAGACACCGAAGCACTTTTGGGCAGAAGCGGTTGAGACAACTTGTCATCCAACAAATTGCTTGTATCTTCACAAGCTACTCGGCAAGACGGCATACGAGCTTCTCACCGGTAACAAACCCCAAGTTGGATACTTTCGAGTATTCGGCTCAAAGTGCTACATTCTTGATAAGCATCGTCGTTCTAAATTTGCTCCCAAGTCTCATGAAGGTTTCCTACTTGGTTATGGCTCAAACTCTCACACATACCGTGTCTACAACAATTTCACCCGAAAGGTTGAAGAAACGGTAGACGTGAAGTTTGATGAATCTAACGGCTCGCAAGTAGAGCAATTGCCAATTAATGTAGGAGACAAAGACCCCTCGAAAGCAATCCAAGACTTGTCTATTGGAAAGATTCATCCAACGGAGGTGAAGGAGAGTACCTCATCAGTCCAAGTGGAAGCTTCTACTTCACGACAAGGTGAACCAAGAGTTGATACGGAAGCATCCACAAGTGGGACACACCAAGATGAAGAAAACGAGGAAGTACATCAAGAACGTCAACAACCTCCTTCTCCACCACGACAAGAGAACGATAACGCCAATAATGAAGAAGGCCAAGAAGAAGAAGAACAAGATGAAGAAGATGTTCAACCAAGACCCAAGCAAAAGCTTTCACGAGTTCGAGCAAGAATTGCTAAAGACCATCCCGTCGAGCAAATCTACAATGATATTCAAACCGGGAGAATCACTCGCTCTAAAACTCGTTTAGCTAACTTTTGTGAAAACTATTCATTCATCTCTAGCATTGAACCTATGAAGGTTGAAGAAGCATTGGAAGATTCGGATTGGACAAATGCTATGCATGAAGAGCTACACAACTTTGAGAGAAATCAAGTTTGGACATTGGTTGAGAAGCCCAATAACAACCACAGCATCATTGGTACCAAATGGGTGTTTCGCAACAAGCAAGATGAAGATGGACAAGTAGTTCGCAACAAAGCACGTCTCGTTGCCCAAGGCTACACACAAGTCGAAGGTATGGACTATGGTGAGACTTATGCTCCCGTTGCTAGACTTGAGTCCATTCGCATCTTACTTGCCTATGCTAATCACCATGATATCACCTTGTACCAAATGGACATTAAAAGTGCTTCTCTAAATGGTGAAATAGAGGAGGAAGTTTATGTTAAACAACCTCCCGGCTTTATCAATCCTAAGAAACCCAATCATGTCTATAAACTTCGCAAAGCTCTTTATGGTCTTAAACAAGCTCCTAGAGCTTGGTACAAATGCTTAACTAAGTTTCTTCTTGAAAAATGATTTGAAATTGGGAAAATTGATTCTAAACTTTTTACTAAAAGGGTTAATGGAGAATTATTTGTATGCCAAATTTATGTTGATGATATTATATTTGGATCAACTAACCCTCATTTTAGTGAGAAGTTTGGAAAGCTAATGTCGGAGAAGTTTGAGATGTCAATGATGAGTGAACTCAAATTCTTTCTTGGGTTGCAAATCAAGCAAACTAAGGAAGGTACTTTTGTCTCTCAAACAAAGTACACTAAGGACTTATTCAAGAAGTTCAATATGAAGAATGCAAAGGTATGCCTACACCCATGCCTACTAGTGGACATCTTGATTTGACCAAAGACGGTGAACCGGTTGATCAAAAGGTTTATCACTCTATGATTGGTTCATTGTTATATCTATGTGCTTCACGTCCCGATATTATGCTAAGTGTGTGCATGTGTGCAAGATATCAAGCTGCTCTTAAAGAATGTCATCTTAAGGCCGTGAAAAGGATAGTGAGATACTTAATCCATACACCAAATTTTGGCATTTGGTATCCTAAGAGGGCCTCTTTCAATCTTGTTGGCTACTCCGACTCGGACTATGCAGGAGACAAGGTTGATAGAAAGTCCACTTCAAGTACTTGTCAATTTCTTGGTAGATCTCTTGTGTCTTGGTCTTCCAAGAAACAAAACTCAGTATCCTTATCCACCGCCGAAGCGGAATACATTGCCGTTGGTTCATGTTGTGCTCAATTACTTTGGATGACCCAAACTCTTAAAGATTATGGGATATATGTGAAACATGTTCCATTACTTTGTGACAATGAAAGTTCTATCAAAATTGCTCATAATCCTGTGCAACATTCTCGAACTAAGAATATTGAAGTTCGTCATCATTTCATTCGAGATCATGTTGCTAAGGGTGACATTAAACTTAAGCATGTTCACACTGAAAAGCAATTAGCGGATATATTTACTAAACCTCTTGATGAGAAAGTGTTTTGCAGGTTAAGAGGAGAATTGAACATCAGCATGTCATCTAATCCATGTAGGTACTTGGTTGAATCAAATTCCATGAGATTGTAACCTACTCATATCTTGAGCAATCTCTACATCACCAAGTCTCTACACTATGGTGGTTGAAGACAAGGAAGCACGAAACCATTCAAACATATCCTTTGAAAAAAATCTATGTTGAGTTTCATGATTGTCATTTTTGGATACACAAGTGCTCTTCCTTGCAAGAACTAACCCATGTAGGAAGATGAACTCAAATTCCAAGTGGTGCTCCCAACTCTTGATGAGCTACATCAACCTTGAGCAACCCACGCAAGTTCAACTACATGATCAACACCACCACCCGAGGTATGTTATTCCATCTTAGAGAAGCTTTACTCCGAGACATGAGCTAAAGCAACTCGACAAGATGTGAATACATCAAGATACTTAAAAGAAAAATGGTAATCCCATTGAGCTTAAACGATGAGTATGACCTATGATCAAGTGATCTCACTTGACTCCTAAGTCAATATACTCTAACATAGGTGACTTTGTCGCCGACCAATTCTAGATGAAGTTCTCTCGTGTTCCTTTCTGTGTTTTTGCATTTGTCTCATGCATGTTTGTTTCCCCTTTCAAAAAAAAAGAAAAAAAACTTCATCTAGATTCCTTTCTTTTTATCTGTTCTGCATTTCCCTGCATCCAATTCATTGCATATCATTCAGTTAATTCTTTGCAAATCATTGTGAGATCTTACTAGTCTAGTGAGCTGAGGTGACAAGTGTTTTCTCTGTGATGAACTCGGTCTCACCGATTTGTTGTTTTCGGCCCAACCAAATCCTCTCGGTGCAACCGAAGCATACCACTCGGTGCTACCGATTTCACTACAGGAAAAACATTTTGCCACTTATTCATCTTTACTTATGATCCAACTCTACTCAATGAATCTTGTCCTCTACAAGCATCACATTTTTATCAGTGCTTTGTACTGTGACTCAAGGATCAAACCCATTCACGACAAATTCCAGAAGGCCCTTCTTGGAAATTGATGTCAAAGGGGGAGAGAGAGATCACATCAAAGCATATCACTTAGAGAGATCACATCCAAGCTTATCACTTCCAAAGGGAGAGAGAGTATCACTTCCACAGGGAGAGAGAGAGATCTCCAGAGGGAGAGAATACTCAAGAAGAGAGTAATTCTCAAGGATCCAGATGCTTGGTGTTCAAGAGGAGAGATGCCACATGTCTTCTTGAGGGGAAAGACATGTTCTTATGTGCTTATTTGCATTAGCTCTGTTCATTTGTTCCTTTCAGCTCTGATTTTCTGTTCCCTATCTTCTCCCAGTATCCCATGCTAGATTCAGGGGGAGCAAGACATCTAAGGGAAAGAAATCATTTAATTTCATTGCATATCTTTACCTTTTGGGACATGTCTAATTCAATGTGGTACTTGGTACTCACTCTCTACATGTCATCCCAGTCTTGGTATTCTTGTGGTTTCTTCTATTTGCTCTGGCTAGTAGGTGTATCTGTGTTATCTAACCTTGTTTACGCAGGTTCATTCCATCCTAAGCCAACTCAAGACCACAAGGTAAGTATATGCATCACAATCATGTGTATGAGGAGTTCTTGCTGATGTACATACTGTTTGCAAGAAGGACTCATGAGCATCAAGGTATTTTTTAAATATTCTTTGCTCTGATGCATATGGCCAAGATACATGTAACACATTACATACTCTACCATGGTTATGCTCTCAAATGCTTCTATATTCCATATTCACATGATTGCATACATGTAGGGGGAGCCTATGCTTGTTACATGTCTTTCCAAAGCTTTGCTTACCATTCTCTATATCTTTATCTAAAGCTTTGATGTATGTTGCCATCAATTACCAAAAAGGGGGAGATTGAAAGCACAAGTGCTCCCTAGGTGGTTTTGGTAATTAATGTCAACATATCTCTTGTTGGACTAACACTTTTATCTAGTATATTTCAGACAAGTTCAACAATGGAGTGGCATGAACTAAAGGATGTGGAAACCCCTTCAAGATGCTAAGGACAAAGGATTGGCTCAAGCTTCAAGATCAAGACTCTGCATTTTATGTTTTAGTGATCCAAGATCACATTGAGTCTATAGGAAAAGCCAATACTATCAAGAAGGGATGAGGTGTTGCTTAATGAGTTTCTTGCTCCATAGTGCTTAGTGATATGCTCCAAAAACCCTCAACTACTTTCCCACATCCACATATGACCTAAACCAAAAGTCTGACTCGGCCCCACCGATTCTTTCTATCCGGCGCCACCGAGTTCAGATGTCATAGCCACTGCCACAAACCCTAGGCAAATCGGTCTCACTGATAGGGATCTCGGTCTCACCGAGATGGGATTGTAATCTCTCTGTGTATGTCCATTATCAAAATTGGTCTTACCGAGTTTGAGCAATCGGTACTACCGAGATTACAATGCAAACTCTCTGGTTAACTTATTACCAAAATCAGTCCCACCGAGTTTGAGTAATCGGTCCCACCGAGTTTGCCTGACCAACTCTCTGGTTATCTAATTACCCAATTCAGTCTCACCGAGTTTGTGTAATCGGTCTCACCGATATTATGTTATGCCCTATCCCTAACCATATCGGTCCCACCGAGTTGCATTTCGGTCCCACCAAAATTCCTAACGGTCACATTGTTTACTGAATTGGTCTGACCGAGTTTGTTGATTCGGTCCCACCGAGATTGGTAAATTGTGTGTAACGGTTAGATTTTGTGTGGAGGCTATATATACCCCTCCACCTCCTCTTCATTCGTGGAGAGAGCCATCAGAACAAACCTACACTTCCAACTTACCATTTCTATGAGAGAACTACCTACTCATGTGTTGAGGCCAAGATATTACATTCCTACCATATGAATCTTGATCTCTAGCCTTCCCCAAGTTGCTTTCCACTCAAATCTTCTTTCCACCAAATCCAAATCCCATGAGAGAGAGTTGAGTGTTGGGGAGACTATCATTTGAAGCACAAGAGCAAGGAGTTCATCATCAACGCACCATTTGTTACTTCTTGGAGAGTGGTCTCTCCTAGATTGGCTAGGTGTCACTTGGGAGCCTTCGACAAGATTGTGGAGTTGAACCAAGGAGTTTGTAAGGGCAAGGAGATCGCCTACTTCGTGAAGATCTATCGCTAGTGAGGCAAGTCCTTCGTGGGCGACGGCCATGGTGGGATAGACAAGGTTGCTTCTCCGTGGACCCTTCTTGGGTGGAGCCCTCCGTGGACTCGCGCAACTATTACCCTTCGTGGGTTGAAGTCTCCATCAACGTGGATGTACGATAGCACCACCTATCGGAACCACGACAAAAACATCCGTGTCTCCAATTGCGTTTGAAATCTCCAAACCCTTCCCTTTACATTCTTGCAAGTTGCATGCTTTAATTTCCGCTGCTCATATACTCTTTGCATGCTTGCTTGAATTGTGTGAAGATTGCTTGACTTGTGCTAAGATTTCTAAAATCTGTCAAAAACTAAAATTGGGAAACGGATTAATTTTTATTTGGTCAAGTAGTCTAATCACCCCCCCTCCAGACTTACTTACACTTCTTCTCAAGGTCCTACACCTTGCCAGGCCTTTGCCCTTCCGGTCACCGGCGCAGCTGTAGGCATGCGTGACTAGTGGAGGGTCCTTGTCGTCCGAGGAGGAGGTGCAGTTGGCGTCGTCGCAGTCGGAGAGGACGATGAGCCCCTTCATCCGACGGACCGCCCTGTCCTGCTCTCGCTTCAACTTGGCGACCCAAGCCGCCTCCGCTATTGCCTCCTTCGCCTCGCACTCTGACTGTTCAATAGCAAGCTAGAGCGCCTTGGCATCCTTCCATCGGAGGCGGCAAGCGTCCATCTCCACCGTCGTGAGCGCCCGGCCACTACTGCAGGATGCTGCTAATGCGACACTACGATCAGAGACCCTTTGACGAAACTGTGTGCGATGCATTAATCACAGATGGTGGTGTAAAAACCCGCCAAAAAAGGTACAAAACATTTGCAATGGTGGAGCCATCGAATACGGTTTAGATTTTAGTTGTGTGTGCGATGCAGGGCACAAGGTTAATCCATTCAAACTGTTTGCAATGAGGCAAAACAATAGAAATGGGCAGCATATCAATGTGTGTGCGATATACGGCATACAGTTTGCTCCAATGAACTGTTTACTATTAGGGAGTGCAACAGAAACGGTTATCCAGATCAAGGTGTGTGTAATATACGACATACGGTTCACTCGGACGAACTGTTTTTGATTAGAGAACACAACATAAACGGTTCAACTTAACAAGATGTGTGTGATATGCGGCATACAGTTCACATGGATGAACTGTTTGCAATGAGCCAAAAGAACACAAATGAGTCGTGTAAACAAGATGTGTGTGATACGTGGCAAACAGCCGACTCAGATGAACTATTAGCGATGAGAAATTACAACACAGACGGTTAATACAGTAAGTTCGTGTGCGATTCTGTATGTACAAAAAACTTTGAAAAAAGCAAACTAGTTGTTTGCTGTGGCTAGGAGTATCACACACGATGCGTCTGCAAGTACTCGTGTGCAATGATTAGTAAGTTACAAATACGTTTCCTTATGTTAACATGTGTGTGAATTTGCAATATGGACAGTTAATATGCAAATGCCTTCTGGACATCGGGCACACGCTTAAACTCAATGAACTATGTACGATACTAATACTTGTAGTGAAAATTTAAGAACTTGGCTAACTACATTTGAGTAACATATATATAGTAGTTACACTATGCGACAAAAGGAGGATCTTTGTAACACGGTTTTGACAACCATATGGTCCATATCTACATACTTAACATAGTAACAACTATCACATTTTAAGAGGCTAAGAGCCAACAACCATATGGTCCATATCTACATACTTAACATAATAACAGCTAGCACATTTTAAGAGGCTCAGGGCCAACAACCACAACTATCCACTGGAAGCATCTTGATCACGGCGACTCGACATCTCGTCAATGAAAAGGAAGAGCCCTCCTGTACCTTGGTAGAGCATGAGTAGAATAGTGTCTCCAATTTTCTAATATGGATGCATTGCCACGACAAGCGAGAACTTGTTAATTTGAATGGTTCCATTTCTGCGAGAAATGCAGTACTTTGCAATCACTTTGGCGTTATTAGCAGGCACAAGTGTAATTCGACCATGCCGGGAAATCGAACTAGGAACTGCTACAACGGGCAATTTCTGTTGAAATGTAGAATAAAAACCAATTGTAACATATCGTTGAAGATATATATAGTTTATGAGCATCAACATTAAAATAAGACTTTTTACCAGCGTTTTGTGCACATAATTGGTCTTGTTCAATGTGTGCACCATAGGTATAATTAATCACATCCAAAATCCAGCGTTCATATACTATGCTATCTCTGTCAGATTATCAACAAAGTTTATGACATGCTTGAAGTCCTTCCAGTGAAATTTGGTATGCTTAGCAACATACAGATCGTTCACTATGCATCCAACATATCCTGCTTAAAAGGTGGAAAGGTATTATTTATTCAGAACATGGTAGAAGAATATATAGTGTGCATAAATTGGTAACTAAAATTTGTTACTGCCTAGGAACGGAGTTAGAAAATGTAATCACAAGTGGTTGCTTAAATAGTGATTAATTAGTCAGAACAAATACCCCGGTTTTGCTAAGTAATATGACAACATGGAGAAAGTTGAAAGGACACCCACCTCGATCAGACTTTGATCGGCTGATGGCGTTGGGGAAGTAAACATCCATGTTAATTAGACCAGGTTGTGGTGCATGCACTAGAATTTTATTGCCAACTTTCAGTTCATAACACTTAGACATTTTTCTCCAAAGGTCCGCATTAAAATAGGAGTGATCATCTTTATCAAGTTTTATGCTAACCGTCATTGTAAATCCATGCTGCATTGTCAATATGACATCCTGGGAGTCATCAACAAAGTAAAGCCCAAGATTTCCTTCTACTCCTGTTCTTGCAAAGCAAGGGATGTACTGCTTGAAATGAAATTAAGATCATAAAAGATATATTGAAATAACAGAGCAAGATGCAAATGTGGGAGTAACTGACACAACAGATCAATATATAGATGAAAGCAAAGTACACAAATATATAATTAAAAATAGATAATGTAACAAATATTTGATGCAAATATATAGATAATGTAGCAACAGACGATATATGTTCACAAATTTAGGCCATGCCGACCATGGTAGGTTGATTGAACATACCGAGCGCTCCCTATGTTGGGGAACGTAGCAGAAATTCAAAATTTTCCTACGTGTCATCAAGATCTATCTATGGAGAAACCAGCAACGAGGGGAAGGAGAGTGCATCTACATACCCTTGTAGATCACTAAGCGGAAGCGTTCAAGAGAACGGGGTTGATGGAGTCGTACTCGTCGTGATTCAAATCACCGATGATCAAGTGCCGAACGCACGGCACCTCCGCGTTCAACACACGTACAGCCCGGTGACGTCTCCCACGCCTTGATCCAGCAAGGAGAGAGGGAGAGGTTGAGGAAGACTCCATCCAACAGCAGCACAACGGCGTGGTGATGATGGAGGAGCGTGGCAATCCTGCAGGGCTTCGCCAAGCACCGCGGGAGAGGAGGAGTACTTGTGAGAGGGGGAGGGCTGCGCCAGAACTTCGTCTTCAAGCTCCCATGCGTCTCCCCACTATATATAGGGGTGGAGGGGCTGGTTTCTTGCCCTCCAAGTCCATTGGGGCGTTGGCCAAGGTGGGAGGAAAGAAATCCCATCATTTCCTTCCCCACCGATTGTTATCCCTCCTTTTTAGGGATCTTGATCTTATCCCTTCGGGATATGATCTTATTCCTTCTAAGGGGGGATCTTGGTGCGCCTTGACCAGGGGTGTGGGGCCTTGCCCCCACTACCCACGTTCATGTGGGTCCCCCCATGCAGGTGGGCCCCACTTCGGAACCTTCTAGAACCTTCCCGGTACAATACCGAAAAATCCCGAACATTTTCCGGTGGCCAAAATAGGACTTCCCATATATAAATCTTTACCTCCGGACCATTCCGGAACTCCTCGTGATGTCCGGGATCTCATCCGGGACTCCGAACAACATTCGGTAACCACATACAAACTTCCTTTATAACCCTAGCGTCATTGAACCTTAAGTGTGTAGACCCTACGGGTTCGGGAGACATGCAGACATGACCGAGACGTTCTCCGGTCAATAACCAACAGCGGGATCTGGATACCCATGATGGCTCCCACATGTTCCACGATGATCTCATCGGATGAACCACGATGTCAAGGACTTAATCAATCCCGTATTCAATTCCCTTTGTCTATCGGTATGTTACTTGCCCGAGATTCGATCGTTGGTATCCAATACCTTGTTCAATCTCGTTACCGGCAAGTCACTTTACTCATTCCGTAACACATCATCCCGTGATCAACTCCTTGGTCACATTGCGCATATGATGATGTCCTACCGAGTGGGCCCAGAGATACCTCTCCGTTTACACGGAGTGACAAATCCCAGTCTCGATCCGCATAAAACAATAGATACTTTCGGAGATACCTGTAGTGCACCTTTATAGTCACCCAGTTACGTTGTGACGTTTGATACACCCAAAGCACTCCTATGGTATCCAGGAGTTACACGCTCTCATGGTCAAAGGAAGAGATACTTGACATTGGCAAAGCTCTAGCAAACGAACTACACGATCTTTGTGCTATGCTCAGGATTGGGTCTTGTCCATCACATCATTCTCCTAATGATGTGATCCCGTTATCAACGACATCCAATGTCCATAGCCAGGAAACCATGACTATCTGTTGATCACAACGAGCTAGTCAACTAGAGGCTCACTAGGGACATATTGTGGTCTATGTATTCACACGTGTATTACGATTTCCGGATAATACAGTTATAGCATGAATAAAAGACAATTATCATGAACAAGGAAATATAATAATAATACTTTTATTATTGCCTCTAGGGCATATTTCCAACAGTCTCCCACTTGCACTAGAGTCAATAATCTAGTTCACATCGCCATGTGATTACACTCACAGGTCACATCGCCATGTGACTAACACCCAAGAGTTTACTAGAATCAGTAGTCTAGTTCACATCACTATGTGATTAATACTCAATGAGTTTTAGGTTTGATCATGTTGCTTGTGAGAGAGGTTTTAGTCAACGGGTCCGAACCTTTCAGATCCGTGTGTGTTTTACAAATCTCTATGTCATCTCCTAGATGTAGCTACCACGCTCTATTTGGAGCTAATCCAAATAACTTTTCTACTTGGAGCTATTCAAAATTGTTGCTCCATTATATGTATCCGGTATCTCTACTCAGAGCTATCCGGATAGGTGTCAAGCTTGCATCGACGTAACCCTTTACGACGAACTCTTTTACCACCTCCATAATCGAGAAAAATTCCTTAGTCCACTAATTTCTAAGGATAACTTTGACCGCTGTCCTGTGATCCATTCTTGGATCACTCTTGTACCCCTTGACTGACTCATGGCAAGGCACACTTCAGGTGCGGTACTCAGCATGGCATACTGTAGAGCCTACGTCTAAAGTATAGGGGACGACCTTCGTCCTTTCTCTCTTTTCTGCCGTGGTCAAGCTTTAAGTCCTAACTTCGTACCTTACAACTCAGGCAAGAACTCCTTCTTTGACTGGTCCATCTTGAACACCTTCAAGATCATGTCAAGGTATGTGCTCATTTGAAAGTATTATTAAGCATTTTGATCTATCCTTATAGATCTTGATGCTCAATGTTCAAGTAGCTTAATCCAGGCTTTCCATTGAAAAACACTTTCAAAATAACCCTATATGCTTTCCAGAAATTCTACGTCATTTCTGATCAACAATATGTCAACAACATATACTCATCAGAAATTCTATAGTGCTCCCACTCACTTCTTTGGAAATACAAGTTTCTCGTAAACTTTGTACAAACCCAAAATCTTTGATCATCATCAAAGCACACATTCCAACTCCGAGATGCTCACTCTAGTCCTTAGAAGGATTGCTGGAGCTTTGCATACTTATTAGCATCTTTTGGGATTGACAAAACCTTCCGGTTGTATCACATACAACCTTTCGTCAAGTATAACGTCGAGGAAACAATGTTTTGACATCCTATCTGCAAGATTTCATAAATAATGCAGTAATCGCTAATATAATTCCAACAGACTCTTAGCATCGCTACGAGTGAGAAAATCTCATCGTAGTCAACTCCTTGAACTTGTCGGAAAACATCTTAATGACAAGTCGAGCTTTCTTAATGGTAATTCTTACCATCATTGTCTGTCTTCCTTTTAAAATCCATCCGTACTCATTTGCCTTACGACCATCGAGCTGTTCTGCCAAAGTCTTCACTTTGTTTTCATACATGGATCCTCTCTCGGATTTTATGGCCTCGAGCCATTTATCGGAATCCGGGCCCACCATTGCTTCTCCATAGCTCGTAGGTTCATTGTTGTCCAGCAACATGACTTCCAAGACAGGATTACGTACCACTCTGATGTAGTACGTATCCTTGTCATCCCACGAGGTTTGGTAGTGACTTGATCCGAAATTTCATGATCAATATCATAAGCTTCCACTTCAATTGGTGTAGGTGCCACAGGAACAACTTCATGTGCTCTGCCACACACTAGTTGAAGAGACGGTTCAATAACCTCATCAAGTTTCCACCATCCTCCCACTCAATTCTTTCGAGAGAAACTTTTCCTCGAGAAAGGACCCGATTCAAGAAACAATCCATATTGCTTTCGGATCTGAATTAGGAGGTATACCCAACTGTTTTGGGTTTCCTATGAAGATGCATTTTATCCGCTTTGGGTTCGAGCTTATCAACCTGAAACTTTTTCATATAAGCGTCGCAGCCCCAAACTTTTAAGAAACGGCAACTTAGGTTTCTCTAAACCATAATTCATACGGTGTCATCTCAACGGAATTACGTGGTGCCCTATTTAAAGTGAATGTGGTTGTCTCTAATGCCTAACCCATGGACAATAGTGGTAATTCGATAAGAGACATCATGGTACGCACCATATCCAATAGGGTGCAACTATGATGTTCGGACACACCATCACACTATGGTGTTCCAGGCGGTATTAATTGCGAAACAATTTCCACAATGTCTTAATTGTGTGCCAAAACTCGTAACTCAGATATTCATCTCTATGATCATATCATAGACATTTTATCCTCTTGTCACAATGATCTTCTACTTCACTCTGAAATTACTTGAACCATTCAATAATTCAGACTTGTGTTTCATCAAGTAAATATTCTCACCATCTACTCGAATCATCTGTGAAGTAAGATCATAACGATATTCACTGCATGCCTCAGCACTCATTGGATTGGACACATCAAAATGTGTTACTTCCAACAAGTTGCTATCTTGTTCCATCTTACTGAAAACGAGGCTTTTCAGTCATCTTGCCCATGTGGTATGATTTGCATATCTCAAGTGATTCAAAATCAAGTGAGTCCAAACGGTCCATTTGCATGGAGTTTCTTCATGCATATACACCAATAGACATGGTTCGCATGTCTCAAACTTTTCAAAAACGAGTGAGTCCAAAGATCCATCAACATGGAGCTTCTTCATGCATTTTATACCATTATGACTTACATGGCAGTGCCACAAGTAAGTGGTACTATCATTACTATCTTATATCTTTTGGCATGAAAATGTGTATCACTACGATCGAGATTTAATAAACCATTCAGGTTTAATACTAATCTTGATGGTAGAGGGAGCATGCGATGTTTGATCACATCAAACTTGGAAACACTTCCAACATATATCGTCAGCTCACCTTTAGCTAGTCTTCGTTTATTCCGTAGCTTTTATTTCGAGTTACTAACACTTAGCAACCGAACCGGTATCTAATACCCTGGTGCTACTAGGAGTACTAGTAAAGTACACATTAACATAATGTATATCCAATATACTTCTATCGACCTTGCCAGCCTTCTTATCTACCAAGTATCTAGGGTAATTCTGCTCCAGCGGCTATTCCCCTTATCACAGAAGCACTTAGTCTCGGGTTTGGGTTCAATCTCGGGTTTCTTCACTGGTGCAGCAGCTGATTTGCCGTTTCATGAAGTATCCCTTCTTGCACTTGCCCTTCTTGAAACTAGTGGTTTCACCAACCATCAATAATTGATGCTCCTTCTTGATTTCTACTTTCGCGGTGTCAAACATCGCGAATACCTCAAGGATCATCATATCTATCCCTGATATGTTATGGTTCATCACGAAGCTCTAGCAGTTTGGTGGCAATGACTTTGGGGAAACATCACTATCTCATCTGGAAGATTAACTCCCACTTGATTCAAGTGATTGTTGCACTCAGACAATCTGAGCACAAGCTCAACGATTGAGCTTTTCTCCCTTAGTTTGCAGGCTAAGAAAATCGCCGGAGGTCTCATACCTCTTGACGTGGGCACGAGCCTGAAATCCCAATTTCAGCCCTCGAAACATCTCATATGTTCCGCGACGTTTCGAAAACGTCTTTGGTGCCTCTACTTAAACCATTTAACTGAACTATCACGTAGTTATCAAAACGTGTATGTTCGATGTTCGAAACATCCACAAACGACGTTTGGGGTTCAGCACACTGAGCAGTGCATTAAGGACATAAGCTTTCTACTGTTCGCATAATTGCTACTATCAACTTTCAACTATATTTTCTCTAGGAACATATCTAAAACAGTGGAACTAAAGCGCGAGCTTACGACATAATTTGCAAAAAGGTCTTTTGACTATGTTCAAGATAATTAAGTTCATCTTATGAACTCCCACTCAGATAGACATCCCTCTAGTCATCTAAGTGATTACATGATCCGAGTCAACTAGGCCGTGTCCGGTCATCACGTGAGACGGACTAGTCATCATCGGTGAACATCTTCATGTTGATCGTATCTACTATACGACTCATGCTCGACCTTTCGGTCTCCGTGTTCCGAGGCCATGTCTGCACATGCTAGGCTCGTCAAGTTAACCCTAAGTGTTTTCCCTGTGTAAAATTGTCTTACACCCGTTGTATGTGAACGTAAGAATCCATCACACCCGATCATCACGTGGTGCTTAGAAGCGACGAACTGTAGCAACGGTGCACAGTTAGGGGAGAACACTTCTTGAAATTTTGTAAGGGATCATCTTATTTACTACCGTCGTCCTAAGTAAACAAGATGCATAAACATGATAAACATCACATGCAATCAAATAGTGACATGATATGGCCAATATCATTTTTGCTCCTTTTGATCTTCATCTTCGGGGCTCCATGATCATCATCGTCACCGGCATGACACCATGATCTCCATCATCATGATCTCCATCATCGTGTCTTCATGAAGTTGTCACGCCAACGACTACTTCTACTTCTATGGCTAACGCGTTTAGCAATAAAGTAAAGTAATTTACATGGCGTTGTTAAATGACACGCAGGTCATACAATAAATAAAGACAACTCCTATGGCTCCTGCCGGTTGTCATACTCATCGACATGCAAGTCGTGAATCCTATTACAAGAACATGATCAATCTCATACATCACATATCATTCATCACATTCTTCTTGGCCATATCACATCACAAAGCATACCCTGCAAAAACAAGTTAGACGTCCTCTAATTGTTGTTTGCATGTTTTACGTGGCTGCTATGGGTTTCTAGCAAGAACGTTTCTTACCTACGCAAAACCACAACGTGATATGCCAATTGCTATTTACCCTTCATAAGGACCCTTTTCATCGAATCCGTTCCGACTAAAGTGGGAGAGACTCGCACCCGCTAGCCACCTTATGCACCAAGTGCATGTCAATCGGTGGAACCTGTCTCACGTAAGAGTACGTGTAAGGTCGGTCCGGGCCGCTTCATCCCACAATACCGTCGAAACAAGATTGGACTAGTAACGGTAAGCATATTGTACAACATCAACGCCCACAACTACTTTGTGTTCTACTCGTGCAAAGAATCTACGCAATAGACCTAGCTCATGATGCCACTGTTGGGGAACGTAGCAGAAATTCAAAATTTTCCTACGTGTCACCAAGATCTATCTATGGAGAAACCAGCAACGAGGGGAAGGAGAGTGCATCTACATACCCTTGTAGATCGCTAAGCGGAAGCGTTCAAGAGAACGGGGTTGATGGAGTCGTACTCGTCGTGATTCAAATCACCGATGATCAAGTGCCGAACGCACGGCACCTCCGCGTTCAACACACGTACAGCCCGGTGATGTCTCCCACGCCTTGATCCAGCAAGGAGAGAGGGAGAGGTTGAGGAAGACTCCATCCAACAGCAGCACAACGGCGTGGTGATGATGGAGGAGCGTGGCAATCCTGCAGGGCTTCGCCAAGCACCGCGGGAGAGGAGGAGTACTTGTGAGAGGGGGAGGGCTGCGCCAGAACTTCATCTTCAAGCTCCCATGCGTCTCCCCACTATATATAGGGGTGGAGGGGCTGGTTTCTTGCCCTCCAAGTCCATTGGGGCGTTGGCCAAGGTGGGAGGAAAGAAATCCCATCATTTCCTTCCCCATCGATTGTTATCCCCCCTTTTTAGGGATCTTGATCTTATCCCTTCGGGATATGATCTTATTCCTTCTAAGGGGGGATCTTGGTGCGCCTTAACCAGGGGTGTGGGGCCTTGCCCCCACTACCCACGTTCATGTGGGTCCCCCCATGCAGGTGGTCCCCACTCCGGAACCTTCTAGAACCTTCCCGGTACAATACCGAAAAATCCCGAACATTTTCCGGTGGCCAAAATAGGACTTCCCATATATAAATCTTTACCTCCGGACCATTCCGGAACTCCTCGTGATGTCCGGGATCTCATCCGGGACTCCGAACAACATTCGGTAACCACATACAAACTTCCTTTATAACCCTAGCGTCATCGAACCTTAAGTGTGTAGACCCTACGGGTTCGGGAGACATGCAGACATGACCGAGACGTTCTCCGGTCAAGAACCAACAGCGGGATCTGGATACCCATGATGGCTCCCACATGTTCCACGATGATCTCATCGGATGAACCACGATGTCAAGGACTTAATCAATCCCGTATTCAATTCCCTTTGTCTATCGGTATGTTACTTGCCCGAGATTCGATCGTTGGTATCCAATACCTTGTTCAATCTCATTACCGGCAAGTCACTTTACTCGTTCCGTAACACATCATCCCGTGATCAACTCCTTGATCACATTGCGCATATGATGATGTCCTACCAAGTGGGCCCAGAGATACCTCTCCGTTTACACGGAGTGACAAATCCCAGTCTCGATCCGCATAAAACAATAGATACTTTCGGAGATACCTGTAGTGCACCTTTATAGTCACCCAGTTACGTTGTGACGTTTGATACACCCAAAGCACTCCTATGGTATCCAGGAGTTACACGCTCTCATGGTCAAAGGAAGAGATACTTGACATTGGCAAAGCTCTAGCAAACGAACTACACGATCTTTGTGCTATGCTCAGGATTGGGTCTTGTCCATCACATCATTCTCCTAATGATGTGATCCCGTTATCAATGACATCCAATGTCCATAGCCAGGAAACCATGACTATCTGTTGATCACAACGAGCTAGTCAACTAGAGGCTCACTAGGGACATATTGTGGTCTATGTATTCACACGTGTATTACGATTTCCGGATAATACAGTTATAGCATGAATAAAAGACAATTATCACGAACAAGGAAATATAATAATAATACTTTTATTATTGCCTCTAGGGCATATTTCCAACACCCTAAACTCATCCGGAATGGTTAGATAGAACTTCCTTTCTAACTGGCCGCGACCATACTTACCCGATTTGTGCTCGCACTGTGGACACATGAATGAACACCCACGAATCATCTAGAATAAAAATGATTCCACGGTGATTTCTGACGGTTGATTAACAGTGATGGACGGACTATGATAAGAGATGAGTGAATATTTCTCTAAGTTGATTACCTTCTCCATCAGAAAAATCCCTGGCCCAATCCCGCAGAAAACCCTAGTCGGCCAGGGTCTAGAATGTCGATGCAGATAGGCGGCGGAAAGCGGTAGGAGCGAAATCTTGTGCCGTTAGGAGCGCGACCTCTGCCAGCCGACAACAGCGCCGTCGAGCTTAGTGTGGCTACCGCGATAGAAGTTGATGAGGTGTAGAGTTGCGGAGGAGTCCGCAGCGAGTGGGTGGGGACGAAGTGGGCAAGGGTTTTCTTTTTTCCTTTTGCATGTGTGAGTGAACACACACTGTTTGCAGAGGTGACGGAGATGAATCGTATGCGATAGTAAATCACCGAGATTGAATGGGAATCCAAATTTCCTTTGTCCTTTGTCCATGAGTTTTTTTCTACGATGAACATAAACCCTACTAATCACCGTGTTCAAATTTGGCATTTTTCCGGGTTCATTTACAATATTTAGGGGATTATGTGCATTTTCTAGGAATTAATGCACATAAGTCAAATTCAAATAATCGGTGCTTGAAAAGGTGCACGAGAACGGTCTGAAAAACCATGATCATGGTATTTAGTAAATTCTCATGCCTTTTACAAGGAATGGGCAAATATTTCAAGGAAATGTGTTTACTGAGTACAAAAATGAAATACATGCTTGGAAAACATGACGCTTAGCATGGTGCCATGGTATGGCCTCACCATGCCCTGGTAAAAAATTGAGAATGTTTGTCTTATGTCGTCATGCACGCCATTCATAAATCGAACCATCACCGAGGAAATTTCATGGTTTTGAGGGGAATCAACAAGATTGAAGGGTCCGGGAATCCAAACTTCTTTCATAGCTTGTCATTCAATTTTTTTCTACAATCAACACACCCCCTCGAATGCGGCATGTTCAAATTTGGCATTTTTATTTACCATATTAGGGGATTATGTGCATTTTCTAGGCATTAATTCACATAATTCAAATTCAAACAATCGGTGCATGAAAAGGTGTACAAGAACGGTCTGGAAAAACCATACTTGTGGTATTTAGTAAATTCTCAAGCCTTTTACAAGGAATGGGCTGAGATTTCAAGGGAATGTGTGGCAATAGTCAACCACACAAACACGTCATTTACTGGGTTATCAGCTATAGAAAAATGAAATGTGTGCTTGAAAAATATGATGCATGGCATGGTGCCATCATGGTATGGCCTCATCGTGCCCTGGTTAAAAGCTGAGAAGGTTTGATTAATGTCGTCATGCACGCCCTTCATAAATCGAACCATCATCGAGGAAGTTCCATGCTTTCGAGAGGGAAATCACCAAGATTGAAGGGGAATCCAAATTTCCGTCCTAGTTTGTCATTCAATTTTTTCCAACGATCAACATACCACCTCAGATGCAACGTGTTCAAATTTGACATTTTTCCGGGCTCATTTACTATATTTAGGGGGTTATTTGTATTTTCTAGGCATTAATGCACATAATTCAAATTCGAACAATCGGTGCATGAAAAGGTGCACAAGAACGGTCTAGAAAACCATGCTCGTGCTATTTAGTACATTCTCATGCCTTGTACAAGGAATGAGCAGATATTTCAAGGAAATGTGTGGCAATAGTCAACCATAAAGGCGTCGTTTACTGGGTTAACAACAATACAAAAATGAAATACATGCTTGGAAAACATGACGCATGGTGTGGTGCCATGGTATGGCCTCACCGTGCCCTAGTAAAAATTTGAAATGTCTTCCTTATGTCGTCATGCACGCCTTTCATAAATTGAACCATCACCGAGGAAGTTTCATGGTTTCAAGGGAGAAATCACCAAGATTGAAGGGGGATCCAAAATTCCTTTGTCCTTTGTCCATGATTTTTTTATGATGAACATACACCCTGCAAATCACCGTGTTCAAATTTGGCACTTTTCCTGGTTCATTTACCATATTTAGGGGATTATGTGCACTTTCTAGGCATTAATGCACATAATTCAAGTTCAAACAATCGGTGCATGAAAGGGTGCACAAGAACGACCTGGAAAATGATGCTGGTGCCATTTAGTAAATGCTCATGCCTTTTACAAAGAATGGACAGATATTTCGATGAAATGTGTGGCAATAGTCAACCACAAACGTTTGTTTATTTGGTTTTCAACTATAGAAAAAATGAAACAAATGCTTGAAAAACATGACGCCTGGCATGGTGCGATGGTATGACCTCACCATGACCTAGTAAAAATTTGAGAAGGTTTGGGTTATGTCGTCATGCACGCCCTGATGGGAACATAGTAATTTAAAAAAAAATCCTACGCACATGCAAGACCATGGTGATGCATAGCAACGAGAGAGGAGAGTGTCGTCCACGTACCCTCGTAGACCGAAAGCGGAAGCGTTAGAACAACACGGTTGATGTAGTCGTACATCTTGACGGCCCGACCGATCAAGCACCGAAACTACGGCACCTCTGAGTTCTTGCACACGTTCAGCTCGATGATGTCCCTCGAACTCCGATCCAATCGAGTGTCGAAGGAGAGTTCTGTCACATGATGGCGTGGTGACGATCTTGATGTTCTACCGATGCAGGGCTTCGCCTAAGCACCGCTACGATATTATCGAGGTGGACTATGGTGGAGGGGGGCACCGCACACGGCAGAGATCCAAGGGATCAATTGTTGTGTCTCCAAGGGGTGCCCCCCTCCCTGTATATAAAGGAGTGGAGGAGGGGGAGGGCCGGCCCTCTCTATGGCGCGCCCTTAGGAGGAGTCCTACTCCCACCGGGAGTAGGATTCCCACCTTCCAAGTAGTAGGAGTAGGAGTAAGGAAAGGGGAGAGAGAAGAGAAGGAAGGAGGGGCGCAGCCCCTCTCCTAGTCCAATTCGGACTAGGCCTTGGGGGGGGGGGGCGCCCAACCTCTCCCCTCTCTTTCCCCTAAAGCCCAATAAGGCCCATATACTCCCCGGCGAATTCCCGTAACTCTCCGGTACTCCAAAAAAATACCCGAATCATTCGAAACCTTTCCGAAGTCCGAATATAGTCGTCCAATATATCGATCTTTACGTCTCGACCATTTCGAGACTCCTCGTCATGTCCCCGATCTCATCCGGGACTCCGAACTCCTTTGGTACATCAAAACACATAAACTCATAATAAAACTGTCAACGAAACCTTAAGCGTGCGGACCCTATGGGTTCGAGAACTATGTAGACATGACCGAGACACGTTTCCGGTCAATAACCAATAGCGGAACCTGTATGCTCATATTGGCTCCTACATATTCTACGAAGATCTTTATCGGTCAAACCGCATAACAACATACGTTGTTCCCTTTGTCATCGGTATGTTACTTGCCCCGAGATTCGATCGTCGGTATCTCAATACCTAGTTCAATCTCGTTACCGGCAAGTCTTTTTACTCGTTACGTAATGCATCATCCTGCAACTAACTCATTAGTCACATTGCTTGCAAGGCTTATAATGATGTGCATTACCAAGAGGGCCCAGAGATACCTCTCCGACAATCGGAGTGACGAATCCTAATCTCGAAATACGCCAACCCAACAAGTACCTTCGGAGACACTTATAGAGCACCTTTATAATCACCCAGTTACGTTGTGACGTTTGGTAGCACACAAAGTGTTCCTCCGGTAAACGGGAGTTTCATAATCTCATAGTTATAGGAACGTGTATAAGTCATGAAGAAAGCAATAGCAACATACTAAACGATCAAGTGCTAAGCTAACGGAATGGGTCAAGTCAATCACATCATTCTCCTAATGATGTGATCCCGTTAATCAAATGACAACTCATGTCTATGTTAGGAAACTTAACCATCTTTGATTAATCAGCTAGTCAAGTAGAGGCATACTAGTGACACTATGTTTGTCTATGTATTCACACATGTATTATGTTTCCGGTTAATACAATTCTAGCATGAATAATAAACATTTATCATGATATAAGGAAATAAATAATAGCTTTATTATTGCCTCTAGGGCATATTTCCTTCAGTCTCCCACTTGCACTAGAGTCAATAATCTAGTTCACATCGTCATGTGATTTAACACCAATATTCACATCTGTATGTAATTAATACCCATAGTTCACATCGTCATGTGATCAACACCCAAAGGGTTTACTAGAGTCAATAATCTAGTTCACATCGCTATGTGATTAACACCCAAAGAGTACTAAGGTATGATCATGTTTTGCTCGTGAGAGAAGTTTAGTCAACGAGTCTTTTACATTCAGAGCTGTATGTATTTTGCAAATATTCTATGTCTACAATGCTCTGCACGGAGCTACTCTAGCTAATTGCTCCCACTTTCAATATGTATCCAGATTAAGACTTAGAGTCATCTGGATCAGTGCCAAAACTTGTATCGACGTAACCCTTTACGACGAACCTTTTGTCACCTCCATAATCGAGAAACATATCCTTATTCCACTAAGGATAATTTTGACCAATGTCCAGTGATCTACTCCTAGATCACTACTGTACTCCCTTGCCAAACCAGGGCAGAGTATTCAATAGGTCTGGTCCATATGATGGCATACTTTTATAGAACCTATGACTGATGCATAGGGAATGACTTTCATTCTCTTTCTATTTTCTGCCGTGGTCGGGATTTGAGTCTTACTCAATTTCATACCTTTGCAACACAGGCAAGAATACTTTCTTTGACTGTTCCATTTTGAACTACTTCAAAATCTTGTCAAGGTATGTACTCATTGAAAATCTTATCAAGCGTCTTGATCTATCTCAATAGATCCTGATGCTCAATATGTAAGTAGCTTTACTGAGGTCTTTCTTTTAAAGAACTCCTTTCAAAAATTTCTTTATGCTTTCCAGAAAAATTCTACATTATTTCTGATCAACAATATGTAACTCACATATACTTATCAGAAAGGCTATAGTGCTTCCACTCACTTTATTGTAAATACAGGCTTTACTGCAAGTCCGTATAAAACTATATGCTTTGATCAACTTGTCAAAGCGTATATTCCAACTCTGAGATGCTTGTACCAGTCCATAGATGGATCGCTGGAGCTTGCACAATTTGTTAGCACCTTTAGGATTGAAAAAAACCTTCTAGTTGCATCATATACAACTCTTCTTTAATAAATCTAATAAGGAATGCATTTTTGACATCCATTTGCCAGATTTCATAAAATGTGGCAATTGCTAACATGATTCGGACAGACTTTAAGCATTGATACGAGTGAGAAAATCTCATTGTATTCAACACCTTGAACTTGTCGAAAAACTTTTTGCGACAAGTCGAGCTTTGTAGATAGTAACACTACTATCAGCGTCTGTCTTCCTCTTGAAGATCCATTTATTTTCTATGGCTTGCCGATCATCGGGCAAGTCCACCAAAGTCCACACTTTGTTCTCATGCATGGATCCCATGTCAGATTTCATTGCCTCAAACCATTTCGCGGAATCTGGGCTCATCATTGCTTCCTCATAGTTCATAGGTTTATCATGGCTTAGTAACATGACTTCCAAAACAGGATTACCGTACCACTCTGGTGTGGACCGTACTCTGGAAGACCTACGAGGTTCTGTAGTAACTTGTTCTGAAGTTTCATGATCATCATCATTAGCTTCCTCACTAATTGGTGTAGGAATCACTAGAACTAATTTCAGTGATGAACTATTTTCCAATTCAGGAGAAGGTACTATTACCTTATTAAGTTCTACTTTTCTCCCACTCACTTCTTTCAAGAGAAACTCCTTCTCTAGAAAGGATCCATCTTAGCAACGAATATCTTGCTTTCGAATCTGTGATACAAGGTGTACCCAATAGTTTCCTTTGGGTATTCTATGAAGACGCACTTCTCCGATTTGGGTTCGAGCTTATCAGGTTGAAACTTTTTCACATAAGCATCACAGTCCCAAACTTTAAGAAACGACAACTTTGGTTTCTTGCCAAACCACAGTTCATAAGGCGTCGTCTAAAACGGATTTTGATGGTGCCCTATTTAAAGTGAATGCAACTGTCTCTAATGCATAACCCCAAAACGATAGTGGTAAATCGGTAAGATACATCATAGATCGCACCATATCCAATAAAGTGCAGTTATGACGTTAGACACACCATTATGCTGTGGTGTTCTAGGTGGCATGAGTTTGTGAAACTATTCCACATTGTTTTAATTGAAGACCAAACTCGTAACTAAAATTTTTGTCTCCGTGATCAAATCGTAGAAGCTTTAATTTCTTGTTACGATGATTCTCCACTTCACTCTGAAATTCTTTGAACTTTTCAAATGTTTCAGACTTGTGCTTCATTAAGTAGATATACTCATATCTGCTCAAATAATCTTGTGAAGGTCTAAAAATAACGATACCCGCCACGAGCATCAATACTCATTGGACCGCATACATCATTATGTATTATTTCCAATAAGTCACTAGCTCGTTCCATTGTTCCGGAGAACGGAGTTTTAGTCATCTTGCCCAAAAGGCACGATTCGCAAGCATCAAATGATTCAGAACCAAGTGATTCCAAAAATCCATCTTTATGGAGTTTCTTCATGCGCTTTACACCGATATGACCCAAACGGCAGTGCCACAAATAAGTTGCACTATCATTATAAACTTTGCATCTTTTTGGCATCAATATTATGAATATGTGTATCACTATGATCGAGATCCAATAAATTATTTTCATTGGGTGTATGACCATCGAAGGTTTTATTCATGTAAACAGAACAACAATTATTCTTTGACTTTAAATGAATAACCGTATTGCAATAAACATGATCAAATCATATTTATGCTCAACGCAAATGCCAAATAACATTTATTTAGGTTTAACACTAATCCCGAAAGTATAGGGAGTGTGCGATGATGATCATATCAATCTTGGAACTACTTCCAACACTCATCGTCACTTCACCCTCAACTAGTCTTTGTTTATTCTGTAACTCCTGTTTCGAGTTACCAATTTTTAGCAACCGAACAAGTATCGAATACTCAGGGGCTACTATAAACACTAGTAAGGTACACATCAATAACCTGTATATCAAATATACCCTTGTTCACTTTGCCATCCTACTTATCCACCAAATATTCAGGGTATTTCCGCTTCCAGTGACCATTTCCTTTGCAGTAGAACCACTCAGTTTCAGGCTTTGGTCCAGCTTTGGGCTTCTTCACGGGAGTGACAACTTGCTTGCCATTCTACTTGAAGTTTCCCTTTCTTTCCCTTTGCCCTTTTCTTGAAACTAGTGGTCTTGTCAATCATTAACACTTGATGATCTTTCTTGATTTCTACCTTTGTCGATTTCAGCATCACGAAGAGCTCGGGAATCATTTTCATCATCCCTTGCATTATAGTTCATCACGAAGTTCCAGTAACTTGGTGATGGTGACTAGAGAACTCTGCCAATCACTATCTTATCTGGAAGATTAACTCCCACTTGATTTAAATGATTATAGTACTCAGACAATCTAAGTACTCGCTCACTAGTTGGGCAATTCTCCTCCATCTTTTAGGCGAAGTATTTGTCAAAGGTCTCATACCTCTTGACATGGGCATGAGTCTGAAATACCAATTTCATCTCTTGAAACATCTTATATGCTCCATGATGTTTCAAAAATGTTTTTGTAGTCCCAGTTCTAAGCCATAAAGCATGGTGCACAAAACTATCAAGTAGTCATCATTTTGAGCTAGCCAAACGTTCATAACGTCTGCATCTGCTCCTGCAATAGGTCTGTCACCTAGCGGTGCATCAAGGACATAATTCTTCTGTGCAGCAATGAGGATAAACCTCAGATCATGGACCAAGTCTGCATCATTGGTACTAACATCTTTCAACTTAGTTTTCTTTAGGAACACATATAAAAACATAGGGAAGCAACAACGCGAGCTATTGATCTACAACATAATTTGCAAAATACTACCAAGACTAAGTTCATGATAAATTAAAGTTCAATTAATCATATTACTTAACAACTCCCACTTAGACAAACATCTCTCTAGTAATCTAAGTGATCACGTGATCCAAATCAAGTAAACCATGTCCGATCATCACGTGAGATGGAGTAGTTTTCAATGGTGAACATCACTATGTTGATCATATCTACTATATGATTAACGCTCGACCTTTCGGTCTCCGTGTTCCGAGGCCAGATCTGTATATGCTAGGCTCGTCAAGTTTAACCTGAGTATTCCGCGTGTGCAACTGTTTTGCACCCGTTGTATTTGAATGTAGAGCCTATCACACCCGATCATCACATGGTGTCTCAGCACGAAGAACTTTCGCAACGGTGCATACCCAGGGAGAACACTTCTTGATAATTAGTGAGAGATCATCTTAAAATGCTACCGTCAATCAAAGAAAGATAAGATGCATAAAGGATAAACATCACATGCAATCAATATAAGTGATATGATATGGCCATCATCATCTTGTGCTTGTGATCTCCATCTCCGAAGCACCGTCGTGATCACCATCGTCACCGAAGCGACACCTTGATCTCCATCGTAGCATCATTGTCGTTTCGCCATCTATTGCTTCTACGACTATCGCTACCACATAGTGATAAAGTAAAGCAATTACAGGGCGCTTGCATTTCATACAATAAAGCGACAACCATATGGCTCCTGCCAGTTGCCGATAACTCGGTTACAAAACATGATCATCTAATACAATAAAATATAGCATCACATCTTGACCATATCACATCACAACATGCCCTGCAAAAACAAGTTAGACGTCCTCTACTTTGTTGTTGCAAATTTTACGTGGCTGCTACGGGCTGAGCGGGCTGAGCAAGAACCGTTCTTACCTACGCATCAAAACCACAACGATAGTTCATCAAGTTAGTGTTGTTTTAACCTTCTCAAGGACCGGGCGTAGCCACACTCGGTTCAACTAAAGTTGGAGAAACTGACACCCGCTAGTCACCTGTGTGCAAAGCACGGCGGTAAAACCAGTCTTGCGTAAGCGTACGCGTAATGTCGGTCCAGGCCACTTCATCCAACAATACCGCCGAACCGAAGCATGACATCAGGGCCGGTCCTGAGATTTTCGAGGCCCGTGGCGAGACAACACGGAGGGGCCCTAGAGCTACATAAACATATTCATATTTTTCTTTCTATTTCAACTGCAAATAAATATTTGACAGACACTAATTTATGGTGTCTTATCTTATTGACGATTAAAAACCGGAGTCATAAACATTCACAGTAAAAGTTGATCGATATTGTCAATCTACCCTTGTATATATTTGTATTATTAGGTGAATTAGTAGCACTTTCATGCAGGGAATCAGTAGAGCACTCTAAAAAAATGCCAACAACTCATGTGGGACTCAATCAACTCATATGCATGTCTTCCCCCTATTATCAAATGGATTCTTTCTGGATAGCATCTTGCTAAATGAGTAGCAATATTGCTAATCAGCACACAACATATGATACAAGAAATTAAGAGTATTGCCAATTAAATAAAAGTGCTAAGAACGGCATGAACAAAGTACCTGGATGGCTAGAAAATTTGAAATCGCAAGATTTTGCTGCTGCCTCACGAACAAAAGTCCAAGTTTCTCTTTCTAATCACAATCAATACAAGAAATTGGAGTGTGAGAAAGAGATATGTACGAGGATAATCTTCAGGAAACGAACAAGGTACCTGGAAAGTTACTCTTATCTAGTTGTATAAATGAGTAGATCAAGACTTAATTACCTCATCCATGTTGTCATTGCACAGTTCACCTGGAAACCACTATTCAAGATCAGCATGCAGAACATCATTCCTCCTGATCTCTTTGCGATCTACGCCACAAAAACAGTACTACCACTAACCCGCAAAAAAAACATTACTACCACATTGCAGAAACATATATCAGTTAAAGAAACATGCGGCGGAGGGCGTACATCGACGGCAACGCTACATCCACAAACGATACCAATGCTGCGCGCCGCCGAGATCCCTTCCAATAGGGCAGCCCCCTCCAGCGAGATATCCTGATTCATCGGCCGCGATCTAGGCGCAAGGCGAAAAGCCGGCGGCACCGCGCGTGCTACCGGCCTGACGAACTGCTCTCCTAGTCGATCGATGCGTGCGTTATTGCGATACATGTCCGGCTAGGTAGCTGCTACTAGATGGGCTTGGGCAGGCCGTAGAAGTCTTTGGGCTATTAGGAAGAAGCAGAACAGAAAAAATGGCTACGCTGCAGACTAGTGCATGACTACCCAGGAGGGGGCCCCTTGATCTCGGGGGCCCGGGGCGGCCGCCCCCCCTTCCCCCCCTCAGGGCCGACCCTGCATGACATGCTGGTAAGAAGTATGACTTGTATCGCCCACAACTCACTTGTGTTCTACTCGTGCATATAATATCAACGCATAAAACCTAGGCTCGGATGCCACTGATGGGAATGTAGTAATTTCAAAAAATTTCTTACGCACACGCAAGACCATGTGATGCATAGCAACGAGAGAAGAGATTGTCATCCATGTACCCTCGTAGACCGAAAGCGGAAGCGTTAGAACAACGTGGTTGATGTAGTCGAACGTCTTCACGGCCCGACCGATCAAGCACCAAAACTACTGCACCTCCGAGTTCTTGCACACGTTCAGCTCGATGACGTCCCTCGAACTCTGATCCAGCCGAGTGTCGAAGGAGAGTTCCGTCAGCACGATGGCGTGGTGACAATCTTGATGTTCTACCGATGCAGGGCTTCGCCTAAGCACCGCTACAATATTATCGAGGTGAACTATGGTGGAGGGGGGCACCGCACACGGCTAAGAGATCCAAGGGATCAATTGTTGTGTCTCCAAGGGGTGCCCCCACCCTGTATATAAAGGAGTGGAGGAGGGGGAGGGCCGGCCCTCTCTATGGCGCGCCCTTAGGAGGAGTCCTACTCCCACCGGGAGTAGGATTCCCACCTTCCAAGTAGTAGGAGTAGGAGTCAAGGAAAGCGGAGAGAGAAGAGAAGGAAGGAGGGGGCGCAGCCCCTCCCCCTAGTCCAATTCGGACTAGGCCTTGGGGGGGGGCGCCCAACCTCTCCCCTCTCTTTCCCCTAAAGCCCAATAAGGCCCATATACTCCCCGGCGAATTTCCGTAACTCTCCGGTACTCCAAAAAATACCCGAATCACTCGAAACCTTTCTGAAGTCCGAATATATATCAATCTTTACATCTCGACCATTTCGAGACTCCTCGTCATGTCCCCGATCTCATCCGGGACTCCGAACTCCTTCGGTACATCAAAACACATAAACTCATAACAAAACTGTCAACGAAACCTTAAGCATGCGGACCCTATGGGTTTGAGAACTATGTAGACATAACCAAGACACGTTTCCGGTCAATAACCAATAGCGGAACCTGGATGCTCATATTGGCTCCTACATATTCTATGAAGATCTTTATCGGTCAAACCGCATAACAACATACGTTGTTCCTTTTGTCATCGGTATGTTACTTGCCCGAGATTCGACCGTCGGTATCTCAATACCTAGTTCAATCTCATTACCGGCAAGTCTCTTTACTCGTTACGTAATGCATCATCCCACAACTAACTCATTAGTCACATTGCTTGCAAGGCTTATAATGATGTGCATTATCGAGAGGGCCCAGAGATACCTCTCCGACAATCGGAGTGACAAATCCTAATCTCGAAATATGCCAACCCAACAAGTACCTTCGGAGACACCTGTAGAGAACCTTTATAATCACCCAGTTACGTTGTGATGTTTGGTAGCACACAAAGTGTTCCTCCGATAAATGTGAGTTGCATAATCTCATAGTTATAGGAACGTGTATAAGTCATGAAGAAAGCAATAGCAACACACTAAATGATCAAGTGCTAAGCTAACGGAATGGGTCAAGTCAATCACATCATTCTCCTAATGATGTGATCCCGTTAATCAAATGACAACTCATGTCTATGGTTAGGAAACTTAACCATCTTTGATTAGCGAGCTAGTGAAGTAGAGGCATACTAGTGACACTATGTTTGTCTATTTATTCACACATGTATTATGTTTCTGGTTAATACAATTCTAGCATGAATAATAAACATTTATCATGATATAAGGAAATAACTATTAACTTTATTATTGCCTCTAGGGCATATTTCCTTCACGCCCTTCATAAATCGAACCATCACCGGGGAAGTTCAATGCTTTCAAGAGGGAAATCAGCAAGATTGAAGGGGAATCCAAATTTTCTTCGTTCTTTGCCCTGGAGTTTTTTTTCTACAACGAACATACACCCTGCAAATCACCGTGTTCAAATTTGGCATTTTTCCGAGCTCCTTTACTATATTTAGGGGATTATGTGCATTTTCTAGGCATTTAGTGCATAGAAATCCAATCAAGCTACATCTGCACGGATGTGATGTGAGGGACGTGGATTGCCGTTCGATCACGGCGCATCCTACGGTGCACACGTGCGATCCGCGTGGCTGGAGTTCCGACCAATCATAACACAACACACAATAGCCTCCACGCACACTGTTTCCGGAAGCGACGGAGATGAACCGTGTGTGATAATGAACGAGCAAAATTGTAAGGGAAGCCAAATTTCCTTTGTGGTTTGTCGTTGAGCTCTTAAAAACCACCGCACTGTACGGCTGCCCAGCCCCTCCGTCCCAAAGCTCTCTCCAAGCATCCTTCATGGCACCGCGGCGCATAGTAACTAGTAAGGAAGCGATGGCATCTCGCCTCGCCGTGTTCCTCGCCGCCCGCGACCGCACACATGGTAAGAAAGTGATGGCATCTCGCCGCGCCTAGTTCATCGCCACCGACGGCCACACAGTTACGTGGGTGGACTTTGAGGCTGCCATGCCCGAATGGGCGGTGGATCTAGAGGCGGCCAAAGCCACACATGAGGAGCGGAAAAAAGGCAGAAAGTAGTCAAGAAAAGAGAGTCCAGCCGCCACAAGAAAGAAGAGGCCACACGCCATGGTGAGTGCTACGTCTTGAGCTTGCACTGGTTTTCCTTGAAGAGGAAAGGGTGATGCAGCAGAGTAGCGTAAGTATTTCCCTCAGTTTTTGAGAACCAAGGTATCAATCCAATAGGAGGCTCCTCAACAAGTCCCACGAACCTACACAAACAAACAAAGAACTCACAACCAACACAATAAAGGGGTTGTCAATCCCTTCACGACCACTTGCGAAAGTGAGATCTGATAGAGATAGTATGATAAGATAAATATATTTTTGGTATTTTATAATATAGATGCAAAAAGTAAAGATGCAAATAAAAGTAGATTGGAAGCAAATATGGTAAGTGATAGACCCGGGGGCCATAGGTTTCACTAGAGGTTTCTCTCGAGATAGCATAAGTATTACGGTGGGTGAACAAATTACTGTCGAGCAATCGATAGAAAAGCGAATAATTATGAGATTATCTAGGCATGATCATGTATATAGGCATCACGTCCGCAACAAGTAGACCGACTCCTGCCTGCATCTACTACTATTACTCCACACATCGACCGACTCCTGCCTGCATCTAGAGTATTAAGTTCACAAAGAACAGAGTAACGCATTAAGCAAGAGGACATGATGTAGAGGGATAAACTCAAGCAATATGATATAAACCCCATCTTTTTATCCTCGATGGCAACAATACAATACGTGCTTTGCAACCCTTTTTGTCACTGGGTAAGGGCACCGCAAGATTGAATCCAAAGCTAAGCACTTCTCCCATGGCAAGAAAGATCAATCTAGTAGGCCAAACCAAACTTATAATTCGAAGAGACTTGCAAAGATAACTCAATCATACATAAAAGAATTCAGAGAAGATTCAAATATTATTCATGGATAAACTTGATCATAAACCCACAATTCATTGGATCTCGACAAACACACCACAAAAAGAGATTACATCAAATAGATCTCCACAAGAGAGGGGGAGAACATTATATTGAGATCCAAAAAGAGAGAAGAAGCCATCTAGCTAATAACTATGGACCCGTAGGTCTGTGGTAAACTACTCACAACTCATCGGAAGGGCTATGGTGTTGATGTAGAAGCCCTCCGTGGTCGATTCCCCCTCCGGCAGAGTGCCGACGAAGGCTCCAAGATGAGATCTCGCGGATACAGAAGGTTACGGCGGTGGAAATTGTGTTTCGGGTGCTCCCCGGATGTTTTCGGGGTACATAGGCTTATATAGGAGGAAGAAGTACGTCGGTGGACGCCCGAGGGGCCCACAAGATAGGGGGCGTGCCCTATAGGGGGGGGGGGGCGCCCTCCTATCTCGTGGAGGCCTCGGCTGCTTCTTGACTTGCACTCCAAGTCCTCTGGATCACGTTCGTTCCAAAAATAATGCTCCCGAAGGTTTCATTCCGCTTGGACTCCGTTTGATATTCCTTTTCTTTGAAATACTGAAATAGGCAAAAAAACAGCAATACGGGCTGGGCCTCCGGTTAGTAGGTTAGTCCCAAAAATGATATAAATGTGTAAAATAAAGCCCATAAACATCCAAAATGGGTAATATAATAGCATGGAACAATAAAAAATTATAGATATGTTGGAGACGTATCAAGCATCTCCAAGCTTAATTCCTGCTCGTCCTCGAGTAGGTAAATGATAAAAAGGGAATTTTTGATGTGGAATGCTACCTAGCATAATTCTTAATGTATTTTTCTTTATTGTGGCATGAATGTTCAGATCCAAATGATTCAAAATAAAAGTTCATATTGATAAAAGAAATATTAACACTTCAAGCATACTAATCAAAGCAATCATGTCTTCTCAAAATAACATGGCAAAAGAAAGTTCATCCCTACAGAATCATATAGTTAGGTTATGCTTCATTTTCGTCACACAAAGATGTTCCCAACTTCTATACCCCCGATGACAAGCCAAACAATTGTTTCATACTTAAATAATCTCAAACTTTTTCAACCTTCACGCAATACATGAGCGTGAGCCATGGATATAGCACTATGGGTGTAATAGAATATGATGATGGGGATTGTATGGAGAAGACAAAAAAGAGAAAGTCTCAGATTGACGAGGATAATCAACGGGCTATGGAGATGCCCATCAATTGATGTCAACATGAGGAGTAGGGATTGCCATGCAACGGATGCACTAGAGCTATAAATAAATGCTCAACAAAATAAAACTAGTGGGTGTGCATCCAACTTGCTTGCTCACGAAGACCTAGGGCATTTGAGGAAGCCCATCGTAGGAATATACAAGCCAAGTTCTATAATGAAAAATTCCCACTAGTATGAAAAAGACAACTTATGAGACTCACTATATGAAAAACATGGTGCTACTTTGAAGCACAATATATGAGACTCACTACATAAAGAACAAAGTGCTACTTTGAAGCACAAGTGTGGAAAAAGAGATAGTAACATTGCCCTTTTTATTTATTTTCCTTTTTTTCTTTTTCTTTTTTTTTCTTTTTTTGGGCCTTTTTTTCTTTTCTTTTGGCCTTTCTTCTTCTTTTTTTCTTTTTTTTCTTTGGGCAATGCTCTAATAATGATGATCATCACACTTCTATTGATTACAACATATGAATTACAACTCGAAACTAGAACAAGATATGACTCTATATGAATGCCTCCGGCGGTGTACCGGGATGGTGCAATGAATCAAGAGTGACATGTATGAAAAATAATGCATGGTGGCCTTGCCACAAATACGATGTCAACTACATGATCATGCAATGGCAATATGACAAAAGTAATGCATGTCATGATGATGATAAACAGAATGGTGGAAAGTTGCATGGCAATATATCTCGGAATGGCTATGGAAATGCCATAATAGGTAGGTATGGTGGCTATTTTGAGGAAGATATAAGGAGGTTTATGTGTGATAGAGTGTATCGTATCACGGGGTTTGGATGCACCGGCGAATTTTGCACCAACTCTCAAGGTGAGAAAGGGCAATGCACGGTACCGAAGAGGCTAGAAATGGTGGAAAGGTAAAAGTGCGTATAATCCATGGACTCAACATTAGTCAAAATAACTCATATACTTATTGCAAAAAATTAGAAGTCATCAAAAATCAAGCACTACGCGCATGCTCCCAGGGGGATAGATTGGTAGGAAAAGACCATCGCTCGTCCCCGATCGCCAGTCATAAGGATGCACAAGTCAGGTACACTTCATGTTTCAAATTTGTTACACAACTTTAACCATACGTGCATGCTACGGGACTTGCTAACTTCAACACAAGCATTGTTTAAATTCATAATCACCCAACTAGCATGACTTTAATATCACTACCTCCATATCTCAAAACAATTATCAAGTATCAAATTGATCATAGCATCCAATTCACTTCCTATGGTAGTTTTTATTATACCCAACTTGGATGCCTACCATTCTAGGACCAAATTATAACCATAGCAAATACCATGCTGTTCTAAAAGACTCTCAAAAAGATATAAGTGAAGCATGAGAGACTAGCAATTTCTACAAAATAATTCACCACCGTGCTCTAAAAGGTATAAGTGAAGCACTAGAGCAAAAACTATCAAGCTCAAAAATATATAAGTGAAGCACATAGAGTATTCTAGCAAATTCTAATAAAATAGGCTTCTCCCAAAAGGTGTGTACAACAAGGATAATTGTGGTAAACTAAAAAGTAAAGACTAATATAATACATGACGCTCCAAGCAAAACACATATCATGTGGCGAATAAAAATATAGCTCCAAGTAAAGTTACCAATGAACAAAGACGAAAGAGGGGATGCCTTCTCGGGGCATCCCCAAGCTTAGGCTTTTGGCTATCCTTGAATATATTGGGGTGCCTTGGGCATACCCAAGCTTAGGCTTTTTCCACTCCTTATTCCATAGTCCATAAAGAGCTTTACCCAAAACTTGAAAACTTCACAACACGAAACTCAACAGGAAATCTTATAAGCTCCGTTAGTGAAAGAAAAAAAACCCACCACATAAGGTACTGTAATGAACTCATTCTTTATTTATTTTGGTGTTAAACCTACTATATTCCAACTTCTCTATGGTTTATAAACTATTTTACTAGCCATAGATGCATCAAAATAAGCAAACAACACACCAAAAACAGAATCTGTCAAAAACAGAACAGTCTGTAGCAATCTGTAACTAACACAAACTTCTGGAACTCTAAAAATCCTACCAAAATAGGAAGTACTGGAAAATTTGTTTATTGATCAGAAGAGAAAAGAATCAATGCAAAAGCACGTTTCTGTGATTTATTGAATTGTTTCTCATGAGTGCAAAGTTTCTGTTTCTCAGCAGAGTCAAATCAACTATCATCATAGTTTATCCTATAGGTTCTACTTGGCACAAACACTAATTAAAAGGTAAAAACACATCTAAACAGAAAGTAGAAACAAAAATTATTACTAAACAGGAACAAAAACAAAAAACACAAAGAAAATTGGGTTGCCTCCCAACTAGCGCTATCGTTTAACGCCCCTAGCCAGGCATAAAAGCGAAGATAGATCTAAGTAGTGCCATCTTTGGCACTTGATTCATAAGTAGATCGCTTGTGATCTCTAGGGATTTGTTCCCTTTTAGCAATGGCTAAGCCTTTAGGCAAAAATTCAAGAAATTCATTGGTAGCAAAAGGTTCCTTAACGATAGAAAGACAATTGGGATAAACACTTATGGATTTGAGATCCGCATCTCCCTTACTAGAAGATTCACCCTTATTTTTAGGAGCATAAATAAACTTGGCAGTTTTAGTAGGGGGTTTTGGAGTGTTTTTCATAGAGGAAAAAGCGGAACCTAAGTTTGTAATGATATCTCAATTTTACCAATTCTAGCAGAGTCTAGATCTATTTTCTCATTTACTATAGGTTCTTTTTCTTTAAGATTTTTCAAAGTAACTCCAACCCTAGATCCATATTGGGTGATGTGATTATGAATCTTTTTATCCAAATTTTCAATCAACTCAATAGTGCAATTTTCTTTTCAATAATCTCAAGCCGTTGCATAACATGTTCTAAAGTTAAAACAGTTCCATTGACCAAAAGAGGTGGTGGGCCAAACAAATCCAACATGGCATTATAAGCATCAAACGTATGGCTACTCATGAAATCACCTCCGGTAACAATATCAAGAACACATTTATTCCAAGGAGTAATGCCTACATAAAAATTGTGGAGAAGAACGGAAGTGGAAAGCTTCCTAGAAGATTTATATTGGGCATTGCAAATTCTATGCCAAGCATCTTTTAATTTTTCTCCCTCCCTTTGCTTAAAATTGAGAATTTCTTGTTCGGGAGTGATAATAAGGATAGGAGAACTAGCCATAACGACGAGGCAAACGAGCAAACACACGGGTAACGAAAAAAGGCAAGAAAAAAGAGAGGAGGAGATTGCAAGCGGAAAAGAGAGGAGCTTGGGAAAGAGAGGGCGAATAAAACGGCAAGCGTTAAGTGGGGGAGAGGAAAACGAGAGGCAAATGGAAAATAATGTAAATGCAAGGGAGATGAGTTTGTGATGGGTACTTGGTATGTCTTGACTTGAGCAAAGACCTCCCCGGCAACGGCGCCAGAAATCCTTCTTGCTACGTCTTGAGCTTGCGTTGGTTTTCCTTGAAGAGGAAAGGGTGATGCAGCAGAGTAGCGTAAGTATTTCCCCCAGTTTTTGAGAACCAAGGTATCAATCCAGTAGGAGGATCCTCAACAAGTCCCACGAACCTACACAAACAAACAAAGAACTTGCAACCAACGCAATAAAGGGGTTGTCAATCCCTTCACGGCCACTTGCAAAAGTGACATCTGATAGAGATATGTTAAGATAAATATATTTTTGGTATTTTATAATATAGATGCAAAAAGTAAAGATGAAAATAAAAGTAGATTGGAAGCAAATATGATAAGAGATAGACCCGGGGGCCATAGGTTTCACTAGAGGCTTCTCTCGAGATAGCATAAGTATTACGGTGGGTGAACAAATTACTGTCGAGCAATTGATAGAAAAGCGAATAATTATGAGATTATCTAGGCATGATCATGTATATAGGCATCACGTCCGCAACAAGTAGACCAACTCCTGCCTGCATCTACTACTATTACTCCACACATCGACCGACTCATGCCTGCATCTAGAGTATTAAGTTCACAAAGAACAGAGTAACACATTAAGCAAGATGACATGATGTAGAGGGATAAACTCAAGCAATATGATATAAACCCCATCTTTTTATCCTCGATGGCAACAATACAATACGTGCCTTGCAACCCTTTCTGTCACTGGGTAAGGACACCGCAAGATTGAACCCAAATCTAAGCACTTCTCCCATGGCAAGAAAGATCAATCTAGTAGGCCAAACCAAACTGATAATTCGAAGAGACTTGCAAAGATAACTCAATCATACATAAAAGAATTCAGAGAAGATTCAAATATTATTCATAGATAAACTTGATCATAAACCCACAATTCATCGGATCTCGACAAACACACCGCAAAAAGAGATTACATCAAATAGATCTCCACAAGAGAGGGGGAGAACATTGTATTGAGATCCAAAAAGAGAGAAGAAGCCATCTAGCTAATAACTATGGACCCGTAGGTCTGTGGTAAACTACTCACAACTCATCGGAAGTGCTATGGTGTTGATGTAGAAGCCCTCCATGGTCGATTCCCCCTCCGACAGAGTGCCGACGAAGGCTCCAAGATGAGATCTCGTGGATACAGAAGGTTACGGCGATGGAAATTGTGTTTTGGGTGCTCCCCGGATGCTTTCGGGGTATGTAGGCTTATATATGAGGAAGAAGTACGTTGGTGGACGCCTGAGGGGCCCACGAGACAGGGGGTGCGCCCTATAGGGGGGGCACCCTCCTATCTCATGGAGGCCTCGGATGCTTCTTGAGTTGCACTCCAAGTCCTCTGGATCACGTTCGTTCCAAAAATCACGCTCCTGAAGGTTTCATTCCGTTTGGACTCTGTTTGATATTCCTTTTCTTCGAAATACTGAAATAGGCAAAAAAAACAGCAATACAGGCTGGGCCTCCGGTTAGTAGGTTAGTCCCAAAAATGATATAAATGTGTAAAATAAAGCCCATAAACATCCAAAAGGGGTAATATAATAGCATGGAACAATAAAAAATATAGACACGTTGGAGACGTATCAGTGAGGAGAGCTTGGCGAAGATTGAAGCACGGTGGGTTGCCGCCTACAAGGCCGGGAAGGAGAACGCCAGCGTCTGGCCAGCATGCCTTGATGGCAGCATGTGAGAAGTAGTTTAAGTTTGTAGTATTAGAGCAAATTACCATTAGTACTTTAAGTTTGTAGTATTAACGCACAATGTCAGTAAGAGCATCCTTTGAGGGCTTTAAGCGTTGATTAGCATGTGTGCCCATGTGGGTTTTTTTGCATTAATCATTAGTAGATCATAAAACACACGGTTTCAATGTTGTACCCGTGTGCATTTTTTGCGTTAATGATCCATAAGTCAGTTACCTGTACGATGTTTCCTAACAAACCAGGCGTACCATTGACCAAAAAAACAACTACACATGTACATTTTTTGGAGACGAGATCTGCCAATTTTTTGTTTTCTCGCACACGAGTATTTTACACGCTTCGTCTGTGTTGTGTGTTTCCCGCGCCCAAGTTTCAAGTTTCACAGCGAAATTTTCATTAGGCGCGCGATTTCAGAATTTATTCCTCCAACCATATCCCCGTCCATCAAATTTCCTCAGTATCTCCCATCCCCCCACCCCACCCCCCGCGCCTCCCCCTACCGACAGCTCAAATCGCCGCCGCCGCAACCACAGCTTCAACCACATCTACGTTCTGCTTGGATCCAGTCAGGTAACCCACCGATCTCTATCACGGCCCCGGCCTAATTGCTTAAATGGCGCTTGCGAAACATCCTCATGCCTCCAAATCCCCACTGCCCCTACCTCCAGAGCATCGCCGCGCAAGCCCAACCACATATCACGTGGAGGTCGAGGAGCTGATGGTGGTACATGGCGCGATGGCCGCTGTGCGTGTTGACCCGGAGGAACACCTCGCCTCGGCCGCCGCCGACATGGTGCAGGCTCTGGACCAGATGAAGTGCCCCAATGACTACCCCCAGGACTTAACAGGTATGATCTGACCAGCTAAATCTTACCAATACCACTTACAATGGCTATGTTTTGTACGGTTGATGTATTAAGCATGTTTGTGCCTTGTTTATTTCAGTACTGCACACTGTGTGATGTTCAAGTATTAACTGACTAGTTCAATTTCACCAATACCAGCAACAAACTTACAATACATGACTCAGGATATCACTAGAGATGCTGCCCATTTTCTATTTGTGGTGGATGCTAACCCTGTTGTACTTAACATGCTTGTCCATGTACTTATGCAGGGTTATAACGGCTGATGTTGTTATTTGCTATTGAGGTTAGCTGCATCCCATGTCATACAGTATTTCACATCATTTGTGCAATTGTAGTTTAATTTCTACCATTTATTGGTTGCCTGTAGGTACACATGTCAGTGGCACTGATCCACCCTTCGACCCGGAGGAACAGCTCACCTCCGCCGCCGCTGACTTGGGCGGGCTCTGGCCAAGATGAAGTGCCCCGGCAACTACCTCTCAGGACTTACCAAGTATGTACTCACCAGTTCAATCTTATCAATACAAGTTGCAATTAATGGCTATGTTTTGTATGGTCGATGTATTAAGCATATTCTAGTAAACATGCCTAACATGTTTTAGATACTTTCCCTACCTTTTTTAGACAATTGGGCCATTATCTGCTCTGGCAGCACCTGCCTTGTGATGTTTAACTCTGTCAATTGCATTTTTATCAGTACCAGTTTCAATGGCTATTAAGCCTGTTGCAATTAACCATTGGTCCGTTTTTAAACAGCTGTATTTCAATGGCTACCAACTTACAAAACATGACTTAGGATGATGTTAAGCCTTTTGCAATTAACTGTTGTATCCATTTGTAATTTGTCCCTTTGCTACCATGCTACTCTCCACAATGAAGATATATTAGAGATCCTACTCATTTGCTATTTTGGTGGATGCTAACCCTGTTGTACTTAACATGCCTTTCCATGTACTTACGCAGGACCATAATGGGCGATGGTTGTAGTTTGCCATCGAGGTTAGCTACATCCCATGTCTTACAATATTTTACATCATTTGTGCAATTGCAGATTGGCTTCTAACATTTACTTGCTTCTTGTAGGTACACATGTCGGGGGCACTGATCCACGCTTCGACCTGGAGGAAGAGCTCGCCTCCGCCGCCACTGACTTTGGGCGGGCTCTGGCCAAGATGAAGTGCCCCAGCAACTACCTCTGAGGACTTACCAAGTACGAACTCACCAGTTCAATCTTACCAATACCAGTTGCAATTAATGGCTATGTTTTGTATGGTCGATGTATTAAGCATGTTGTAGTAAACATGCCTAACATGTTTTAGCTATTTTACCTACCTTTTTATAGACAACTAGGCCATTATCTGCTCTGGTAGCACCTGCCTTATGATATTTAACTCTGCCAATTGCATTTTTATCAGTACCGGTTTCAATGGACATTAAGCCTGTTGCAATTAATAGTTGTATCCATTTTTAAACAGTTGTATTTCAATGGCTACAAACTTACAAAACATGAATTAGGATGCTGTTAAGACTATTGCAATTAACAGTTGTATCCATTTTTTAGTCCGTCCCTATGCTACCCTGCTACCCTTTCGCAATGAAGATATCACTACAGATGATGTCGTTTTATTACCATTTGCTATTTTTGGTGGATGTTAACCCTATGTAGTTAACATTGGCTTTCCATGTACTTACACAGGGCTGCAATGGGCGATGTTGTTGTTTGTCGTTGATACGTCTCCAACGTATCTACTTTTCCTAACGCTTTTCCTCTTGTTTTGGACTCTAATTTGCATGATTTGAATGAAACTAACCCCAGACTGACATTGTTTTCAGCAGAACTACCATGGTGTTGTTTTTGTGCAGAAATAAAAGTTCTCGGAATGGAACGAAACTTTACGAGGATTTTTTATATGAATAAAAAGAATCTCTGGAGCCAAGAGCCACCTGAGGGGAGCACCTGGGTGGGCACAACCTGCTAGGGCACGCCTGCCACCCCCAAGGCGCGCCCCGGTGGTTTGTCCCTACCTGGTGGCCCCGTTGACCTTGAAACTGATGCTATAAAATCACATTATTCCATAAAAAAATCAGGGAGAAAGAATTATCGCGTTTCACGAGATGGAGCCGCCGCTGTCTCTTGTTCTTCATCGGGAGGCTAGATCTAGAGTCCGTTTGGGGCTCCATAGAGGGGGATCTTCGATCTTTGTCATCACCAACACGTCTCCATCGCCAATTCCATGATGCTCCCCATCGGGAGTGAGTAATTCCTTCGTAGGCTCGCTGGTTGGTGAGGAGTTGGATGATATTCATCCTGTAATCGACTTAGTTTTGTTAGGGCCTGATCCCTAGTATCCACTTTGTTCTGAGATTGATGTTGCTATGACTTTGCCATGCTTAATGCTTGTCACTTTGGGCCCGGGTGCCATGATTTTAGATCCGAACCGTTTATGTTATCACCATTATATCCATGTTCTAGATCCGATCTTGCAAGTTATAGTCACCTACTACGTGTTATGATCCGGCAACCCCGGAGTGACAACAATCGGGATCACTCCCGGTGATGATCGTAGTTTCAGGAGTTCATGTATTCACCGTGTGCTAATGCTTTGTTCCGGTTCTCTATTAAAAGGAGGCCTTAATATCCCTTAGTTTCCAATAGGACCCCACTGCCACGGGAGGGTAGGACAAAAGATGTCATGCAAGTTCTTTCCATAAGCACATATGACTATTTACGGAATACATGCCTACATTTATGAACTGGAGCTAGTGTCGTATCGCCCTAGGTAATAACTATCTCATGATGCGAGTCACCGATCTGATGCCTACGAATTTATCTTATATTGATTCTGCTAAGTTACTATTGCTACTGTCACTATCACACTTGCTACAAAATCACTGCTATCACTGTTACCGTTACCGTTCCTACTGCTACTATCATCAAAACTATCACATTACTATGCTACTAATCACTTTGCTGCAGATAATTAATCTCCAGGCGTGGTTGAATTAACAACTCATCTGCTAATACCTTCAAATATTCTTTGGCTCCCCTTGTGTCGAATCTATAAATTTGGGTTGAATACCCTACCCTCAAAAACTATTGCGATCCCCTATACTTGTGGGTTATCAAGACCTTTTTCTAGCGCCGTTGCCGGGGAGCATAGCTATATTTGTTGAGTCACTTGAGACTATTATCATATTATCACTATGAAGAATCTGAAGGATGCTAAGACTAAGATTTTTCCCTCAAAGACGAGGGGAGGTAAGGAACTACCATCTAGCTCCGCTTTAGATTCACGCTCTGTTGTAAGTAAACTTGCAACACCACAACATGCTATTAATTCTGATATGTCGCAAGTTATTGATGATGCTACTTTTGCTATGAATGCTACTCATGATGATGCTAGTACCTTGCTTGATGATGATGTGCCACTAGGTGAATTTCTTGATGAACAAATTGCTAGAGTAAGACATCATGATATTGTTGAATCTGATGATGAACTTGAAACTAAAAATCTTGAAACACCTACTAGAACTAGTCCTCCTAGATATGAATTACCAAAGGTACCGGAAGGTTATACTATGAGTGAGGAGGCAACTAGAGATATTCCTGCTTGTAAGGATAGAGATGATCAAGAGAAATTATTATGCAAGTATAAAGAAAGATCTCTGAATGCTATTGTGATATTGAGTTTGCTACTTCGCCTATTTTTATCGATGATAAGGATTACGAATTCTTTGTCGACCCAGAAATCACTTTGGTTGAATCTGATCATTTCCATGGTTATGCAACTGAAACTGTTGTGGCACATCTTACTAAGTTGAATGATATAGCCACCTTTTTTGCTCAAGATGAGAAGATTTGCTATTGCTATATTCTCAAGTTATTTCCGTTCTCATTAAAGGGTGATGCTAAGGCTTTGTACAATACTCTTGCTCCTAGTTGTGTGTGTAGTCCCCAGGATATGATTTATTACTTCTCTAAAAAATATTTCCCTGCTCATAAGAAACAAGCTGCCTTGCAGGAAATATTTAAGTTTGTGCAAATTGAAGAAGAGAGTCTCCCACAAGCTTGGGGGAGGCTTCTCCAATTGCTTAATGCTTTGCCTGATCATCCTCTTAAGAAAAATGAAATACTTGATATCATCTAGAATGGACTAACCGATGCTTCGAGGGATTTCCTAGATAGTTGTGCTGGTTGTGTTTTCAGGGAACGAACTATTGGGCAAGCTGAAGAATTATTGAATACCATATTGAAAAATCATGATGATTGGACTCCTCCTGAAACACCTATTAAACCCACTCCGAAGAAGAGGAGTATCTTATATCTCAATCCTGAAGATATGCAAGAGGCAAATAAATCTACGAAGGAAAAAAGGTATTAAAGCCGAGGGATGTCAAAAATTTACCACCTATTGAAGAAATACATGGACTTGAAGCACCACCACCACCTAAGGTGGTAGAGGTAAAACATTTAATTAAATTCAATGATAGTGATGATCCTCGTAATAAACATCCTAGTCAATGCCTTTATGAGATTGATAATTACATTAGAAAGCAAGATCACTTCAATGCAAATGTTATGAAACAATTGAAATACAACTCTAATATGATTGCTCGCTTAAGTGACTTATTATTTAGAATCTCAAATGATGTTAGATGTGTAGGAAAGCATGCCTCTATCGTTCAAACTCAATTGGAACAAGTTGCTAAATTTAAAAGGGGGTTACTTAATGAAATGAACAATAATATAAGTGACTTTGTTGTTAGGGTAGCTACTAGAGGATGTAAAATGACTCAGGAACCACTTTATCCCGAGGGACACCCAAAGATAATTGAACAAGACTCTCAAAAAATTAACACTGATGCACCTAGTCCTTCTAAAAAGAAAAGGAAGAAGAAAAATAATAGGACTTTGCATGCCTCTAGTGAACCTGAAGTAGAGAAACCTCCAGATAATGATAATGAAGTTTCTATCTTTGATGCTAAAACTCAATCTGGTAATGGACAATCACCTTCTGATAATGAAAAAGATAATGATGAGGTTCATGAAGACACTCAACCAAATGATAAAGAACCAGACAATGATGTTGAGATAGAACCAATTGTTGATCTTGATAACCCACAACCTAAGAATAAAAGATATGCCAAAAGAGACTTTGTTGCTAGAAAACATGGAAAGGAAAGTGTTGGCGAACGTAGCATGCAATTTCAAAAAACTTCCTACGATCACGCAAGATCTATTTAGGAGATGCATAGCAACGAGAGGGGGAGAGTGTGTCCATGTACCCTCGTATACCAAAAGCGGAAGCGTTATGTTAATGCGGTTGATGTAGTCGAACGTATTCACGATCCAACCAATCTAGCACCGAACGTACGACACCTCCGAGTTCAGCACACGTTCAGCTCGATGACGTCCCTCGAACTCTTGATGTAGCAGAGGGTCGAGGGAGAGTTTCGTCAGCATGACAGCATGATGACGGTGTTGATGATGTGATCCACGCAGGGCTTCGCCTAAGCACTACGATGATACTATCGGAGGAGTAAACAATGGAGGGGGGCACTGCACACGGCTAAGACAATGTTGTGCCTATGGGGTGCCCCCTGCCCCCATATATAAAGGAGGAGGGGGGAGGCGGCCGGCCTAGGGGGCGTGCCAAGTGGGGGGAGTCCCACTAGGACTCCATGTCCTAGTAGGACTCCCCTTTCCTTTCCGTAGTAGGAGAAGGGGAAGGGAGAGAGGGAGAGGGAGAAGAAAGGGGAGCCGTGCCCCCACCCCTAGTCCAATTCTGTTTGGCTAGGGGGGCGCGCGCCACCTCCTGGCCGCCTGCCTCCTCTCTCCACTAAGTCCCATGTAGGCCCAACAATATCCCGGTGGGTTCTGGTAACCTCCCGGTACTCCGAAATCTATCCGAAACTTCCCGAAATCATTCCCGTGTCCGAATGCAACTTTCTAATATATCAATCTTTACCTCTCGACCATTTCGAGACTCCTCGTCATGTCAGTGATCTCATCCGGGACTCCGAACAAACTTCGGTCACCAAAACACATAACTCATAATACAAATCGTCATTGAACGTTAAGCATGCGGACCCTACAGGTTCGAGAACTATGTAGACATGACCGAGACACATCTCCGATCAATAAACAATAGTGGAACCTGGATGCTCATATTAATTCCTACATATTTTACGAAGATCTTTATCGGTCAAACCGCATAACAACATACGTTGTTCCCTTTGTCACCGGTCTGTTACTTGCCCGAGATTCGATCGTCGGTATCTTCATACCTAGTTCAATATCGTTACCGGCAAGTCTCTTTACTCGCTCCGTAATGCATCATCTCGTAACTAACTCATTAGTCACATTGCTTGCAAGGATTATAGTGATGAGCATTACCGAGGGCCTAGAGATACCTTTGTGATACACGAAGTGACAAATCCTAATCTCGATCTATGCCACCTCAACAAACACCTTCGGAGACACCTGTAGAGCATCTTTATAATCACCCAGTTATGTTGTGACGTTTGATAGCACACAAGGTGTTCCTCTAGTATTCGGGAGTTGCATAATCTCATAGTAAGAGGAACATGTATAAGTCATGAAGAAAGCAATAGCAATAAAACTTAACGATCATTATGCTAAGCTAACGGATGGGTTTTGTCCATCACATCATTCTCTAATGATGTGATCCCGTTCATCAAATGACAACACATGTCTATGGTCAGGAAACATAACCATCTTTGATTAATGAGCTAGTCACACTACAAAAAAAATACACTTTCGTGATGATACGTGTTTGTCACAGTAGGTCACGTTTTTTGTCATGCATGTACATCCATGACGATTTTATGACAGAATCAAGATAGTCATACCTGTGTTGTCGTAGAAGTGTTCCATGACATTACCAAAATTATCATCACGGAAGTGTCCACTTCCATGACGATAAATCACGCGTCACAGAAGTGCTTTCGTCAAGGGTGACCGACATGTGGCATCCACCGTAACGGAACGCTGTTAAGCTATCGGGTCGGGTTTTGGATTCGATAACCCGTTAACAGCCCCGACCAATGGGGATTTTCCACATGTAAAATCATCATTGGCTGGAGGAAACACGTGTCGGCTCATCGTTGGGACAGATGGCATCCACTCATTGGACAGAAGGCGCCTATGATACGTCGACACGTGGCACGACCAATCAAGTTTAAATGGGCCGGCCCAACTAAAGGCCCACAAGATTTTGCGGCCCTTAATGGGCTGGCCCAGTTAAAGGCCCATGAGATTTTGCGGACTATAATGGGCTGGCCCAGCTAAAGGCCCACAAGTTTTCGCGGGCCATAATAGGCCGGCCTAGGTAAAGGCCCACAAGATTTTGTGTGCCATAATGGGCCGGCCCAGGTAAAGGCCCACAAAATTCTTGCGGATCATAATGGGCCGGCCCAGCTAAAGGCCCATGAGATTGCGCCGACATTAATGGGCCGACCCAGCTGTAGGCCCACAAGATTTTGAGGACCTTAGTAGGCCGTCCCATTAACTGGTTGCCATGTTTTGGGCCAAATGTTGGCCCATAATTGATCCGGTCCATTAATGGCCTGCCACGTTCCGGGCCTAATAATGGCCTAGATCAGGTCCGACCCTTTAAGAGGCTTTGGGCTCAATTATGGCCCATATCAGATTCGGCCCGTTGACTGGACGCTATGCTTTTGGGCCCACTTGCTAAAGGCCCATTTAGTAATTCAGCCTGATATTAGTTTCGGCCTGTTAAGGGCCCATTTAAAATTTCGGCCCTATATTAATTTCGGCCCGTTAAAAGCTCATCATATAGTTGGGCCTAACTACGGCCCGGTTTGCATCCCGTCTGCTCGCAGCCGATATCTGATTGGGCCAAACAAGGACCGAGACAACTTTGGCCCGTTAAAAGCCCGTGAATTGATTCGCACAATCATGGGCCGGGGTCCATTTCGGGCTACCGCCGGCCCGTGAGCTATTCGGCATGTTTCAGGCCCAGCCTACTTCTCAGCCTCCTAAAAGCCCATTGAGTTTTCTTGCAAAAAGAGGGCCGGGGGTTACTCGGCCTATTAAAGGCCCGAATCTACTAGTGGGCCAGTTTGACGGGGCCCATGATGCGGATCATACATCGTGATTGCATGACGGCCCGATTATGTACCGTAATTTTATGGTTTGGCCGGTTTACTGCGAAGACAGGACATATATACAGTAAAATAACTGCATCATCGTGAATAAGAAAAAAACCTAGACTATACAATAAAGAAATTACGGCATATTACATCCACTGGGCCTCAAAGTTCGCCACTATGATAATAAAGCACAAGCAGACAACAGATTACATACACTGGGCATCAAAGATCGCCACCAGTGCAAATAAACAAGCCGACAAAATAATATACAAAACCACAACACTTCAATAGAGTTTAAGAAAGGTTAGCCCTATTGGGGAGCTGCAGCGCAAGTAGCTGAGCAAGATGATGAGACTACGCTTGTTCAACACTTATATCTTCCTCACTCTGAAAGATAAACAAGCAGACACATGATAGGTTTCGCACATAAAAGTATCAGTGCTGACAATTCATCACATTTCTTACTAAAGAATAAAGTGACACAGTTTAAAATTGCATTAACACAATATGGTATTGTTCAGGTCAAGACATGGCAGGAAATGACATTGTGAAGGAGTTGGCAGCTTCACGACACCACTGGATTACAAATCAAGAACTCATAAGTATTAATGGTTAGTGTGCTGTCAATTTATCCCATTTCAGATTGGCAAATAAAGAGATGGTTTAAATAATAGTAGAATGATATGACATTGTTCATAGTTAAGACATTGCAGAATATGACATTGTGCTGTAGTGGGTAGGTTCACCACACCACTGGATTACGGATGAAGAACAGAAGCATACATGCAATGCAAAAGAAGATCACTTGCTCTGAATAGTTTAATTTACATGGTATGAAGAAGGAACTTGGTTGTACAACTGAAAACTTAAATTGAGAAGGACAAACTTTTGTTTATGAACTACATAATAAACTTTAAACATGCAATTTGATGCAAACACCAAAAATAAACAGCTGTTGCAGTCATGCCTAACCAAATATAGACAACAAAGTTTGAAGGCTTGAGAAGGACAAACTTACATTACTGGTGAAGACAGGCTCTATAAAGCCCTTGTCCATGCTGATGGGGGGGGGGGGCAATTCAAGAAGTTTAGCACAAAATCTTCTTCATAAGCATTGCCTTTATTCTACATTTTGTTAAGAGTAAATATAGATGTGATAATATACGAAAAAATGGAGAATATTTAAGATAAGATGAAGAGTGATGCTACATAACCAAGTAGCTATAAATGTATGTGCAGCGATATAGGCAAAAGGCGCAGCCAAGAGCAATGCACAGCTAAACTTCTTCAGTACCAACCTTATGGTAAGAGTAAATATAGATCTGATGTGTAGAAAATGGAGGGCAAAGGAAAATAAGCTGTAGAGTGATGGTACATGAACAACTACGTGTCAATATAAGTACACTGATAAAGGACAACATGTACTTACAAGAACAATGCAGAGCTAAAAAAATTCATTGGCATTGGATATATTCTACACTAATGTAACCATTCATATAGATCAGATAATTTGGAGCGAACAATTGATAAGCAAGCTATCATGCATACTGCTGTCACATAATGAACCAGGTATGTATGCAAGTACAGTGATACAGGACAACATGTACTAACAAGAGCAAAGCAGCGGGCAGCATATTTGCGATATCGTGTCGTTCTTTTCAAACCGGAATTCTTCTTCGACCTGATTTCCTGCAAAAAAGATCCGTAAGGCACATGCGGAAAAGTAGAAGTTCAAATTGTCATGTGATTTCATAGACAGTACCTCATCTTGGGAACGAGACCAGTGCATAACAAGGTTTTTACATTCAATGTCTTCTAAATTTAGCACAGGAGACTTCATCGGAAATTCGTTTATAGACTTGACATCAAAGTGTGATTTCCTCAGGTAATACCGATACTGCTGCAATGCTTCCTTAAAAAGCACAAGCAAGCTTTGCTCATCATGACTATCCAGATTGACCCTCACCTAGTTACAACAATGTAATGTAAATCATTGATGTGTTCGATCAGCAGAAAACAGGAAAATAATAACCATGAATAATAGCACTTACACGTAAGTTGGACAGGAAGATGTGAAAATGGTGTTTGTCTTCACTATAATCTTCCCATGATGGGAATATAAGCACGTAGTCCCTAACAACATTGAAAGCATTGTATTTTAAACTGGAAATAAATGGAATGGGGTTCCAATCTGCAGGAATTGGCCGTCTCTGCAGTTGGGATAGGTCTTCGGTCGGTGGACTTGCTGTACTTTTTGCTGGAGTGGGATTTTTCTGTGGTACGGCTGGTGCTATGGCAAATGAAATCGGTATACCTTTTCCTGGAGTGCAGGTCCTGTGTGGTGGGGCTAGTGGTGTGGCCAGTGAAGTATGGGTACAGTCTGCTGGAGTCGGTCCTATGTTTTGTGTCACTGGTTGTACAGCCAATATAAGTGGGGCGCTGTCTGATTTCTCCGGCATCACCACGTTTTTCAAGGACTTTGCTGGTGCTCCTTTAGGTTCGGCAATCACCCTCTTCCTTTTTGATGTCTGATGCACAAGAACAACATTTGAGTGAAAAAACATGGTATGACGACATATGGAATATGTATTGATAATGGATGGGCATGGCATCTCGAGTTATATGATGAGTAAACTAAGCAGATGGTGGTGCAACAAAGTAGAAGAAATGCAAGACAACATATGCAAGATATGCGCAATCAATAAAACCTTGCCAAATTAGAACAGGCACCTTGATGGGTGAACAGGACAGGTCATCTGCCTTTGACTCCTCGAGGTTAGAATAGTCATTAGGATGATATTATGAACAAGAATCAATAGGTGGGGAGCGTACGAGTTTCATTGCTTCCAGAATGGCACTCAATGCCTTGGTGCCAATTTTGTAAGTCATTGCAGTGTTCCACAATATTCTTCTGATGCGCGGATTCTGATATTCACTGTAATTGCGTATAATATCTGAGAACCATGAAAACATAAATAGTTGTGAGATTATCTTTGTAATGCAGATGATATTCTAATATAGGGGCGCCCTGTAAACACTTATGTGCTATCACTGGATTCTGATGAGAGAGCTCATGTGTGCTGTAATATCGTGCATGCATTTATATAATCTGGCACAAGTACACAAAAAAATAGGCTCCAGAAGTAAGGATAGCTGGCAGATGATAGGTTCATAATATACTGTATAGAGAGTTTATTGCCAAACCATGATAACAAGAGCACACAGCAACTAGGCAGATCATAGTGTACATAACAGGGGTACACCATAACCACGATATATAAATCGGAAAAGTGGAACTGGCTTGAAAATACGGTGTTGTATTGCCGCTAGTAATTGAAAGCCTATCGATCACGTACAAGCCAGCACTATCGAACATGGTAAAGAAGAGCAAGCAGATTTTGGATAATAAAATGTTGGTTGCGCAGTGCCCACACATGATGAACCAGAGCGCATTAAGCATGCAACTCCCAGCTGTCTCTCGACCATTTCAGGCGGTTGGATGAAGATGCTATGTCTCCTAACCCTTTTTCTTCCTCGTGTCTGATTCTTCCCATACAGAACACCGCACGGGCCGCCGGCCGGACCACCGTCCCCCACCGCCTGTGTTCCTCCGCCACCCCCACCCCCCACCCGCGTCGAGTTTTCTTTGTTCGGCGAGGCCCCACAACCACCCGAGCCCCTTGGATCGCACCGGCGAACTCCGGCGAGCTCTGAAAAATCGACTGACCCAATTTTGAAATTTAGTCTACTGTGATTTAACTAGTGTGGAATATAAAAGGGGAAAACCATAAGCATTGGGAGTATAGTGTTGAGCATGCCATGGCGGATCTGAAGGTGCAAACCGGACAAAGGCAACTTCGCAACCAAGACAAGAAATCAGAGTAAAGCAATGGCGATCTATTTTCTTGCTGCGATAAATAAGTTGAGCAGATATGAAAGAGTACCGCCTCTGGTGCGGCGCCGTGTATGCATCTACTGAGAATTTGACGGTGCTGCGGTAGCGATGGCTATCGGCGGCGTGGAAGCAGATCTAGGAGGGTAGACGGTGGCAGCGGGGCGTGGTGGACGAGACGGTCGTAGGAGCGGCGCCGACAAGGTGGACGACAGCGGGGGTGAAGCGAGAGGACGGGATGCAAGGATTCCGGTCCGAAGGTGTGGATGAGAGAGGTCGATCTCGTGTAATGGACGGCGGCGTCGGGGTATCAGCTCCGGCATGGTGGAGGAGGACAACGGTGGATGGGGTGGCGGACGGCAGCTAATGGAGGAGGGTGGGGTGGAGAGGGTGTTTTGGCTCCCACCGAGTACGGATGGGGAAAAGGGAGGTTGAGAGGAAGGGGGGAACCATGTATTCAGCGTGCGCTTGTCTCAAATGCGAGGAAATTTACAAACTTAGCCCCCATTTCAAATTTCTACTACATCACAACAACATTAGTCGGTTGGGGATAGGACGGTAATCTCGCATACACCGAATATTTCCCGACGAGAGTTTGTTTTTGGCGCCCACCGTGTATGAATATGAATCGGGGAGGGAGTCGATTTCGGCCGAGGGCACACTGTGTTTTGGCGCCCACCGTGTATGAATCCGGGTGAGAGGCAGTTACGTCACGTTTGGGTGAAATTACAAACCTACCCCTATCGAAACCTATAGATATCCTGCAGATAGGCTTAGCGTGGCAGGGATAGGCAGTAGTGATTTCCATCTCGCAGATTTTGGTTTCGGGCGGTTACTGCGACTTTCCCCGCTTTGTTCAAATTTTGCACAGTGCACGTTTACCGTGCCAACTCAATTCGAATCCCGTTTGTATTCTACTATTTTTTTCGGACGGGATCCATTTTTAATTGGAATTACATTCTATATACATCATTTTTTATATATACTTTCAAAAGCACAACACCATTTATACATAAATATGGTTTACAAATGGCATGATCTCAGATTCATAAGGTTGTATCCATCAATTTGGATTTTCAAATATTTGAAATCACTTTATGTTGAAATCCAATGTATGCATTCCTCGCTAAGTGTCTCCAATTAATGTGTGTTTCATGCGGTTTTTTTTAACTTCTCAAACATGTATAATGTGTTTCACACACGCAACATATAGTGTAATCCCGTTTAGACATTAATTGCATATAAACCATGCATTGTTTGTAATTGAAGAAAAAAATCTATGGATCACCAATATTGATAAACTATATAACATTACACGTGTGCCCAAATTCAAATGAATATGCATGTTTGATACACCAATTTGCGTTATGATATTATCGATGTCGTGATCTCCAGTTTAAATATTTGAATCCCCTTTAATCCAGATATTCGTCTCATATAGCTATCACTCATGCTTATAGAGGACTATCTCTCTAGACCTATACGCGTTCATCGTCTCTCCAGTGTGTGGTGTGGTGGATTGCCTCAGGGGCTGTTGATGAACAGTACAGGAGGAAGAACTTCCTCGCGAGGGGAGGAGTTCTTATGCTAGTGTGGGTGGTTCTGGCTAAGGTTCGATTGCTCGACCCCTTGCGTTGAGAATGGCTAGTCCTATTTATAGAGGCCTTGGTCCTCTCCCCAAATATTGAGCGGGAAGGGCGCCAACAATGGCCATTCTGAAGGGGAACATCTAGTACAACTTATCATGACTAAAGTTGGTCTTCGGCTGCCAAAGGCCCTGACGATGACGCCGTCTTGGGCTCTATGGTGACCTCCGTCCTGCCGCTCTACTGGTCTTGGTCTTGTTGCACTGAAACGGTAGCCTTTGCATGAAGCCTTGGTCTCTGCTTGCTCCCTTTGCACTAAAGAGGAAACAAGGACACTGCGCAGGTCGGTGCCCACCTGGCGCCCGTGTGGTCTCAGTCGTCATGGCTTGCATCATGTGCACCTCACGAGGTACCCTCGCCTTGATCTCTCCGCCTCCTCGCGAGCCTGCCTGGCGAGGCCGCTCTTGAGGAAGCTTCCTGTCGTCCGCCCCGCGAGGCTTGGCCCCTCACGAGGGTCTTGAGCTTGAGTCGATGAAGATGGGCTGCACTGGGCCACCACTTGAGCCACGCCGCAGGCTGCAGGCAGGCAAGTCTGGGGACCCCCGTTCCTAGAACACCGACAACATGAACTCCTCAAACTACGGTCATCACCAAGAAGTGTCCCGACTATTGTCACTCCGGGATTGCCGGATCATAACATGTAGTAGGTGACTATAACTTGCAAGATAGGATCAAGAACACCCATATGTTCATGAAAACATAATAGGTTCAGATCTGAAATCATGGCACTTGGGCCCTAGTGACAAGCATTAAGCATGGCAAAGTCATAGCAACATCAATCTTAGAACATAATGGATACTAGAGATCAAACCCTAACAAAACTAACTCGATTACATGGTAAATCTCATCCAACCCATCACCATCCACCAACCCTAAGATGGGATTACTCACGCACGGCGGTGAGCATCATGAAATTGGTGATGGAGGATGGTTGATGATGACGATGGCGATAGATCCCCCTCTCTAGAGCCACGAATGGACTCCAGATCATCTCTCCCGAGGAAGAGCAGGGCTTGGCGGCGGCTCCGTATCGTAAAATGCGATGAATCTTTCTCTCTGATTTTTTTCTCACCGAACGTGAATATATGGAGTTGGAGTTGAGGTCAGTGGAGGTCCAGGGGGCCCACGAGGCAGGAAAGCGCGCCTGGGGGGTAGGGCGTGCCCCCCACTCTCGTGGCCAGGGTGTGGGCCCCCTTCAGTTGATTCTTTTGCCAGTATTTTTTATTAATTCCAAAAAGTGTCTCCGTGAAGTTTCAGGTCATTCCGAGAACTTTTATTTCTGCACAAAAGTAACACCATGGCAATTCTACTGAAAACAGCGTCAGTCCGGGTTAGTTCCATTCAAATCATGCAAATTAGAGTCCAAAACAAGGGCAAAATAGTTTGGAAAAGTAGATACACTGGAGATGTATCATTGCCAGGGAGTGAAGCACCTTTGGTAAGGAAATGTTTATATAGTGTGTGAAATTTACTGTCACTTGTTACTATGGAAAATAATCCTTTGAGGGGTTTGTTCGGGGTATCTTCACCCCGACCAGAAGAGCAAAGAGTTGCCCCTCAACCTACTTAACCTACTGAAAATATTTATTATGAAATTCCTTCGGATATGATAGAGAAACTGCTGGCTAATCCTTATGCCAGAGATGGAACATTACATCCTGATATGCACCTAATCTATGTGGATGAAGTTTGTGGATTATTTAAGCTTGCATGTTTTCCCGAGGATGAAATTAAGAAGAAGGTCTTCCCTTTATCTTTGAAGGGAAAGGCATTGACATGGTATAGGCTATGTGATGATATTTGATCATGGAACTACAATCGATTGAAATTGGAATGTCATCATAAGTTTTATCCTATGCATCTGGTTCATCGTGATCGGAATTATATATATATATATATAATTTTTGGCCTCGTGAAGGAGAAAGTGTTGCTCAAGCTTGGGGGAGGCTTAAGTTAATGTTATACTCGTACCCCAATCATGAGCTTTCAAGAGAAATTATTATTCAAAATTTTTATGCTCGGCTCTCTCACAATGATCGATCCATGCTTGATACTTCTTATACTGGTTCTTTTATGAAGAAGACTATTGAATTCAAATGGAATTTATTGGAAATAATTAAATGCAACTCTGAAGATTGGGAACTCGACGAAGGTAAGGAGTCAGGCATAAACCTTAAGTTTGATTGTGTTAAATGTTTTATGGATACCGATGCTTTTCATGATTTTAGCACTAAATATGGACTTGACTCTGAGATAGTAGCTTCTTTCTGTGAATCATTTGATACACATGTTGATCTCCCTAAGGAGAAGTGGTTTAATTATCATCCTCCCATTGAAGTTAAAGTAGTTGAACCTATTAAAGTTAAAGAAGAAACTATTACTTATAATGTTGATCCTATTGTTCCTACTACTTATATTGAGAAACCACCTTTTCCTGTTAGAATCAAGGACCGTGCTAAAGCTTCAACTGTGGTTCATAAGAGTTATACTAGAACACCTACACCCCCTGAACAAATTAAAGTTGAACCTAGTATTGCTATGGTTAAAGATCTCTTGGTCGATAATATTGATGGGCATGTTATTTATTTCTATGACGAAGCTGCTAGAATTGCTAAACCAGATACTAAAGATAAACATAGACCTGTTGTTGGCATGCCTATTGTTTCTATTAAAATAGGAGATCATTGTTATCATGGCTTATGTGATGTGGGTGCTAGTGTGAGTGCAATACCTTATACCTTATGCCAAGAAATTATGAATGATATTGCACTTGCTGAGATAGAATATATTAATGTTACTATTAAGCCTGCCAATAGAGATACTATATCACCAATTGGGATAGTTAGAGATGTTGAAGTCTTGTGTGGGAAAATAAAATACACTACTGATTTTCTTGTTCTTGGCTCCCCACAAGATGATTTTTGTCCCATTATATTTGGTAGACCTTTCTTGAACACTGTTAATGCTAAGATAGGTTGTGAGAAAGATATTGTTACTCTCGGTTTAGGGGATATGTCTCATGATTTTAATTTCTCCAAATTTCATAGACAACCCCATGATAAACAATTACCTAGTAAGGATGAAATTATTGGTCTTTCTTCTGTTGCCGTGCCTCCCACTGATCCTTTAGAACAATATTTGCTAGACCATGAAAATGATATGTTTATGAATGAAATAAGGGAAATAGATGAAATATTCTTTAATCAAGGGCCTGTTTTGAAACACAATTTGCCTGTAGAAATCCTTGGGGATCCTCCTCCACCCAAGGGTGATCCCATGTTTGAGCTTAAAAAATTACTCGATACTTTGAAATATGCTTATCTTGATGAAAATAAGATATATCTTGTTATTATTAGTTCTAACCTTTCAGAGCATGAAGAAAAGAAATTATTGAAAACTCTAAAGAAGCACTGTGCCGCTATTGGATATACTCTTGATGATCTTAAGGGCATTAGTCCCACTCTATGGCTGCACAAAATTAATTTGGAGCCTGGTTGTGTCACCCCGGCTCAAAGAAATCAGAACGCCCCGTATTCCAGCCCAAAGATCGAGGAGAAGCCTTCTGGAATATGGTACTGCTTGACATAGAACAAATCAGATCTTATTACAAAGGATAATGATACGGGTTTGATGTTATAGAGGATCACATCAGCATGGCGACACTACGCCTGCGATACTACACTTGCTCTATGCTAGCAGCGGAACAACTCATAGCAGCGGAAATCTTCTAGCAGCGGAATAACAACGAAGGTGGTGCACTCCTATAGGATCTTGAAGTATGTCTAGAGGGGGGGGGGTGATTAGACTACTTGACCAATTAAAAGCTATGCCTTTTCCCAATTTTAGTCTTTGGCAGATTTTAGCAATCTTAGTACAAGTCAAGCAATCTTCACACAATTCAAGCAAGCATGCAAAGAGTATATGAGCAGCGGAAAGTAAATCATGCAACTTGCAAGAATGTAAGGGGGAAGGGTTTGGAGATTTCAAACGCAATTTGGAGACACGGTGATTTTTGAGCCGTGGTTCCAATAGGTGGAGCTATCGTACATCCACGTTGATGGAGACTTCAACCCACGAAGGGTAACGGTTGCGCGAGTCCACGGAGGGCTCCACCCACGAAGGGTCCACGAAGAAGCAACCTTGTCTATCCCACCATGGCCGTCGCCTATGAAGAACTTGCCTCACTAGAGGTAGATCTTCACGAAGTAGGCGATCTCCTTGCCCTTACAAACTCCTTGGTTCAACTCCGCAATCTTGTCGGAGGCTCCCAAGTGACACCTAGCCAATCCAGGAGACACCACTCTCCAAGAAGTAACAAATGGTGTGTTGATGATGAACTCCTTGCTCTTGTGCTTCAAATGATAGTCTCCCCAACACTCAACTCTCTCTCACAGGATTTGGATTTGGTGGAAAGAAGATTTGAGTGGAAAGCAACTTGGGGAAGGCTAGAGATCAAGATTCATATGGTAGGAATGGAATATCTTGGCCTCAACACATGAGTAGGTGGTTCTCTCTCAGAAATGGTAAGTTGGAAGTGTAGGTTTGTTCTAATGGCTCTCTCCACGAATGAAGAGGAGGTGGAGGGGTATATATAGCCTCCACACAAAATCTAACCGGTACACACAATTTACCAATCTCGGTGGAACCGAATCAACAAACTCGGTCAGACCGATTTAGTAAACCTAGTGGCCGTTAGTGATTTCGGTGGGACCGACATGCAACTCGGTAGGACCAATGTGGTTAGGGTTAGGGCATAACGTAATCTCGGTGAGACTGATTTTGGTAATAAGCTAACCAGAGAGTTGGTCAGGTAAACTCGGTGGGACCGGTTCGCTCTTTTCGGTGGGACCGAAATGTTTTTTTTGACTATATACTGCAAGGCAACAGCCTCACAGTCTTTTATTAAACCACGGAGCCAAAGTAATACAAAGTTACAAAGTTAAGACAGAAGGGGAGAGAGGAATACTTACAAAATAAATGATTAGGGTAAGGCAGCTATCCAAGATATTAGTCTATTCCTATATTTACATTTGATTCTATGAGCTAAAAGAGAGATGTCATGCAAAAAAATTCTCCTCCATGCCCTGAAAGAAGGTGATTCATTCCTGAAGATCTTCCCATTTCTTTGTGTCCAAATATTCCAAGTGGCAGTGAAGACTATCTCAGAGAAAAAAGGATGGCCAAAATCCCTCCTAGCATCAGAAGCCATCTCATAAGTGGTCTGGTTAGGTTGAGGACTCCATGAAATACCAAGGTAGTTCCAGATGCGCTGGCTAAAATTACAAGCAAAGAAGAGATGCACTCTATCGTCATGAGATGCCAAGTGACATAGGACACAAGTGTCATCCTAAATAATCCAATGCCGCTGCTTCATCATGTCCCTAGTGTTCAGGCGATCCATCAAAAGTAACCACCCAAAAACCTTAAACTTCAGAGTACAAGAAGAATTCCAGATCCACCTAAATATGGGGTCAACCACTGTGCTCGAAAAGCAGGACAAGTAATAAATCCAGGACTGGTAATCACCAGACTTGGAAGGCCATTTCCGGACATCATTATCCCCATCTTGAAGATTAACCAAAGGAAGTAACCCCTGAAGTTGATTAAACTCCTCAAAGGCCTCAGCAGAGAGAGGTAGATGTAGATTGTCAGTGAGGTCAGAAAGCTCCATAAAATCCTTAACAGTGAGAGTGTCATCGATCACAAAAGAGTGCAGCCTCGGGAACTGATGTTGCATGCTAACCATATTGTTGCCCAGCTGCCAATGGTCAAGCCAGAAGATCACCGTATCCCCAGTTCGAACTAGTAGAACTGCCAACTTGCAAAACTTATCATATAACTTGAAACACGTCCCTCCACCAGAAAGAACTACAGGTTTGAGTGACTTGCGGGGGTGCAGAGGCGTAATAAGTGTCCCAAATTAGAGATACCCATGGCACATCCAACTTATTAAAGAACTTAAAAAGATGCTTGATGAGCAATGCATCATTTTGAAAGCTCAAGTCCAGAACTCCCAGCCCACCCAAGGATTTAGGACGACATACCAAATCCCAAGCCTCCAATGATTGCCGGGGCGTATCCGTGTTCCCTCTCCACAAGCATTGCCGCATAATCTGCTCAATCTGCTTCAAGATACCCTGTGGCAGCGAAAGGGTGCAGAAGAAATATATTGGCATAGAACTAATGACGGATTGCAAGAGCTGGAGCCGGCTTCCTTGATTCAAGAGGTAAGAGGACGCAGATAAACGTCTCTCAATACGATCCACCAAAGGCAACAAATCATAAATTGTTGGCCTGGATGTACCCATTGGCATGCCAAGGTAAGTGAATGGCATGGAACCAACATCACACTCAAGCAAAGCGGCAACACGCTTGCCCTTGTCATCACTCATATTGATGGGTATCAAAGAGGACTTACTGAAATTCACCTTTAGACCGGTTGATTTAGCGAAGACTTCAAGCATTTCTTTGAAAGCAATGAGCTGGCTATCAATAGCAGGAAGGACGATGAGGGTATCGTCAGCATATTGGACGATCGGATAGTCCGTCGAGGTCGTTGGGATTGGCAAGGTGAGAATATTCCTGGAGCACATCTCGTTTACAACCGATTGGAGTAAGTCCACCGCGATCACAAAGAGCAAAGGAGATAGCGGATCTCCTTGGCGAACACCCGAACGACAGACAAAATGATTCCCAGGCACTCCATTCAAAAGAACCAAAGAGGAGCCCGTGGACAGAATGCTGCCAATCTAACTTGTCCAACGATCATCAAATCCCTTACATTTCAAAATCCTAAGAATCAGCTCATGCTCAATGGTGTTGAATGCCTTTGTGAAGTCAAGTTTAAGAAGAATGATAGGCCTCTTGGAAGCTTTGCATTGGTGAATATACTCAAAACACCACACCAGACAGTCCTGAATGGAACGACACCGAAGAAAACCATATTGGTTACGGTGGATACGTTTCAAGATCACACCCTGAAGACGATTTGCCAAGAGCTTGGTTAAGAACTTTAAACATGTATTAGTCAAAGATATGGGACGGAAATCACCAACATATTCAGGGCTTAGCTTCTTTGGAATGAGGGTGATAAGAGATGTGTTGAGACACTCCAAATTATATTTCCCCTCATAGAATTCTTGAACAAGCTTCATAAAGTCCTCATTCAAAATAGACCAACATTTCTTTAAGAAAAGGCCAGAAAACCCGTCTGGTCCCGGCGCGCGATTAGAAGGCATAATCTTAATTACCGCATCCACCTCAGAATCCGTGAACGACAAAGACAACTCCTCTAGACCATCAATCCTGGTAATTAATGTGTCTAGATCAAAACCCATTTGAATGCCTTTAGATTGGCCCATTCGTTGGTTAAAATCAGCCCAGAACATCCCAGCCAACTGTTGGTGATCCGTGACCACATCGCCCTCCACAGACTTGATCGAGGAAATAGTATTTTTACGAAATCTTTCCGTAGCCATGGCATGAAAAAATTTTGAATTCTCTTCACCAACTTTGATGTTTCTGATCATGCAACGCTGCTTCCAGTAGATAAATTGCCAATCTAAGATATCTTCAAGATGCAATTTAACAATTCTACAAAAATTAAACTCCGGCCAACTCAAAGGCCTAGATTCCTCAAGATTGTCCAAGAAAATAATCACTTTATTACAATCAGCAATTAAAGCTTTGACTGTGGACAAATTTAAATGCCATTTCTTGAGAGCATATCGGAGGGATTTGAACTTAGCCGAAATTGTTAGAGCCATCGACGATTTTACCACTGGCCTATTCCAAACCTCAGAAACACAATCAGCAAAACCTGGCAGATCAACCCAATAATTCTCAAAGCGGAAAACCTTTGCCTTGGGGATACAGGTGGCAATTGAGACCACACACGGTACATGATCGGAGGAAGTGCGTGCGAGTGGAAAAACCATCGTGTTGGGGTGGTCCGATGTCCAAGCAACCGACGTGAAAAACCAATCAATCTGCGCAAGAAGCGGTGAAGTTTGCATATTCGACTAAGTATATTGGCGCCCCTTGATCGGCAGCTCAACAAGACCCAAATGACCAATTATCTCATTAAACAAGAAGATATCATTAACATCACCTCCCGGAAGATTGCGGTTCTCAAGCGATCGCATGAAGTTGAAATCACCCAAAAGCAGCCAATTTTCACCAAACGGAATATCAAGATTATATAACCACTGAACAAAATCATCACGGGCAGGGCCTTGACACGGGCCATAAACTGAGGCTAAAGACCATCTTTCTGAAGTATGTTTGGATTTAAACTCCACAATTATCCCATAGGATTTGGCCTTAATCAAAGAACCAAAGAAAAAGGAAGAATTCCAAACAACCACCATCCCGGCAGACGCCCTAGCCAAAGGTACATAAACAAAATTATCAAAACGCCTCGGGCAGAACTTCCTAATGAAACGATGATCCATTTGCATGCATTTAGTTTCCTGAAGACAGACAACAGAACAACCACTTTCATCGATCTTTTGCCTAACAGCAAGCTGGCGCGCTTCAAAATTTAGGCCTCGAACATTCCAACATAGAACTTTCCACTCCTTAAATCTTGTCTGATTCATTACAAACTAAAAATAAAAGCATAGTAAATAGGCCACGCAATGACCTACAATGACCCACAAAGCAGACAAGCATCACATAGTTCCCAACAAAGAAAGAAAGATAAATGGCGATTACGGTACGCCATAGACCATAACCCTGCATGAAGTAACTAATCATCAGAACCCCGGCTGCTGCTGGACTTAGCAGGATCAGCAACAAGCTTATCCATAGAGATCTTCTCAGGTGCAATGCGAAGACGTGCGCCAATGCGTTGAAGGTCTGCAATAGCAGTTGGTGGTGGCACAGAAGGACTATCTTCAGACTGGGAGCTGCTGGTCTTGCGCCTCTTCAAAGGGTGGGACTTCTTGGAAGAAATGCCAGCAGTTACTTTGCGGTAGCCATCACGGAGCACGCTCAGGCGTGCACTGCGCCGAACCTCAGTATCAACAATAATTCTTGAGGCTTTAGGCTTCCTTGCACGCTTCAGAGATACTTTAGGCACAACAGAGAACTCAAAGGCTTCAGAAAACTGGGTCATCCAGGTCATCAAAGCACAGAGCCTAGGCAACTGGTCTTTTAACAGGAGCAGGTGGCACATCCATAGCAGAGTTGATCGAGGAGTCAGGTGCAGGCAAAAGCTTAAGAGTGGAAGCTGGGACCCTGCAGAGAGCCTCACAGGGCTGCTTGCAGAGCATAACACCAATGTCAGACTTGAAAACAAACTGAGGAATTTTCGAAGACCATATAAAAGGTAACATCTTCTGAAAAGAGCGCTGCCACTGCATCAGAGGTGGCAAAACCAGTCCATAGATAGTGAGAACTTGCCCAATCATAAGAGGTGGTTGCTGTGGACCCATTGGGGGCTGGAAGAGAGCCACCTCAGCAACATTGTCAGCATTATTAACTGAATCATCTGAAGGTTGCAGAACAATGGACTCTTGGGACTGAATTTCCTGAACTTCCTCATGCTGCACAGCTTCATGAACCGGGTGCACATCATTGTTTTGCTGCTCATTGACCGGATGTGGCACATCATTCCAGCCCAGCTCAGGAAATTCAAGCATAACCCAACTGTGGTTCTGAAACTGTAAATTGCCAGGGAGGGGGTGCAGATTGCCATTGAAAGGCATGGGGTCTTCATCAGCTGGTAAGATGTCAGCAAAATCTGCTGATAGGATATAGACAGGTGCAGACCAAGAGATCCTAGCACCACCAAAGTCTGCATATTCTCTATAAGTCACAGAGCGAGGAACCAAAGTTGGCACAGGAAAGACACATAAACCAGCGAGCGGACAAGCATTGAGTTATCTTGATGCCAATGATGAAATCTACCAAACGTGCTAATTACATCCGCAAGGTACTGAGTGCGCCTGTAATTCAGAGGGACACCAAGCAACATAACCCATCCACGGCGAAAACCCTGCGTTGCTCTGTAATTTATGCCCTCATCATGCGGGATAAACCGAACAAATATACCATTGTCTAGATTGAAAGGAGGATGATCAACTAGAGCTTGACGAGCCAGAGCACTACGAAATCGAAATAGCCCAACTCCTTGTATCCAAGGCTGGGCATCCAGAATAGCTCTTCCCAGATCATTGACAACAAAGTTACTGACCATGTTTCGAAAGATGGCGACTTCTTCAGTCAGAGGGGCTGGCTCCACAATGGCGATGTCATAGTCCTCATGCTGCCGATCTGGAGCCACCGCAGGTGCGAAGAAAGTGTGGGGCAGGCGCAGCTCACCGCCGTAGATGATGTCGAAGCCTTGCAGTACAAAATCCATGGGGTCCAACGCAAAGGTCGCCATTGCCGGTGCCGAAGAGCAGCACCGATCAGAAGTGACGCTGTCGGTGTACTAGAATAGGGGTACCCTAGTACCCCGAACTTGTGCACGGGCAGTTGCAGCACCCCGCGGCAAAGGCTTGCCGGGCGAACGCCAAGATCCACCAAGGTTCCCTTGGAGCCATCCAAGAACAAAGTATTTAAGCTAAGGAGACAAGACCCCGGCAAGAGGAGCTTGCCGGGAAGGCCAACCAAGGTGCTCCAAGGAACTTGCCGCGACGCGCCACGCGCTTCGTCAAGGCAGCAAGGCCCCGGCAAGATGAGCTTGCCGGGAAGACTAAACAAGGTGCACCGAGGCCCGGTGAGCGACAAGCTTCTGGGCCCGGCGAAGATAACGACAGCGGCAAGGCGCTTGCCGCGGCAGGCTGCCACTCTGCGTCCACGCTCCAGCGCATCCACCAACGTGTCACTCTGGGGGCCTCTCCGGGCGCGCGTGGCGGGAGGCTGTGCAGCCAGCGGTGCGCAGTGGCATGCGAAGCTGACAAGATCGCCATCGTGGCGAACGGTGGCGCCCCTAACGGTCCTTTTCTGCACTATTCGGGCGACTCAGACGGGCATTTAATGCCCTTGTCCCCTGCCGTCAGGGTTAGGTAGGGTACACTGTACAAGCAACTGTATCAACTACCTCGCTTTTTACGTTCTTACCCTCCTCTGCGTTGCCACCTGTCGGTGACCCCTTTAGCGTATAAAAGGAGGCCCATGCGCAACGTAAGGGGGGTTCGGTTCGGAGCCTCGGACAGTGGGCTTCAATTCGTTGGTAGCCCAGAAAACATCACACTCTCTCGCTCGAGAGCAAGAACACCAGATAATACAACCAGACAAGCAGCAGTAGGAGTGTTATCTCTCCGGAGAGCTCCGAAGCTGGGTAAACTGCTCGTGTGCCTCGCCTCGATCTGCTCTTCGTGCGACCTCCGCCCCCCACCGAACCGAAAGGGGCCCGGTCCGCCGGCCCCATAGGTGTTCGTGGATCAGTTCTCCCCGACATGTTTGGCGCGCCAGGTAGGGGGGTGTCGAGATTGTGTGAACCAGATCCGGCGTTCACACGAGCTAGATCTTTATTCCCTTCATCAACATGCCACCGAAGAAGAAGACTTCGGCGGCAGCCGCTCCATCCACGTCACTTCCGCCACCGTTGGAGGAAACGAGTGGTGGGATGGACGCCGGCGGAAGAAAGGACGTCGACGAGGAAGCCCATGATGCCGCCAGGTCCAAGAACAAGGCTGCACAAACCTCGGCGACTGTACATGTTCCACGCCACTCTCAGGAGGCGCAAGATCAACAACGTCATGGCACTAGTAATGCCATGCGCATGTTAGCCCAAGACCAAGCTGGTGGATCTCGGAGCGCTCAAGACCAGCATGCACGCCAGCATGCTGGCACGAGCGGGGCACGGTCGCCTGGACGGGATACTGCTCCTTCTAACATAGTTAGAAGTTTGAGCACGTCCCGCTCCTCGCGCCGCCGCCACTGCCACCCACCACTCCAGTAGAAGCTTTGGCGCGAGCTCAACTTCTCCTAGATTACCCTCCGACATCGGACAAGATCGACGAATGGAGGGCTACCATTCAGAGTCTCATCGGCTACGCCAATGGCGACACTCCACGACAGCCGAGCGCGTCGCCGCTGCGGCAGGACCGCCGGACGCGAGCCGGTGGCGACGAAACGGGCGGAGGTGCAACTACCATGCAATCACCACCCCGAAGGCCAAAATCGCCGACTCGCCGGATCCACCTCGACAGCGACTCCACTGCATCGTCGGATCCACGAGCTCGTCGCGATCAGTGCCAAGTTCTTCATGATCGACAACAAGAAGACGCTCAAACCCGCATCGAGCGTCGAAGAGAAGCGCGACGTCAATCCGACAAGCGCGCTGGGCCCTCTGTCGACATGCATGCGCCAGGGGAACCAGGCGATCTGCCGTATGCGGTAGGTTGTCCTGCGTTCACTTGTGAGCTGCGGCAAGTCCAGTGGCCTAGTACAAAGAACTTTAAGCCAGACGTACCGGAGAAGTACGACGGCAAGACACATCCGTCAGAGTTCCTCAGCATCTACACCATTGCGGTGCAAGCTGCCGGGGGACGAGATGACAAGATCCTTGCCAACTACTTCCCGCTGGTGCTCAAGCCCAATGTCAGATCCTGGCTCATGCACTTGCCGGACAACTCCATATCCTCTTGGGCTGATCTGTGCCATCAGTTTGTCGGCGCCTTTACAGGCGGACACAAGCCTCATGGCCAGGAGAGTGATCTTCACCTGCTCGCCCAGAAGGAAGGAGAGCCCTTGCGCAAGTACATTTAGAGATTCAGTAGTGTGCAGCACAACATCCCAGACGTCCACCCTGCCGCGGTGATCAGCGTGTTCCATCAGAACGTGCGGAACCGCAGGATGCGGGAGGAAATGGCGATGTGCAAGATCAGGGACGTCAGTGAGTTATATGCGCTGGCCGACAAGTGTGCGCGTGCTGAGGAAGGGAGGAGACTCCCCAGAGAAAATATAGGAGCGGGGGGATCTGACAGTGAAGATGCTGCCCCGACAAGGAAAAACCGGCGGCGGAACAACAGGAGGAGAAAAGGCAAAGAAGTGCTAGTTGTTGAGCAGTCCGGCAATGGTGGCGGCGCCAAGGAAGCCAAAGCTGGTAACTCCGGTAAGGAGGTTGCCGTGGAGGCAACAGTCGCCGACAAGCAGGACGACCCCAACAAGCAATATTGCAAGATCCACCGCACCAAGGGCCATGATCTTCAGAACTGCAAGAGGGTCGAGCAGCTTGTTGAGCAACAGAAAGCTGAATACGAGCGGCGCAACAAGGAGAAGGCCCAGGAAGGAGCTGGTGGATCCGGCAAGAAATGTCCCGGCCGAGGAGGACGCCGCGGCAAGGCCAAGCAGCGGCAAGGAGACAGACCTCCTCGCGGCCGCGACAAGGATGAAGATGACGGCGACGATGAAGATATGGATGATGAGGAGACTGATGAGCAGGAGTTCCAGAAAGCCACAGAGGTCCTGTGCGTTGACGGTGGTGCTTCTCTGCATGCCTCGCACCGCCAGCTCAAACAGTGGGTGCGGGAAGTTAATGCAGCAGAACCACCTGTCGAGTCATGCAAGCCTCTTAAATGGTCCGGCACGCCTATCATCTTTGATATTGAGGACCACCCGGATCGCATAACTACGGTCGGGTGCTTGCCGATGTTGGTTTCACCAACAATCCGCAACCTCAAGGTCACTAAGATGCTAGTTGACGACGGGGCCGGCTTGAACCTGATCTCCACCGCGGTGCTCCAGAAACTCCAGATCCCTGATAGCGAGCTCGAAGAGACCGGCACATTTCAAGGAATCAACCCGGGAAGGAGCAAGCCAAAGGGAAAGATCACGTTGCCGGTAACATTTGGCAGTGAGCTGAACTTCAGGACTGAGAGGGTCACGTTTGATGTTGCCGACTTTCCATTACCTTACAATGGAATCCTTGGCCGTCCGGCACTCGCCTAGTTCATGGCATCCTCTCATTATGCGTACAACGTACTGAAAATGCCAGGCCCAATAAGTGTCATTTCTGTCCCTGGCGACAAGAAGGATGCTCTTATTTGTGCCGACAAGATCTACCGGGAAGCAACAGCCGCAACAGAACGCAGGACACTTGTCGCTGAAGCTCCCGGGGGGAAGAAGAAGACCAAGTCCGGCAAGAGCTCTGATGCCCACTCCGGCAAGCGCACCTCTTCGGAGTGCTGCGCTACCGTCGAGGACGCACCATCGAGCTCCACCGGCAAGTGTAAGAAGGCAATGTCAGCTCCACCTGAGACTAAGAAGGTGTCCGCCAAGGAGGATGGCACTGGTGGTACCTTCACCATCAGCGCCACTTTGACCCCAAATAGGAAAGCGCGCTCGTTGCTTTCCTGCGGGCGAGTGTCGACGTGTTTGCGTGGCAACCGTCTGATATCCCCGGTGTTCCCAGGAAAGTGATTGAGCACCACCTTGCCGTCTGTCCTCATGCGCGGCCCGTCAAGCAGAGAGTCAGGAAGCAGGCAGTAGAGCGCCAAGAATTCATCGCAGAAGAAATCAAGAAGTTGGAAGCAGCAGGCCTTGTCAGAGGAGTACTCCATCCCACGTGGTTGGCCAATCCTGTTGTTGTGCGCAAAGCTAACAGGAAATGGAGACTTTGTATTGACTTCACTGATGTTAATAAAGCTTGTCCCAAAGATCCATTTCCCTTGACGCGTATTGACCAGATTGTTGACTCCACAGCCGGATGTGAATTGCTTTCATTTCTTGATGCATACTCAGGATACCATCAGATCTTCATGGCAGAAGAAGATGAAGAGAAAACCGCATTTATCACCCCGTGTGGCACATACTGCTTCGTACGGATGCCTTTCGGTTTGAAGAATGCTGGTTCAACATTCGCAAGGGTAGTCCACCATGCTTTTGAGCCACAAATACACAGAAATGTGGAAGCTTACATGGATGACATAGTGGTCAAGAGCAAGAACAAAGCGACCTTGATTCAAGATTTAGACGAGACATTTGCAAACCTGCGCAAGATCAACCTCAAGCTTAACCCCGAGAAGTGCGTGTTTGGAGTCCCTTCCGGCAAGCTTCTCGGGTTCTTCGTGTCTCAGCGGGGAATTGAAGCCAATCCCGACAAGATCAAAGCCATTGAGCAGATCGATGCACCAAAGCGTGTCAAGGATGGATGAAGGCTTGCCGGTTGCGTGGCTGCTCTCAGCAGGTTTATCTCTAGATCTGCTGAGCGCGCCCTGCCATTTTTCAAAATTTTGAAAAAGGCAGGTCCAATGAAATGGACTCCGGAAGCGGAGGCTGCGCTGCAGGACTTGAAGAGATACCTATCCTCCACTCCAACGCTTGTCGCACCTAAGCCGCAAGAGAAGTTGCTACTGTATATAGAGGCAACCAATCAAGTGGTTAGTGATGCGTTAGTGGTGGAGAGGGAGGCGGATGATGAGCCAGCAACCACGGCAGATCCATCCAGCGACAAGCAGGGTGCTTCGTCGACAAGCTATGGTCCCGACAAACACGGGTTTGCGCAGGAATATGATAAGATGCCAAGGAAAATGGTGCAGCGCCCAGTTTACTTTGTCAGCTCTCTTCTGCAGGGGGCTAGATCAAGGTACTCTGGTGTGCAGAAGTTGCTTTTCGGCCTCCTCATGGCCTCGAGAAAGCTGCGCCATTACTTCCAAGCGCATGAGATCACAGTCGTCACTCGCTTTCCGCTGAAGAGGATACTGCAAAATCCAGAAGCAACGGGCAGGATTGTCGAGTGGGCGCTAGAACTGTCAAGCTTTGGTCTCAAATTTGAGAGCACTTCAACTATCCAAAGCAGAGCATTGGCAGAGTTCATAGCAGAGTGGACGCCAACCCCAGATGAAGAAATTTCAGAAACGAGCATCCCCGTCAAAGAGGCAAACAAAGAGTGGCTGATGTACTTTGATGGTGCTTTCTCGCTGCAAGGCGCCGGTGCAGGCGTACTGCTTGTCGCACCCATCGGAGAGCACCTCAAGTACGTAGTCCAGATGCACTTTCCCAAAGAGCAGGCAACCAACAATACTACAGAGTATGAAGGATTGCTTGCCGGTCTCAGAATTGCAGCAGACCTTGGGATCAAGAAGCTCATTGTCAGGGGTGACTCACAGCTTGTCGTCCGACAAGTGAACAAGAACTACCAGAGTCCGTTGATGGAAGCGTATGTTGATGAAGTGAGGAAGCTAGAAGAGCACTTTGACGGCCTACAAATGGAGCATATCCCAAGAGCTCAGAATGATATTGCTGATGGCCTGTCAAAGTGCGCCGCACTAAAGTTACCTGTGGAACCAGGGATCTTTGTGCTTAAGTTGACTCAACCATCCGTAACACCATCAACTGGACAAAGCAAGAAGAGGAAGCTGGTTTCTGGTGACTACTTTCCGGCAGAGCTCCCCGAAGCCGCCGCCAAGAAAGTCCCCAAGATCAACACCAAGGATGCTGAGGGGCAGTCTGCTCCGGCAAGCCTTATGGTTTGTTCCGTAGAAGCAGACGCTTCCGACAAGTTTTGCTCCGGCAAGCTTGCCAGGGAACATCAAGCTCCGGCAGGGCCGCAAGCCCTTGCCATGGAAGCGGATGTTCCCGCGGCAGCAGATGCGCCTTTAGTCCTTGTTGTCGAGCTACAAGCTCCAGCATGGGCACAGTAGATTGTCCACTTCCTTCGGACAGGAGAACTTCCCGAAGAACAAGAAGAAGCGGAAAGAGTAGCCCGGCAGTCAAGTATGTACCAGTTTGTCGATAGCATACTGTACAGAAGAAGACTCAACGGTGTGAAATTGAAGTGTATTCGCCGGGAAGATGGACAAAAGCTGTTGGCGGAGATACATGGAGGCATATGTGGCCACCACATTGGCGCAAGAGCACTTGCCGGCAAAGCTTTCCGGCAAGGTTTCTTTTGGCCGACAGCCCTCCAGGATGCAACTGCACAAGTAACCAAGTGTGAAGCGTGCCAGTTCCACTCCAAACAGATACACCAGCCAGCTCAAGCTCTCCAGACAATACCATTATCCTGGCCATTTTCGGTCTGGGGTCTCGATATCCTCGGCCCCTTCCCCCGAGCTGTCGGGGGCTTTGAGTACTTGTACGTCGCAATCGACAAGTTCACAAAGTGGCCGGAAGTGCAGCCAGTGAGGAAGGTGACAGCACAGTCAGCAGTCAAGTTCTTCAGGTCGATTGTTTGCCGTTTCGGGATCCCTAACAGGATCATCACCGACAACGGCACGCAATTCACGAGCCGCACCTTCATGCAGTACGTCCAAGACCTTGGCGCCAAGGTCTGCTTCGCTTCTGTTGCTCATCCAAGAAGCAACGGTCAAGCAGAGAGGGCAAATGCTGAAGTGCTGCGCGGGCTCAAGACCAGAACTTTCGATAGGCTGCACAGGTGCGGAAGAAACTGGATCGAGGAGCTGCCGGTGGTTCTTTGGTCGATCAGAATGACGCCAAATCGAGCCACTAGCCAGACACCTTTCGCTCTAGTGTATGGAGCAGAGGCAGTTCTCCCCACGGAACTCGTATACGGATCACCTTGAGTGCTCGCTTATGATGAGCTTGAGCAAGAACAGCTGTGGCAAGACGACGCGCTGCTCCTTGAGGAAGATCGTCTTCAGGCTGCTGTACGAGCTGCTCGATACCAGCAAGCTTTGCGCCGCTATCATAGCCGCAAAGTTAAAGCCAGAAGCTTCGAGGAAGGCGACCTTGTTCTTCGGCGCGTTCAGTCCGCCAAGAATTCCAACAAGTTGACGCTGAAGTGGGAAGGCCCTTATCGGGTGAGACGAGTCACAAGGCCTGGCGCTGTCCGCCTTGAGACCGAAGATGGCGTTCCGGTGAGCAGCTCCTGGAACATAGAACGTCTTCGTAAGTTTTTCCCATAAGGCGCGGTTGCCGGAACCCGTTCCGGCAACCACCTTTTGTACAAGTCTTGCCGCTGTTGCATGTAATCCTTTGTACAAAGCCGGGCGCAGATCCCGTGCATAAGTAAAACCCCATGTGCTCCGCACAGCTTGTCCATTTCATGCGTTAGTTCCTTTCTTGCATGCGATTATCTGACACTTTGTGCAGCACTTACATCCGGTAAGCAGTAACGAGCCGAAGAGCTCCATATTATTATTTTCTCTTCTTTCTTTTTCTTTTAAA
>NC_041385.1:676338898-676388822 GCF_002162155.2 Triticum dicoccoides | reverse complement strand
CGTTCAAACAAAGACTTGCCTTACCGGGAAGCAAATGACAGAAAAGCTAAGTTGCCAAAGTTTGAGCAATCACTTTTTTAAATTTTTGAGTTATCTTCCTCGAACGACCCTGCTTTGTATGGAAAACCTGTGCGCGGAGGAACCAACTCGTGGCTAGTTGCGCCCTTACTTTGTTTCGAGTCCGCTCAACAGCTTAAGCGTGCTGCATCTAGTCGCGACAAGGTTTCTTGTCGGAAGCAGCGCCGCCAGCAGGCTGCTGAAGTTCCGCACTCAGCGCTCGCGGCTCGGGCGCGTGCGCCGACAAGTTCCCTAGAAGCGTAGGGTGAAAACATACAAAGGAAGGAATCTAGTAGAGGAAATAACATTGCAATTGATAACAGAAATAAAGTTATATTACAAAGATAACTTGTCGCAGCTCTAACAGACTGTTTTCATAACATGACTAGCAGCGACAAGGGAAAAGAAGAAATGGGCGACCTAATCTACGCGTCCGCCCTCGACTCTCTTGATCTCGCTCAGCTTGTCCACAATGGGTGCGACAAGGGCCTTGAGTGCATCCAGATCGGCGTCAGGCGGCAAGGACCTGAGGACGTTGGTGAAGGTGAGGCCTGGATTGCGGAAGGCTACCTTCATCAGCACCTTCTGGAGAACCCCGGCGCAGATTTTGCGCGACTCGTCGGCCAGCTGCTTCGGGATCCTCTCCCGGAGCCGCTGGAGTGCCGTCGCCACGCCCTTGAAGAATAGGCTGAGCTTGGCGCTGGGTTGAAGGCTCTCGTCAGAAGGATACCCAAAGTCCTCCATCCCCAGCTGCGCCAGCTCCTCGTTGATGACGGCGGCAGTGTTCACCAGACCCTCAATCCAGTGCTCCACTGTGTCTCTGAACGAGTTCTGGGTAACTGCAATGCTCTTCAGCAGCGCCGCGTCAGCCTTGACCTTCTCCGACAAGGTCTTCTCCCGCTCCTTGACGGCCTCCAGCGTCTGCGTCAGCGTGGCTAACTTCAGCTCTAGGTCTGCTTTGGAATCCTTAGCGGCGCTGAGCTCCTTGCCCCTCTCAGCGAGAAGGCCTTGCAGCTCACCATGGGCGGCAGCATCCTTCTCGCGCTCACGCTTGAGCGCGGCAAGCTCCTCGCCGCTCTTCCCAATATCGGCCTCCACCTGCGCCACCTTGTCCTCTAGCTCTTTCTTGGCGGCCTCTGCAGTTGCCGCGGCGTCCTTTGCCTCCTTGAGCGCCCCGCCAAGTGCTCGCTCACGCTCGGCGAGCTCTTCCTCGTAGCTGTCGAGGTGGGCCTTCCGCTGCACTAGTTCACCTTCCCGCGCGGACTGCTTCTCGGCAGCCAGCCTTTGTTCCTCCTCAGCCTCGGCCTTCTCGAGAAGAAAGGCCGTGCGCTCCTCGTCGACTCGCTCCCGCTCCTGCGCCAGGGACCGGAGAGCTTCTTGATTTTGGCCCCGGAGCTCTTCCGCGCCCTTTTCCATGTCAACTCCCGCCTTCGCGACAAGCGCTTCCCGGGAAGCCAGCTTGGCTTGCCGGGTGCGGTAGAGTGACAGCAGCTTCCGCAGCAGCTGCTCCTCCTCAGGCTCGCCGCTGCTGCTGCCGGGCGCGTCAACCAATGACAGTCCAGCAGAGGCGAGCACCTCCCCGTCAAAAGTCTCCCCCTCGACTGGCGCCCTAGAGCTCGACGCCCAGGGTAGCTTGATGAAGATATTGTCACCGGCCTGCAAGTAGGCGCCGGGCTGGGGCTCCTCGGAGCCCGGCTCCGCAGAAGCGGCAGAGGGTTCGGCGGTCGGTGCAGCGCCCGGCGCTCCTGCGGCCTCAGGGTCGTCAGTGCGATCGCCCGACCCCTCGCCGGCTTCCGCAGCAGCAGCCCCGGCGGCCTCCTCGCCGGCGGTCTCATCAGCACCGGCACCTTCCTCGCCGGCGCCCTCTGTCTCCATTGGCTCAGTCGAAGATGGGTCTGAAGAACGAAGAAGGGAGGAAAATCAATCAAAAATCCAAGAAGGGAAAAACAGAAGAAGCAGAACCCAAGGGAAAGTTTCTGGGCAAGTGGATTACCTGCACCAAGATCTTCAGTTGCAGCCTCGATCGCCGCAGGATCAGCAGTGTCGTCCCTTGCCGGAAAGTCCCCCCTTGCCGGAGAGCGCTCCCTTGCCGGGGACTCCTCCCTTGGTGGCGCAGTCGAAGCAGGTGGCACTTCGGGACCGGCCTCCGGGCGCTCCTGATGAGGCTGCTCTGCTCCTGCACAAGTCACCAAGCAAGAAATCAACAAAGGAAAAAGCACTCAAGCGCGCCCGGCAGCAGAAGGCTAAACTATGAACTTACGCTGGGGGCTGCACTGGGAGCTGCTCGGAGGGGTGATTATCGGGTCTGTCAAGGTGGTCTCGGGCCCACCTCCTGCTGACACGATGGGGTCATCCTCGATGACGATCACTGCGGCCTTGGCCCTCTTCGCCGCTCTCTGGGCCAGTGTTCTGAAAAGAAAGGAGTCCAGATTGGAGCAAGTCAGATGCAAAATATAAATAGCAAGATTGAAGGATCACAAGAGCACCAAAGTAACTCACTCTTCTTCCTCCTCGTCGGAGCTGAGCGCGGAAAGATCGAAGTCCGGCCCTCCTCCGGTGCGGCGAGGTGGAGGAGTAGGATCCCTTGCCCGCTTGGCGGGGGCAGTGGCAGTGGCCCGGGAAGATCCCGCTCCAGTTGCCGCTGTTGCGTGAGGCGCTCCCGCGGCAACATTGCTTGCCGCGGTGGAGCGCGTCGCGCGGCTCGGTGGCTGTGGAGCCGGCTGCCGCCCCGATGCGTCCCCGGCCCTGCGAAGGCGCCTCCTTGGCGGGGCCGGGGGCTCCGCCTGCGGCAAGTTCTCTGAAGGCTCAGCCTCCTCCTCGCCGGCCTCGCTCGACTCGGCTTCGGAACCGGCTGGCTCCTCCTCGCCCATGAACTCCGCGCGTTCGGCAAGGTTTGCCGCCTCTGCAGCCTCCGCCTCCTCCACAGTAAACCCAAACACACCCGTAGCAGCTGCGGCCGCAGCCTCTTCCGCCCTAGTAGCGATGAGCTGCAGCTCCTCGTCGGTGGTGTCATGGGTGAGGCTCTTCTGCTCGTCAGCGCGGACCGGCACTTCCTCCAAGGTGTCGAAGAACGATCGCATAATGTCATCCGCAGGCTCTTGCCAAGTTGGGACGATGCCGTGTGAATCGCACAACGACATCATGGCGCGGATCCGGTCAAGCGAAGAGTTATTGCACAAAGGAACTACGCCCCTCGGCAGTGTGAATGGGTGCTGGGGGTCGCGTTTGAATAATTCCAAGAGCATTGCATCCAACTCCAAGACGGTGAAGTTGTAGTTGAGGCCCGGCCGCAGCCTCATGATGTCCTCCGAATTCTTGAATTCCCAGGCAGGCCTCCCCCTCTCCTGCAGGGGGGCAATGCGGCGGCGGAGGAAATCTGCCCCGACAGCACCTACGGTGAGCCCGGCAAGCCTGAGGCGAAGAATCCTAGTGATGGCGATCTTCAGCCTCTCGTCTTCCGGGGCCACGTTGCTCCAGTCATTGCCGCGCACTATTGGAGTTTGGCGCACAGCGGTGAAGGGCTGCGGATTCTCCTTGACAATCCAGCACCACTCCGCTCTCCACTCGTCCCACTTGCTGCGGAGCTCACCCTCCAAGTACGCCTCTTTCTTGCCGACTCTCGAGACCCAGGCAATCCCTCCGGCAAGCGGCTCTCCTCTCTCTACCCGAGGTATGAAGAAATGGCGAAAAAGGGCAACACTAGGGTGGACTCCGACAAAGTTTTCGCACAAGTGTGCGAAAACTGCCATGGTCAAGACAGCATTGGGGGTGAAGTCAAGGAGGCGGAAGCCATATGTGTTCATAATGTCACAAAAGAACTCCGAGAAGGGCGGGCAGAGCCCGCAGTAGAAGAATAGCGGGAAGAACGGGTACCCGTTTGAAGCCAACTCCGAGGCAGCGGCTGGGAGTACCCTCGTGCGCGGATGCGCACGCGTCTCCGTCGCCCAAAAGAGGTAGAAGTACTCCCTCAGCTCCTGCACGCCGAGCTGGGGGGTGAAGATCGCCCGCTCCTTCCGCAGCGCCGCGAGCCGCTGCGCCTCGGCCGACTTCACACGCTTTCCCTTGTCGGCTTTCAAGGCCATGGCGGAGGTGGTGGGGAAGGTCGACGGCGTGGTGATGCTGGTGGCAATAGGGGGGGCGGAACGCTGCTCTGTCGGCTTCGAGAAGAAGGGGGAGCAGCGGAGTTTGTGAAGAAGGAGTAGCAGCAACCAACGAGGGGGAACGAACTGCCCCTGTTTCCTCTGCTTATAAAGAGGGACGGGGCGGACGTTTCGGCCTTCCTAATAAACAACCACCCACGATCTCTCCCATGATGCCGCATTCAACGCGTGCCGTTATGGGAGAGTGCGGTGGATACGGAACAAGATTTGGCATGGCCCAGCCCGCGTGTGCCCGTGCCCTGTCTTGGGCCTGGCCCAACAACGCTCGGCACCGTGTCTGGCCCAGGCCCGGGGGCTCCTGTCGGTGTACTAGAATAGGGGTACCCTAGTACCCCGAACTTGTGCACGGGCAGTTGCAGCACCCCGCGGCAAAGGCTTGCCGGGCGAACGCCAAGATCCACCAAGGTTCCCTTGGAGCCATCCAAGAACAAAGTATTTAAGCTAAGGAGACAAGACCCCGGCAAGAGGAGCTTGCCGGGAAGGCCAACCAAGGCGCTCCAAGGAACTTTCCGCGACGCGCCACGTGCTCCGGCAAGGCAGCAAGGCCCCGGCAAGATGAGCTTGCCGGGAAGACTAAACAAGGTGCACCGAGGCCCGGTGAGCGACGAGCTTCTGGGCCCGGTGAAGATAACGACAGCGGCAAGGCGCTTGCCGCGGCAGGCGGCCACTCTGCGTCCACGCTCCAGCGCATCCACCAACGTGTCGCTTTGGGGGCCTCTCCGGGCGCGCATGGCGGGAGGCTGTGCAGCCAGCGGTGCGCAGTGGCATGCGAAGCTGACAAGATTGCCATCGTGGCGAACGGTGGCGCCCCTAACGTTCCTTTTCTGCACTGTTTGGGCGACTCAGACGGGCATTTAATGCCCTTGTCCCCTGCCGTCAGGGTTAGGTAGGGTACACTGTACAAGCAACTGTATCAACTACCTCGCTTTTTACGTTCTTACCCTCCTCTGCGTTGCGACCTGTCGGTGACACCTTTAGCGTATAAAAGGAGGCCCATGCGCAACGTAAGGGGGGTTCGGTTCAGAGCCTCGGACAGTGGGCTTCGATTCGTTGGTAGCCCAGAAAACATCACACTCTCTCGCTCGAGAGCAAGAACACCAGATAATACAACCAGACAAGCAGCAGTAGGAGTGTTATCTCTCCGGAGAGCTCCGAAGCTGGGTAAACTGCTCGTGTGCCTCGCCTCGATCTGCTCTTCGTGCGACCTCCGCCCCTCGCCGAACCGAAAGGGGCCCGGTCCGCCGGCCCCATAGGTGTTCGTGGATCAGTTCTCCCCGACAGACGCAGAAGGTAGGCGATGCAGATGACGATGGGGGAGGCGGAGGAGGCGATGCAGACGGCGATGAGGGAGGTGGAGGCGTTATGGGCGGTGGCTCTGCAGGCAGAGGTGGAATAGATGGGGTGGCAGGCTCGACGGGACTGGGCAGAGACCCAGCGAGACTAGCTATGGAGGGAATCGAGGCGTCCAGCGAAGAAAATCCCGCTGACCGGCTGGAATCGCAAGATTTGATCCGTGGGACCAACTTGTAAGTGGGAGAAGGAGTAGAATCCGAACAGCCCTTTGCCCGGTGCCCCAACCGAAAGCATCTTCGGTAACGAACCCTGCTGGTGTGGGACCGAAATGTTACAAAAAGGAAACAGAGAGTTTACATTGCAATCTCGGTGGGACCGATCGCTCACTTCGGTTAGACCGAAACATTACGAAGGGAAACAGAGAGATTACAATCCCATCTCGGTGAGACCGAGATCCCTATCGGTGAGACCGATTTGCCTAGGGTTTGTGGCAGTGGCTATGACATCTGAACTCGGTGGCGCCGGATAGAAAGAATCGGTGGGGCTGAGTTTGACTTTAGGTTTAGGTCATATGAGGCTATGAGAAAGTAGTTGAGGGTTTTTGGAGCATACCACTAAGCACTTGAAGCAAGAAACTCATTAAGCAACACCTCATCCCTCCTTGATAGTATTGGCTTTTCCTAAAGACTCAATGTGATCTTGGATCACTAAAATGTAAAATGTAGAGTCTTGAGCTTTTGAGCTTGAGCCAATCCTTTTATCCTTAGTATTTTGAGGGATCCACTTTCCTCATCCATGCCATGCCATTCATTGAGCTTTTCCTGAAATGTTTTCCTTGGAATAGTATTAGCTCAATGAGCTATATGTTGTTAGGAATTACCAAAACCACCTAGGGATAGTTGCACTTTCAATCTCCCCCTTTTTGGTAATTGATGACAACATATATATCAAAGCTTCGACAAATGATAATAAGATTGAAAAGCATCGTCGCTTTGAGAAGTATGTGATAAGCAAGAGCTCCCCCTAAATTTGTGCATAGTTTAAGATTTGCTTTGGACTGCAAATGCACAAGGAGTTAGGCTCATGGGTTACTCTTCCATGTCACATACATATTGGTGGAGTGCTCAAAATAATAAAGATTGAATACATGCACTCATCACCAAGCAAAGTGAATGATCATATAAAGATAAATGAGATATTGTCATCTAACAAGCATTAAGATAGCATATGATCAAACACATGATTATCATTGTATCACATAGACAATAACATAGTATCTCAAGCAAGCAAAAGCAAATAGAGTTCAACCACAAAGACAACAGAGAACAAAAGCAAACTCTCTCTCTCGAAGCCTATGATCTATACATCCCCCCCCTTTGGCAACAAGTTACCAAAAAGTTCATAGAAAATGCATAGTACTATTTCGTCTCTCAGGCTTGGTCTTTAGGTGGTGGTGTAGAGATGGCTCCTTGGATGAAGACTTCAGTTGATGTGGATGGAGCTGGAGGAGTTGGTGCTGGAGCTGGTTGCACTGGAGCTGTAGCTGGTGCAGATGAAGTGGCTCTGGTGTCTGTCACTGGCTCTGCAACTGATCTCTGAGCTTTAGGCACTCTGGCAAATGCATCTATGGTTGTCTTGCCCTTCCTCTCCTGCATATCATCCTGAAGTTGCTCCACAACAGACTGGATCTCAGTTACTTTCACATCTAGGTCATAGAATTTTTGTTCCATGATCCTTTCCAGGCTCTCCTGGTTTTGAGTTAGGGTGGCCAACCCCTTCTCAATCCTCAGAGTTGATGCTATTAAGTAACCAAGCTGGTCCTGCTTGCTCTTCAAAAAGTACTCAGATGCCTCCTGTAAAGTTGGCATCTTGGCAGCCTTCTCCTTCTTTGCCTTCTCCTTCTTCTCTTGTGCTTGCACTGAAGATGGTTCATTTTCATTCATGACTACTTGATTGTCCTCAAAGTCTAGATAGATAGCAAAGTGTTCCTTATCCAACAAGTATGTCCCTGTGCCCATCGTAGAGTTGATCAGCTCCTAGATTTGTGGGACATACCCACAGCTTCTCTTCTGGTCTGCTACTGTCCTCTTGATGGTCTCAACTATGAGGCTCATGACCTTGAACTTCTGAGGCACATCAAATATGTGTAGCAAGTTTATTGCATGCCCTCTGATCATGTTGTGGTCACCTAACTTGGGCAAAAGAGTGTGCCTTAGGATCCAGTTGATCGTTGGCATCCCTGACAGAAGGAAATTGACAGACCCAAACTTGAAAGTCTCAAGAGCTTTGTCTGGTATCTCCTTGTACATGTGTGACATAGAGTTGTGATCCTTCTTCTTCTTGGCATAGATCTCCAAGTCATCTTCACTCTCCTCTGGTGCATTGATCAGTTTGGCCCATTCTTCAATTGTGGATTGGTACCTTGTACCTTCAGACATCCAGACTATTCTGCCATCAGGATAAAAGTGAGTTGTGGAGTAGAATTGCATTATGAGTTCATCATTCCACTTTGTGAACTTCTGTCCAACAAAGTCATCTACTCCACAAGCCTTAAAGCTGTCAAAAACTCTTGGGTAGTGATCCTCATTTGCCTTCATGTATTTCCAGTCCACCCACCTCATATCACAAACTATGGGTTTCTTGTCCAGCAACACAGTCTCATAGAAATCCTGCTGTTCCTTAGTGTGGAACCTGTAGTCAACAACAGTCCTCCTTCTGATTGCATAAGGATCAGACAATCTCCACTGTCTGAGCCACGCATCCTTCCTTAGCTTCATGTTCTCTGCCACTGGATAAGCATCATTGTGGTCTGGAATCTTAGGTTTCAGCTTCCTCAGAACTTGTCCTTCATCATCTTCTTCTTCAACAACTGCAGGCACTGGGGCCTTATTCTTCTCAGCAACTGGTATGCTCCTGGTATTCCTCTTAGGTGAAGACTTGGCCTTGGAGGCAGCTTTGGGTGCTTCTTTGGGCATTGATGATGCAGCCTCTAACCTTATAGCATCACCCATAAGCTTTTGTGCCTTGGGTGCTGGAGCAGCAGCTTCTTCTTCCTCTTCCTCTTCCATCATGGAAGGCTGTCCAACAACTCTGGCCATGGTCTTCTTGACCCTTTCCTTCCTCTTCTTCCCTTCTGCAGCAGCCTCTTTGGGATCAGATTTCTCAGGTTCTTGAGTTGAAGCTCTGACTTTCAGCATAGGTGTCCTCTTGGCAGGGACCTTCCAGTTTAGTCCTGGCTTGGTGGCTGCAACTGAGCCATATTCCTTCTTGAGCACTATCTTCTTGGAAGTAGCCTCATCCTCTTCTGCCACATAGTCTTCATCCTCAGAATCTGAGGTTCTCTTACTTCTGGCCCTGGTGGCAGCTTTGGGCAAGTTGCTTGGGGTGCTCCTGCTGCCCTCATCTGAGGTGCTAGAGGGACTAGTGCCCTCACTCGTGTGAATCTGCTCCTCTTCCCTGTTCTGGCTATCACTTTGGTCTGACATGCTGCAAACTCTGACTGCTCACCCTGTGAATAGATATAGATGAGATAGAATGGATGAACATCACAAAATGCAGAGGTTTTTGCAAAAGAATGATTCAAAAACTTAGTTTTAGTTTTCCACAGAAAGCATTTTGGATCAACCAATTTGCAAACTCGGTGATACCCAAGCAGCTTTTGGAACCTAAACTAGTGAACTCGGTCAGACCGAGTCACAGTTCGGTGGCACTGAGACTGCTAGGGTTTCACAGAGTTCTAAACTCGGTCACACCGATTTGCAATTCTCGGTCAGACCGAGAATCACTTGTGCAATGGCCTTAGCCGAATCGGTGGAACCGAGTTTTTTCATCTCGGTGGGTCCGAGATGGTTTCGGCGGAAACCTAACCCTAAATTTTCAATTCACATCTAATCTAAGGATTGTTTTGACTGGATAGAAGCGTTTCAATCGTGGAAAGAATCATGATGAACACAATGTGCTAGGAATCGGACGGGGATAGCACTATGATCGAGTCCATACCCTAGTTTGGTGATGAACTTGCTACAGCGGCAACGGCGGGGATGAATTCCGTTAACGGTGGCAGAGACCAGCGACTGGAGGTGGCTGGCGACGAAGTCGACAATCCGGAGACCTTGGAGGCAGAGCGAGCTATGCGCGGGCGAAGGGGTTTGGAGAAAGTTTCCAAATTTTTGCCCGTGAGTATATATAGCCCGACCCCGTCAGTGTAACCGAGTGGAACAACTCGGTGGCACCGAGATGCATAACTGTTGACAGTTACAGCAACTCGGTGAGACCGGAAAGTTCAAATCGGTTGCACCGAGATTGAAAACCTAGATCGACTTAGTGATCTCGGTATGACCGAAATGGAAGAATCGGCCAGACCGAAACGCACAAAGAAGTTTTGGAAGTTTAAATCTATGACGAATCGGGGACTCCGAGTGCTCCTCACACAGAGTGGTTCGAATCTGACTTGATCAAATTTTGTGATGTAGCATGAATAGAGTTTGAGACAAGAAAAACATAGATAGCTAGAGAATGTTCTTAGGCATTCTTGTTCATCCACTTGGCAAAAGAATAAATAAGCCAATCAATCAAAGCAACAAGTGGATGTCCCCGAATGAGTAAAATATGCAACCAACATGCTCACACAATAAAATGGCAAATGAAATATGTGGCAAAACATGCACAACCAATTCTAGCATCTATCAAACAATTGGCGATGACTAGGTCATCTATATATGAGTATATTGACTTAGGAGTCAAATGAGAACATTTGATCATAGGTCATACTCATCGTTTAAGCTCAAGTGGGGTTACCACTTTTACATAATGCATTGATGTGTTCACATCATTAGAGTTGCTTTGACTCAATTCTTAGAGTTAAGCTCCCCCTAGATGTGAGATCCCCCCTTAGAGGGATGAACTAACCTTGGGTTTTGTCGATGATGACTTCATGTAGGTGTTGAAGATATGGATGCTCAATGTTGATGAACATAATTTGGAGCAATCCTTTTGAGTGAGTTGCACTTTCAATACCTACACGGGTTAGTCCCACAAGGAACAAACAAGTATATCCATAGACATAGAGTGATGCACACACAAGATGATGTCCATGAAAGCATTAGGTTACCTTGTCCCTTGCCTTACCAACATGAGGGTTTGTGACTCCTTGAACTAGTGCAAGATGTGGAAGTTGATTGCACTTGTTGTTGCCAATAGGATATGAGTGAAGAATGTTGGCAGAGTCACCCTCAAGAACTTTCTAGTTCTTCTTCTTCGGTGTCCACATCATCTTGATGGGAAATCCTTGGAGTTGTAGTCATGCTTGATGAAGTAGAACTTGACATAGTCTTGGGAACCCACTTGACCAAGGCCTTAGGAGCTTCTTCAAACGCATCAATCTCCTCTTAAAGCTTGTCCTTGCCTTTTTGCTTGTGGTCTTGTGGTGGAAGATCATCTTGAGCTTGTGTCCCCTTGAAGGAAGTAGGATCATACTTCTCTTGTTGAGGAACAAACTTCGTCTTGGGGTATTGATCTTCTTCCCACTCAACTCCATTGGCATTGAACTTTCGTTCAAAACCAACACCTTGGTTCTTCCGGTGCCTTCCTTGCTTGTGTACAATTTCCTCGAGTTTCTTAATCCCGGCAAGGCTCTTGTAACACCTTTCTCTATAATTCCATTCAATAAGCTATTTCCTTGCTCAAGTCTAACTTGGCTAAGAGAATCATTAGTGGAATCAAGAGAACTACTAGAAGCAACAATATTGGATTTAGCATGATTGTTGTTACTACTAGAGGAAGAATCCTTCTTGTTTTTGTTACTAGACTTGACTTGGGGCATGTAAGTAGATAAGAGTAAACACTTGGCAATGTAAGAAGAACTTTTCTTGCGAAGATCATCATTGATTGCTTTTAAGAACTCATGCTCTTGCTCAAGATTGAGCTTTTCAAAGCGTAACTTCTCATGAGTCCTCAATAGTTCTCGATGATCCCCTAAGATAGTTTCATGAGCTAACTTAAGAGTGTTTAGCTCTTTAGTTAGAAGCTCAATTTTCTCCTTATCATCGTCATTCGTTTTATCTTGTTTAGCATGATTAATTGACGTTTCATCATAGTATTCATCACTAGAGTTGTCAATAAGTAAATCATCATCACCTAGCAAGTCATCTTCATCACTATTGAAAACAACATACTCGGGGTGTGTTACCTTAGGGTCTTTAGCCATGAAGCATCTTCCAATTCCTTCATTTGGTGAATCAAATATGTCGTAGGAGTTGGTTGACACAAGTGCTAGACCGGCAACACCTTAATCTTGAGTATGTTCGGAGTCGGAGTGATAGCTTCTCTCGGAGTGATGTTGAGAGTCAGAACTGGATATCCATTCACCAACATGAGCTTGATGTCTTCGTTTTGTGTAGCTCTTTGATGACTTGTCCTTCCTTTCCGAATCCTTGCTTCTCCGGGATTTTCTTCGTTCATAATGATCATCTCTACTCCTTCTCTCTCTTGGCGGTGATTCTTTTCTTCTACTTATTCTCTTGGGAGAATCTTCTCTTCTTTTGTAGGGTGCCGTACACTCATTGGAATAGTGTCCGGGTCTCCCACAATTGTAGCAATTGCGCTCTCGACTGGAAGATCTTTTGTCATTGTAGGACCTTGATTTGGAGCTTCTCTCTTTGCTTCTACTCTTGTAGAATTTATTGAAGTTCTTCACCATTAAGCTCAATTCTTCATTGAAGGTTGGTTTCTCACTTGATGATGTAGGGGCTTCACATGAGGCTTTGTAAGCACCACTTGACTTGTTGTGAAGTTCCTCCTTATCCTTGAGTGACATCTCATGAGCAACAATTCTTCCAATGACCTCCGTTGGCTTGAGATTCTTGTAATTGGGCATCATTTGGAGCAATGTGCACACGGTATCATATTTTCCATCCAATGCTCTTAGGATCTTCTTGATGATGAATTTTTTGGTCATCTCTTCACTTCCTAAGCCCGTAATCTCATTTGTGATAAGAGCAAGCCTAGAGTACAATTCAGCGACACCTTCACCATCCTTCATTTTGAACTTGTCAAGTTGACTTTGGCGCACATCCAACTTGGATTCCTTGACGGAGTCAGTACCTTCAGGCATATCAATCAAAGTATCCCAGATTTCCTTTGCATTCTCAAGATGGCTGATTTTGCTGAATTCTTCAGGGCACAATCCGTTGAAGAGGATATCACAAGCTTGAGCGTTGTATTGCAGCATTTTCAACTCTTCCGTGCTAGCTTCACGGTTTGGTTCTCTCCCATTAAAGAATTCACCTTGCAAGCCAATACACACAATAGCCCAAACGGTGGGGTTATGTCCAAGAATATGCATTTTCATCTTATGCTTCCAACTAGCAAAATTAGTACCATCAAAGTAAGAACCTCTACGGTGATAATTTCCCTCGCTAGACGCCATACTCTCCTAGGTTGTGAAACCAAGGCTATGACCACAAAAACTAGAAATCAAAGCAAATGGAGACCAAAGCTCTGATACCACTTGTAGGATCTTGAAGTATGTCTAGGAGGGGTGATTAGACTACTTGACCAATTAAAAGCTATGCCTTTTCCCAATTTTAGTCTTTGGCAGATTTTAGCAATCTTAGTACAAGTCAAGCAATCTTCACACAATTCAAGAAAGCATGCAAAGAGTATATGAGCAGCGGAAAGTAAAGCATGCAACTTGCAAGAATGTAAGGGGGAAGGGTTTGGAGATTTTAAACGCAATTTGGAGACACAGTGATTTTTGAGCCGTGGTTCCGATAGGTGGTGCTATCGTACATCCACGTTGATGGAGACTTCAACCCACGAAGGGTAATGGTTGCGCGAGTCCACGGAGGGCTCCACCCATGAAGGGTCCACGAACAAGCAACCTTGTCTATCCCACCATGGCCGTCGCCCACGAAGGACTTGCCTCACTGGTGGTAGATCTTCACGAAGTAGGCGATATCCTTGCCCTTACAAACTCCTTGGGTCAACTCCACAATCTTGCCGAAGGCTCCCAAGTGACACCTAGCCAATCTAGGAGACACCACTCTCCAAGAAGTAACAAATGGTGTGTTGATGATGAACTCCTTGCTCTTGTGCTTCAAATGATAGCCTCCCCAACACTCAACTCTCCCTCACAGGATTTGGATTTGGTGGAAAGAAGATTTGAGTGGAAAGCAACTTGGGGAAGGCTAGAGATCAAGATTCATATGGTAGGAATGGAATATCTTGGCCTCAACACATGAGTAGGTGGTTCTCTCTCAGAAATGGTAAGTTGGAAGTGTAGGTTTGTTCTGATGGCTCTCTCCACGAATGAAGAGGAGGTGGAGGGGTATATACAGTCTCCACACAAAATCTAACCGTTACACATAATTTACCAATCTCGGTGGGACCGAATCAACAAAATCGGTCAGACCGATTTAGTAAACCTAGTGACCGTTAGTGATTTCGGTGGGACTGACATGCAACTCAGTAGGACCGATGTGGTTAGGGTTAGGGCATAACGTAATCTCGGTGAGACCGATTACACAAACTCGGTGAGACCGATTTTGGTAATAAGCTAACCAGAGAGTTGGTCAGGTAAACTCGGTGGGACCGGTTCGCTCTTTTCGGTGGGACCGAAATGTTACGAAAAGGAAATAGAGAGTTTACATTGCAATCTCGGTGGGACCGATCGCTCACTTCGGTTAGACCGAAATGTTACGAAGGGAAACAGAGAGATTACAATCCCATCTCGGTGAGACAGAGATCCCTATCAGTGAGACCGATTTGCCTAGGGTTTGTGGTAGTGGCTATGACATCTGAACTCGGTGGCGCCGGATAGAAAGAATCGATGGGGCCGAGTTTGACTTTAGGTTTAGGTCATATGAGGATATGAGAAAGTAGTTGAGGGTTTTTGGAGCATATCACTAAGCACTTGAAGCAAGAAATTCATTAAGAAACACCTCATCCCTCCTTGATAGTATTGGCTTTTCGTAAAGACTCAATGTGATCTTGGACCACTAAAATGTAAAATGTTGAGTCTTGAGCTTTTGAGCTTGAGCCAATCCTTTTATCCTTAGTATTTTGAGGGATCCACTTTCCTCATCCATGCCATGCCATTCATTGAGCTTTTCCTGAAATGTTTGTCTTGGAATAGTATTAGCTCAATGAGCTATATGCTATTAGGAATTATCAAAACCACCTAGGGATAGTTGCACTTTCAACTCCACTCTGCAGGGACTCTGGCTAGGACACGATCTAGCTCATATGAACGGAAACCACGACAAGCAATGAATCAATCACTGCATCACCTGCAATCTGGCATGACATGCCAGGTCAGTACATTGAATGTACTCGCAAGCTCACAACAACCAAAAACATCAAGGCAAGACAACGACATAGCATTAGCAGATTAATTAACAACTACTATGATGCAAAAGCCACTACCAAGCATGCTATGAAGCTACTACAAACTGATAAACCACCATCTCAGATCTCAATAACCATCTCAAGCTTGGTTAACCGTCCAAGAAATATACCATCTCGATCACCTCGTGATATATACCTTCATGTGATCACCGCGTGACCACATCACCAACTGAATGATCATCCTCAAGATCATCCCAACATCATCAACAACATCCTGCCAAACTGTCACAGCTCATCATATCAACATATTAGCCCTATAAAAGTCATTCCGTCACGTGAGTGTTGATCGAACGGTGTGACCTAATACGAACTTGTGCCCATGACCGAGAACGCGACTATCGATAGATTAAACACACACACACACACACACACACACACACACACACTCTATACAGGTAGCGCACTTTACCCACACCACATAACCCATGGCCTCGCACTCCCATTCGGGAGGACCAACGGTGTTCCGACAAAACCGATCTACTGCCATGACACTCTCCCGACCACTCCGACCAACTCCCACTCAGGGCTAAGTCATGGGTGGTCCCATACCTACCAAAGGCATCTTCAGCTACCGTCATGGCAAAACGGTCCCAAACAGGGACAAGGTACCATAAAAACAAACATGCACACAAGGCTTATGCCGTCCTACCTAATCAGGGTAGCGTCCGCGCATAACCTTCCCTCGTTGGATGCACTGGCGAGAGGCATGACAATAAACCCAGCTAGGACCCTCCCATAAAGGTAAATGTGGTTGCACTGGAAAAAGCCCGGTTAGTGGCACCTGACCAACTTAATGACGGAATTTATCCCCAAAGCATATCTGCGACAACTGATACCCTGATATCATCTATCAACCTGTAATACAAGTCACAGAAATATCCAACAAATAATCCAAAGGATGACCTAGCCATAACATAATACTCCGAGGGCAACATGACACTACTACCATGATGAATCCAAGAACGATAATACTACTACTCCAATAGCAAGAACTAGATATCCCGCTAAGATCCACATACAAATATCATCTCCAAAAATAATACCCCAAGCAACAGCAACAGAACATCAACTATCATCCCAAAAATAATCATACTAGCCACTAATAATCCAAAGGCAACATGTCATCCACATAAGCTGCAAAATATTAGCCCTAGAACTCCAAGCAACATCATGGCAATAACAAGTTCCACACAACTCCGAGGAAATGCCATGAACAAATCACAAGTAGCTACAACAATATTTTAAACAAGTTCAAAAAATTTAAACCATGTCACTGCATTATAGTGAGGCAAATGGAGGGTGTGGCTTGCCTAGGGTGGAAGAGATCACCGAAAAAAAGTGCGAGAAACTCACGGAAATAATCGCCGGAAAACGTTCTCTCTCGGAGGGGCCTGAATAAGGGCAGGGGAAAAATGGTCATTTCCAGAATGTCAAAACATGGTGAAAGTTATTCCATCAGAATGAGATGGACGAGACGACGAAGTGGGCTTTGGATTCACCTCGTTTGGAGTTGGGAGTAAAAAGATATGAAGTGTTTTATGCCAAGGACCTATCTGCAAGAAAAATCTTTACAAGCTGGATCTGGACAGAAAAACAGAAAGCGTACTTCAAATAATACACTTTCGCTTAAGAGAAAACACATTCCTAGGTGGACAGGGAGAAAATACACTTTCAGTACAATGAAAACGTACTTTGAGCCGAAGAAGAAAGGAAATGCGCTATCAGAAACAGAAAACGTATTCTGGTGAATACGTCTCCACTTAACTGACGTGGCGAGGCGGGTTCAATGATTGAGGGGCTGATGTGTGGGGTCCACGGGGCCCACTGGCCAGCTGGCGATGGCGGCACCATCTCCTTCCTCTCGCCCGCGTCTGGCCGGAGCAGAACCGTCCCTGACGAGGCCTGCCGGCGCTCCAAGGCACCTCCGGCGATGCTCCGCCTATGGAACTGCTCAGCGTCGAGCGACGCATCGAGTGGTCCCATCCATGGTCGCCGAGCTGGACTGAGTTGACGGCGGCTTCGACGCTGGCGGACGAGAGCTCCGGGCAAGGACGGGGTTGGGGCTACAATGCATCCGACGATGAACGGAGTAGATGGGGAGGATCTACGGGGACTAGGTGGTGCACTGGTGGTGATAGAAGGAGGAGAAGGAGCTCGGCTCGAATTTAAGAGGAGGAGGCCGGCAACCATGGTGGCAATGGCGGGACAGAGGAGTTCCTTGAGCTCGAATAAGAGGCTAGGGAGGGGTCTAGGAGTGAGGCAAGGGCAATGGGTTGCTCGGGAGGCCGCGGGGCTCGCTATTTATAGCCGATGAGAGGCGGTTGGGCAAGGGCCGAGGCCATGTGCCGCCGCTCGAGCTCGGGTAACGCTCTGGCGCTTTCAACGAGCACACGCGGGCATGGCAACACGGTGAGGGATCAATGCAGTCTTCACGAGGAGGAAGACGACACCGGGGAGCAGAAGAAATGGACGAGAGGAGCTCGGAGACAAACCGGACACAATGCGCCTGCGCGGCTAGCTCCGGCGAGGCGGTTCCGGGAGGGGGCAGGGGGTCGAGGGAGACGTGAGAGGCACGGGGAGTCAGGTCGACACCAGCGGACACGCGAACTCCATCGAGGCAGAGCTGGCCGGCACGTCCCGATGCCCAGAGCGCGGCCAACACTACCAGAGCGCGTGAAACACCAGGCCAAGGGGACAGCCACCACGAGCACTGTCACGAAGAGGACAAGGGAGGCTGCGAGGATATGTCAAGTGACTAGTCCCTGCATAATAGAGGCTGAGGGAGTTGATGGATCGACCAAAGGAGCCAAGGATAGGATTGTGGCATTTGCTGCATCAAACTTGGAGGGGTACTGGTGATCAACAGGGAGCTGATTGGGATCAAAGAGTTTGTCTGGGGTGTTTATTTATAGAAGGACTACAGTCCTGGAGGTTTTGAGAATATTTGGACCACAAAATAACCTACTTGCTTTGCAACTGCCATTTGGGTCCAGAAAGTTGATCAGGAAGGTGCACTCACATGGATTGATGAAATGGGATGGCACTTGGCAAAGCCTCATGATATGGACATATAAAGATTCTGTAAAAACCTCATACCAAATGGGTTTACCAAAATGGTACTTGCTTCACAAACATCATTTCTGTCCAGAAACTTGGAATACTTTTGGTGATCAAATGGCTTAATGAAATGATGCCAACTTGGGTGGATATATGTTTTATTGGTAGGAGCATGATCTGGTAATTTATCAGGATTTTTGAAGTAATATAAAATGCACTTGCTTCCCAACCTGAAAATATTGCCAGAATCAAAGATTTGGTCATGTGCTCACATAGATGATTGGATGGGGCTGCAATAGGGTGAAGGGGGTTAATGTGAGCACATGAAGGAGTGTGCAAAAGTTCAACTCATTTGGATACTCCTAGCTAGTACTTCCTTCACAATGGCTTCTGTTTGACAGAAACTTTGGAAAATTGCTGAGGAAGATTGGGTAGGCAAATAAAGTTGAATTTGTGCATGAGTCAATTATTTGGACATAAAAGAATGCCCAAGGAGTTTGGGAGCAATCAAAAAAATATAGGTGGCACTTCCTTCACAGAAAACCACACTGGACAGAAATGAAGAATAATTATTGGGGAATTATTCTTGGGCTAGGTGAGGAAAGTTTGGGCATATTTGATAAACATATGACCCAAAGGAATTTTGAGAATTATTTTGGAATTTTTGGATCGACAGAAATATAGGTTGCTTCACAACCTAGGGCGGATAGGGTTATTCCTTTAATGAAAAGGAATTTCCCTAGAAGAAGATTTTAGGGTTTGGTCAGGGAGTGAAGTGACATGATCTTGGCAAAGTTTTGAGAATGATGAGCCACTTGGGAGGGGGAATGAGGATGATTTCTCAGGTGGCAAGGCCACAAAACCACTCCAAAAAGAAAAATAGAGAAAAACCACATAAATCAAAAGAAAAAGAAAAGGGCCAAAAACCAGGCTGTTACACTGATGCTAAACTAGTTGTTGATCATCAACATGGTTAAATCATAAGATGAAAGAAGTGGTAAGAAATGAAATATTAAAGCTTTTGGAGGCAGGTATAATTTATCCTATTGCTGATAGTAGATGGGTAAGCCATGTTCATTGTGTCCCTAAGAAGGGAGGTATTATTGTTGTGCCTAATGATAAGAGTGAATTTATTCCACAAAGAATTGTTACAGGTTATAGAACGCTAATTGATTTATGCAAATTAAATAAAGATACTAGACAAGATCATTATCCTCTACCTTTTATTGATCAAATGCTAGAAAGACTATCCAAACATACACATTTTTGCTTTTTAGATGGTTATTCTGGTTTCTCTCAAATACCTATGTTAAAAGATGATCGGGAAAAGACCACTTTTACTTGCCCTTTCAGTACTTTTGCTTATAGACATATGCCTTTTGGTTTATGCAATGCACCTTCTACCTTTCAAAGATGTATGACTGCTATATTCTCTAACTTTTGTGAAAAGATTGTTGAGGTTTTCATGGATGATTTCTCCGTTTATGGAACTTCTTTTGATGATTGCTTAAGCAACCTTGATCGAGTTTTGCAGAGATGTGAAGAAACTAATCTTGTCTTGAATTGGGAGAAGTGCCACTTTATGGTTAATGAAGGTATTGTCTTGGGGCATAAAATTTCTGAAAGAGGTATTGAAGTTGATAAAGCTAAAGTTGATGCTATTGAAAAGATGCCGTTGCCTAAAGATATCAAAGGTATAAGAAGTTTCCTTGGTCATGTTGGTTTCTATAGGAGGTTTATTAAAGACTTCCCTAAAATTTCTAGACCTGTCACTAATCTCTTGCAAAAAGATGTTCCTTTTGTTGATGATTGTGTAGAAGCATTTGAAATACTTAAGAAAGCCTTGATTTCTGCACCTATTGTTTAGCCACCTGATTGGAGTTTACCCTTTTGAAATTATGTGTGATGCTAGTGATTATGTTGTTGGTGCCATTCTAGGACAAAGAGTTGATAAGAATTTGAATGCTATCCATTATGCTAGTAAAACTCTAGACAGTACCCAGAGAAATTATGCTACTACTGAAAAAGAATTTTTAGCAGTTGTTTTTGTTTGTGACAAGTTCAGATCTTATATTGTTGATTCCAAAGTAACTGTTCGCACAGATCATGCTGCTATTAAATATCTTATGGAAAATAAAGATGCTAAACCTAGACTTATTAGATGGGTTCTCTTGCTGCAAGAATTTGATTTGCATATTATTGATAGAAAGGGAGCTCAGAACCCCATTGCAGACAACTTGTCTAGGTTAGAAAATGTTCTTCATGACCCACTGCCTATTGATGATAGCTTTCATGATGAGCAATTAGCTGTCATAAATGCTTCTTGTAATATTCCATGGTATGCTGATTATGCTAATTACATTGTTGCTAAATGTATACCACCTAGTTTCACATACCAGCAAAAGAAAAAGTTTTTCTATGATTTAAGACATTACTTTTGGGATGACCCACACCTTTATAAAGGAGTAGATGGTGTTATTAGACGTTGTGTACCTGAGCATGAACAGGGAGAACTCCTAAGCAAGTGCCACTCCGAGGCTTACATAGGACACCATGCTGGAGATATAACTGCACACAAGGTATTGCAATCTGGTTTTTATTGGCCTACTCTCTTCAAGGATGCTCGTAAGTTTGTCTTGTCTTGTGATGAATGTCAAAGAATTGGTAATATTAGTAACGTCAGGAAATGCCTATGAATTATTCACTTGTTATTGAACCATTTGATGTTTGGAGCTTTGATTATATGGGACCTTTTCCTTCCTCCAATAGGTATACACATATTTTAGTTGATGTTGATTACGTTACTAAGTGGACAGAAGCTATTCCAACTAGTAGTGCTGATCGTAAAACTTCTATTAAGATGCTTAAAGAAGTTATTTTTTTTATGTTTGGAGTCCCTAGATATTTAATGACTAATGGTGGTTCACATTTTCTTCATGGTGGTTCACATTTTCTTCATGGTGCTTTCCGTAAATTGCTTGCTAAATATGATGTTAACCATAGAATTGCATCTCCGTATAATCCTCGGTCTAGTGCTCAAGTAGAATTGAGCAATAGAGAGATTAAGTTGATCTTGCAAAAGACTGTTAATAGATCTAGAAAGAATTGGTCTAAGAAACTTGATGATGCATTATGGGCTTATAGAACTGCTTATAAAAACCTTATGGGTATGTCTCCATATAAAATGGTTTATGGATAGGCTTGTCACTTACCTCTTGAACTAAAACATAAAGCTTATTGGGCAATCAAAGATCTCAATTATGATTTCAAACTTGCTGGTGAGAAGAGGTTATTTGACATAAGCTCGCTTGATGAATGGAGAACCCAAGCCTATGAAAATGCCAAGCTGTTTAAAGAAAAAGTTAAAATATGGCATGACAAAAGGATACAAAAGCGTGAGCTTAATGTAGGTGATCAAAGGTTTGCTATACAACTCTCGTTTAAGATTTTTTGTAGGAAAGCTTCTCTCTAAATGGGAAGGTCCTTAGATTATCACGGAGGTCTATCGTTCCGGTGCCATCAAAATCAACAACGCCGAAGGCACAAACCCGAAGGTGGTAAACAGTCAAAGAATCAAACATTATATGTCAGGTACTCCCATAAATGTTGAAACCAATATAATTAATACCATAACACCAGAGGAGTACATAGGGGATACTTCCCAGAATGTTTCTGACTCCGAAAAGGAATAGGTATGTGGTACGGTAAGTAAATCGACTCCAAAACTGTTCTAATAGCAATTTTTCTCCGTTTTGGAATATTTAAAAAAATAGGAAAAAATAAAAAGTAGTCCAAAAGATACACGAGGTGACCACAAGGGTGGAGGGTGCACGCCTACCTTGTGGCCACCTCGTGTGCCCTCCAGACTCTGTTTTCTTGCACAACACTTCTTTTGGTCGGTAAAAGATCATTATATAATCTCCCAAAGGTTTTGACCACCATACCACGACAAAATCCTCTGTTCTTGTGTTGAGCTGTTTTCTGCCAGAGTTTTCAAGGCCCGGCATCATGTCTTCCTCCTCCTCCAACAATGTGGACGACGATGCTTGGTTGATGTAGATGGAACCCAGGAGGGCGGAGACCGAGGAAGCCACGAAGAAGATCAAGGGGATTTTCTTGAGGTCCACCCTCCGGCTTCAGAGAGAGGCACTGTGGCTGGCATCTCCACTATTCCCAATCCCCATCAAGCTGTAGGGACTATGAGTAACCATGAAGGCCAATAAATACAAGGAGGAATTATTCCCAGGAGGCCCTTACATAGGTTACATCGGAACAACTTTCATAATCTAGTTCATAATTATGGAGTGGAGAATACACCTCGCACACACATACCTTCAAATTAGGACATATCCCGTCCAAGTGAAAGTGATGCAGGGAAAAGCTCATGGTGGCCAGAAAACAAGCATCTTTTAGAAGAGATTCAGAAGAATGCAATTATGCTTCAATGTGTACTTCGAGAATTGCACAATCTGAAGGGTAGCTTAATCAAGCCATCAACAACTCCATCATCACCACCTCCGAAGAAGAGACATAAATACATGGGTATGGGCACTCCCCTTGGCATCTGCCAAGCTTGGGGGAGGTTCCCCGGTATCGTATCACCATCACACCCTTACCTTTATCATTTTTCTTAGTTCGATCCTTTTGATTATATCTTGATCTAGGAGAATAAAGTTTTTAGTTTGATCTAGCTTTGTGTTTTGTTTCGATATCTGTCTATGTAATTGAGTCTGTGAGTTATATATAATAAAGAGTAGTTTTGAGTTGAGAGCTTTGCAGTCTTACTATGATCTTGAGGGAATTAAAGAAAGAATAAAAAGAAATAAAAAGATCGTATATTGATCTTATGGAGTGTAATGACTTCACATATAAAGAGTATGATGAATAAAAATTGTTGAGAGTTGACAAACATAGTTTTGGTCATTGTTGCAATTAATAGGAAGTAATAAAGAAAGAAAGGCTTTCACATATAAATATAATATCTTGGACATCTTTTGTAATTGTGAGCACTCATTAAAATATGACATGCTAAAAAGTTGATGTTGGACAAGGAAGACAACATAATGGGTTATGCTTGCTTATATCCGAATAGAAGTTATATTGTCATAGATCCTCCAACATCTTGAGCTTGCTTTTCCCTATTATGCTAGCAAAATTCTTTGCGCCAAGTAGAGATACTACTTGTGCATCCAAACATCCCTGAGACCAGTTTTGCCATGAGAGTCCACCATACCTACCTATGGATTGAGTAAGATCCTTCAAGTAAGTTGTCATCGGTGCAAGCAATAAAGATTGCTCTTTAAATATGTATGATCTATTAGTGTGAAGAAAATAAGCTTTATACGAACTTATGTTATGGAAGAAATAAAAGCGACAGACTGCATAATAAAGTTCTTTATCACAAGCGGCAATATAAAGTGACATTCTTTTGCATTCAGATTTTGTGCATCCAACCATAAAAGCGCATGACAACCTCTGCTTCCCTTTGCGAAGGGCCTATCTTTTACTTTTATCTTCTACCCTTATACAAGAGTCATGGTGATATTCACCTTTCCTTTTTACACTTTTTTCTTTTGGCAAGCGCTATGTGTTGGAGAGATCCAGATATATATATCCACTCAGATGCAGGTTATCATAAAGTATTATTGTTGACATTACCTAGAGGTAAAAGGTTGGGAGGAGAAAATGTAAGCCCTTATCTTTCTCTGTGTCCGACTGAGGCTTTGAAACCATAAGTATCGCGTGAGTGTTAGCAATTGTGAAAGACTAAATGATAGTTGAGTATGTGGACTTGCTGAAAAGCTCTTGAATCGACTCTTTCCGATGTTATGACAAATTGCAATTGCTTCAATGACCGAGATCATAGTTTGTTAGTTTTCAATGAAGTTTTTGATTCATACTTTACCTTGTGAATGAATTGTTACTTCAACATAAGAAATTATATGACACTATATGTTGTTGTTCTAAAGATGATCATGATGCCCTCATGTCCGTATTCTATTTTATCGACACCTCTATCTCTAAACATGTGGACATATTTTTTGATATCGGCTTTCGCTTGAGGACAAGCGAGGTCTGAGCTTGGGGGAGTTGATACGTCCATGCTGCATCATGCTTTTATATTGATATTTATTGCATTATGGGATGTTATTACACATTATAGCACAATACTTATGCTTTTCTCTCTTATTTTATAAGGTTTACATGAAGAGGGAGAGTGCCGGCAGCTGGAATTCTAGACATGAAAAGGAGCAAATATTAGAGACCTATTCTGCACAACTCCAAAAGTCTTGAAACTTCACAGAGAGTCATTTTGGAGTTAATAAAAATATTGGGCAAAGAAAGCACCAGAGGGGGCCCACCTGCTATCCACAAGGGTGGAGGGCGCACCCCCTACCTTGTTGGCCACCTGGTAGGCCCCCTATGCCCATCTTCTGCTATATGGTGTGTTTTGACCTGGAAAAAAATCAGAAGGAAGCTTTTGGGACGAAGCACTGCCGTCTTGAGACGGAACCTGGGCAGAACCAATCTAGGGCTTCGGCGGAGCTGTTCTGCCAGGGAAACTTCCCTCCAGGAGGGGGAAATCAAAGCCATCGTCATCACAAAGGACCCTCTCATCAAGAGGGGGTCAATCTCCATCAATATCTTCACCCGCACCATCTCCTCTCCAAACCCTAGTTCATCTCTTGTATCCGATCTCTGTCTCAAAACCTCAGATTGGTACCTGTGGGTTGCTAGTAGTGTTGATTATTCCTTGTAGTTGATGCTAGTTGGTTTATTCAGTGGAAGATCATATGTTCAGATCCTTAATGATAATTAATACTCCCTTGATTATGAAAATGAATATGCTTTGTGAGTAGTTACATTCATTCCTGAGGACATGGGAGAAGTCTTGTTATAAGTAATCATGCGAATTTGGTATTTGTTCGATATTTTGATGAGATGTATGTTGTGTCTCCTCTAGTGGTGTCATGTGAACGTCAACTACATGACACTTCACCATTATTTGGGCCTAGGGGAAGGCATTGTGAAGTAATAAGTAGATGATGGGTTGCTACAGTGACAGAAGCTTAAACCCTAGATTATGTGTTGCTTTGTAAGGGGCTGATTTGGATCCATATGTTTCATGCTATGGTTAGATTTATCTTAATTATTCTTTTGTAGTTGCAGATGCTTGCGAGAGGGGTTAATCATAAGTGGGAGGCTTGTCCAAGGAAGGACAACACCCAAGCACCGGTCCACCCACATATCAAATTATCAAAGTAACGAACGCGAATCATATGAGCATGATGAAAACTAGCTTGACAATAATTACCATGTGTCCCCAGGAGCGCTTTGTTTTGTATAATAGTTTGTCCAGGCTTGTCCTTTGATACAAAAAGGATTGGGCTACCTTGCTGCACCTTGTATACTTTTGTTTCTTGTTACCCGTTATGAATTATCTTATCACACAACTATCTGTTACCGATAATTTCAGTGCTTGCAGAGAAAACCTTGCTGAAAACCGCTTGTCATTTCCTTCTGCTCCTCATTGGGTTCGACACTCTTACTTATCAAAAGGACTATGATAGACTCCCTATACTTGTGGATCATTGTCGGTGTCAAAACCGGCGGATCTCAGGTAGGGGGTCCCGAACTGTGCGTCTAGGCGGATGGTAACAGGAGACAAGGGACACGATGTTTTACCCAGGTTCGGGCCCTCTTGATGGAGGTAAAATCCTATGTCCTGCTTGATTGCTATTGATGATGTGGGTATTACAAGAGTAGATCTACCACGAGATCAAGGAGGCTAAACCCTAGAAGCTAGCCTATGGTATGATTGTTGTTCGTCCTATGGACTAAAGCCATCCGGTTTATATAGACACCGGAGAGGGCTATGGTTACACAGAGTCGGTTACAATGGTAGGAGATCTACATATCCGTACCGCCAAGCTTGCCTTCCACGCCAAGGAAAGTCCCATCCGGACACGGGACGAAGTCTTCAATCTTGTATCTTCATAGTCTTGGATTCCGGCCGATGATGATAGTTCGGCTATCCGGACACCCCCTAGTCCAGGACTCCCTCAGTAGCCCCTGAACCAGGCTTCAATGACGACGAGTCCAGCGCGCATATTGTCTTCGGCATTGCAAGGTGGGTTCCTCCTCCGAACAATTTATAGAAGATTGTGAACACCAGGATAGTGTCCGGCTCTGCAAAATAAATTCCACATACCACCGTAGAGAGAATAATATTTACACAAGTTCAATCTGCTGACGTATTTTGTGGCATGACGTCACACCACAACCAAGCCTTTACTTGAATTGTTTTTATTATACCACCTCCGCGCGTTTAGCGAAACGGTTTCCTTGGCACATCTTGTCGAAGCAGAGATCGTGTTCCCCTTATTCCGGGATTCTCATCAATACGGACGTGGGTAACCCAACCGCGCCCGTTGCCACGCCCCTCCACCGAAGGCGGGTTCCAAACGGTCACGGGGACGGCTCTTGGTATTCTCCCTCTTTATAATGAGACCAAGGCCCATTCTTTTTCTTCAATCCTCAATCGATTCCGCCCCTCGCCACGAGTTCCAACTCCCAGGGCTCCACATTCGGGTACTTCCGTCCTTCGACAATGTCCGGCTCCGACCTACAAGGCCGGTGGATGCCCTCCTCCGTCACGGAAGAGGACGTGCTAAAGCTGAGAGACGCCAGGTACTTAACCTACGAGATTTCGCATAGGTTGCCTGCCCAAGGGCAAGTTATTCCTACTCCCGAGCCCGGCGAGAGTGTCGTGTTCGTGTCTCACCTCCGTCGGGGTTTAAGCTTCCCGATGGATCCCTTCGTGAGGGGGCTCATGTTTTACTATGGGCTGGAATTCCATGATTTGGCTCCGGAGTCCATCCTCCACATCTCATCATTCATTGTCGTCTGCGAAGCCTTCCTCCGCACTACCCCTCACTTCGGCTTGTGGCTCAAAACCTTCAACGTGGAGCCGAAGATGATTGAGGGGCGTCAGGCAGAGTGCGGAGGGGCGGTTATAAGCAAGAGGGCCGATGCTCCATGGCCCGAGGGCTCTTTTTAGGAGGAGCTCGGCTTGTGGCAACAGGAGTGGTTCTATATCACCGCTCCCAGGGGCAGCAGGCAGAGGCCGCCGCCCGCCTTTTGCCCGGGCCCTCCATAACGGCTGACGTCATGGGTCAACAAAGGGCTTGACTGGGGGCCGTCCAAAGACGTACCCCTGTTGCAGGGCCGGATTCGAGATCTCCAAGAGAGGGAGATCAATCTGGTCGTAGTGGCACAGGTTATGCTGATTCGGCGCCTTCTGCCCTCCAAACGTCGCCCCCTCCGCCTGTGGAAATTTAATCCGGAGGGACCACGAGCTCTCCAACACTTCATGGGTTTGACACCCGTGGAGATGTACAAACTGTTCTTCGGATCACAAGAGATGCGTCCGGACTTGACCGAGGACGCTGGCCTAAGTTGCAATCGCCCGGATACTCAAGCAAGTAGCCCTGTGTCCGGACACATTGTCTATTTATTTATCATGGGTTTGCCTTTTAACCAGCTATCCCTTAGACAGGAGTGGATAGCGCAAGCAAAACTGATACGGTGTCCGGCCCCCCTCCCTGAGACCACGCCGGATCCCGTGTTAATCAAAATGTTGGAGGTTGCACCTTCGGAGGAGGGCGAAGGGGGGCACAGGGAAACTACCACCTCTGCCAAGGAGGCTTTCAGTAAGGGGGGAATCGAGAGTCCCTCCCTCCATGGGGAGAAGAGGACCGTTTCCGAAGACCCGGAGGCCAAGGCCTCAAAGCGGGGAAAGAAATCTGCACCGGAAGGTCCTGTGCCGGGAAGAGCCCCGGCCGCACAGTCTCCCCAAAGGAATCAGCCCTCCAGCGAGCCGTAAGTAAAAAATGGGGAGTTTTGTAATAGGGGACATCCCTACTTTATTTCTAAGGGTAACCGAAGTTTTCACCTTGTAGTTTGGATCTCAGCCCTTCTCAGCAGAGCTCATCTTCGGGGGACCTTTGTCCGGAGATGATGGAGAGCGAAACGCCTCCATCTGCCGCCCCGTCGGGCGGGGCGGACGACCCTGAGGTGTCGTCACGGAGGGTCTCCCCGAGTCCGGCGGGGCCGGGGAGTTCAGCACCCACTGGAGTACGGCCGGTGGAGCTGCAGGATTTGCTCGAGAGGGCGTCTATCTCAGAAGATCACCGCACATTAATGAGTATGGTGATTGAAAGGATCTCATCCGCCGAGAGCAGGTTGTATGAGGCCGTCGGAAGTTTGCTGGCGGGGTTTGAGGTACGCAAAAAATGACATACCTCTTGACAGTTTTGCACATGGAGTGCGCCTTGTATAGATAGTAGCCCCTGAGACTTGGTATGCTGTCGAAAGCGATAGCGTGCCGAGGATCATAATCTCAGTTATAGAATGTCGCCTTTCCTATGCAGGTGGCGGAACGTTCGGTGGTCAGCCGGACTGACAGAGTTGCCGAGCTGAAGCGGCAACTCGACGTTGCGGATGCGGACATCGCACTGGTCAATAAACGACTTGACGAGTCACAAGGTAGGTGGTTGCTCCGCGGTCACCTAGTAAGGGAGCTAATGCCCGTTCCTTACAATTTGTATGCTTGATGCAGATGGTGCCGCTGCTGTGGAAGACCTTCGAGCAGAGCTTGCTCGAGCCAAGGAGCGAGCCAGGAAAAGTGATGCGGCTGCCTCGAAGGCAGCGGAAGAGCTAAAAGCCGAAAAGGCTGCTCACTGCCAAAGCAGGAAGGAGATGGCTGGAATGGCTGTGAAATTAAAAGATGCTACCGACCGCTATGAGGTTCTTGAAAGAGAACGCCGAGTGGAGCAAGAGGACCTGAAGAAGGCCGCCGCCGAAGCCAAGGATGCCCGTAGTGCGATGCGGGCTATGAAGGAGGAACTGCGTCAGGCCGGAGACATTGCGGCTGGAAAGCCCTTTCTGCTGCGTAGGAAGTTCACGGATCCGAAGTATGCTTAGTTGGGCCAATTGTGTGGTGTGGAGGATCCTTATCTGGATTTGGCAGCGAGTGCGGCGGACGCAGTCGTGCACTTCCGAAGCCAGAAGGATCACGAAATGGAAGAGCTTTTCTGGTCTCAATTCCATAGTCCGGAGCGTCCACTTCCGTTGACCGATCGGTTGGCTGAGTGGGCTGAGCTGAATAGATTGTCCGGACTTTCCATGACGGATGTGGTGGCTCATCTGTGGCCAGAGAGGCCCAAGCCGGAGAGTTATTTTGGCTTGTTGCAGCAATTCTTGGGGCGGTGCCGCATATCAAGGCGATGAAGCGGTCGGCATGCATAGAGGGTGCACGGATGGCTCTCGCCCGTGTTAAGACATACTGGGCGGAGATGGATGCCACCGATGTTGCATCTCGGGGTTCGGACAAAAGCCGATTACCCGCCGAGCACTATTTTGAAGAAGTCCTGCAGGGCGCTCGTTTAATAGAGGCGCAGTGCTCGAAAGATGTTATGTTCAAATGACATGTATGATTTGTGAGATCATGTTTATAATGTAACGACTTTTTATACCTGTGCGTTCAAGTATTGAACTATCTCCTGTGCGGCCGTATATGTATGTATAACCTGAAAGATGGCAGTCTTTGGCTTCAGCCCCCACGCACATGGTGCGGGGGTGTTTGCAAAAAAAAGCGCTTTTTCACACTTAATCCAACGTCTTGGTCCTTTGAAGGAGGTGATAGCATAGCAAACTAGGCAACCGGACTATAATGCTTTATCACTTTCACTTAGCCATAGGAGCTCGATGGTGGGGCTACTATATAGCCCCTAGAGGCACCGCGCTCTCCGAACTCGGGGCGCATATGTGCCTGACCGGAAAGCGGTCTTTCGTCAAAGCGGAGGAATTCTAAACATTCCAGTAGTCGATCGAGTGGTTGACCAGTCTCTCGCTATATCATGACAGTCAGTTTTCGGCTTTCTCTACTGAGGTGCTCTCCCGGCCGAACCGGGGCACAATCGCAGTAGTTCTCCTGGTGCCGCGTTAGCCGATGGAGCGGAACGTAAGGCAGCAAAACACAGGAGCCGGGAAAACCCAACATTTGAGCAAAGACATGATTCGGAGCTGATGCATATAAGGCCTAACTCGACACGCCGAACACTCCCTGAGGTATTCGGTCTTTATGATACCGGGCAGAACAATGCCCTAAGCCCCTAGTGTCCAGGTACGGGCGAGAACTTCTGACGCGGCCGATGCCAAAATGCCAGCCTCCTCCTCGGTTATGGTAGGAAACCGAGGGATGTGTATCAACAAGAGACAATAAGAAAGGTTTACGCAGGGTCTTAATCTGAAGAGAATCCTTGCAATGGGTCCCTGCTGCACGTCTGCGCCTGTGTCTTCGTTGTGCTGTATCCTGGACGGGTGTAGCACATGCTTCATCTATAAAAGAGAAGAACTTAGTTTGGAAAAAATATCGTGCAAAAGATGTATTTAAAATAAAGTATGATTTGGAAGATGAATGAAGTTGAGCTTTATTGGCTCTCATTGTTTATACGTGCAGCCCCTTGTGAAGAGGTATGCGGCTGGGAAGCCCCTTGCTTATTTATGCCGGACTCGCCTAACCGTGTCCGAGGTCTAAATGACCTGTTTTTAGGGGCTTTGACCAGCAAGGTCGGATTAGTGTGTGGCTGTCAAGGCAGTCTCACGTTTTCCGTGGTCGAGGGACACTCGGAGTTACCCTTTAATGAGATTATGCCGCGTGGACCGGGCATTTTAAGCGTAAGAGACGCGTAATGCGGTATTGCGTTAAAGCGGGCGAAAGCTTCGCGTCCAGTAGTGCTTGATGGCTACTTTTGAATGGGGCGATATGGAAAATGAGCTTTTCGCGACGGAGGTTGTCGGATGAACCAAACACAACCTCTAGTAGTACAGAGCCTGTACAATTGGCGTAAAGGCCTGGCGTCACTCCTTTGAAGGAAGTGCTGCTACGGCGAATTTTGGTAGGGTCTATCCCCATTCTGCGGATGGTTTCCAGGTACAGCATGTTTATATCGCTGCCGCCATCCATTAGGACTTGTGTGAATTGTAGTCCATCGATTATGGGATCCAATACCAAAGCAGTCCCTCCTGCGTTTTGAACACTTCTGGAGTAATCCTGATGGTCGAAAGTAATTGGTTTAAACATCCAATTTCGGGACTCTGCTGGGGTGGACCGTGCGGCGCGTGTTTTAGCAGGTGCCGCACTATTTTTCCTTGTTATCACATGAAGTGAGTTCACTGTTTTGACTTCTAGTGGGAAAGTCTTCTGTTTTCCGGCGTGCTGCTTGTGGGGTTCGTCGTCGTCTTCGCTTGGTGTGTCGAGCCCCTTGTGTTCGGCGTTAAGTCGGCCGGACTGCTTGAAGACCCAACAATCTCTGTGGGTATGGTTTGCAGGCTTCCCGGGGGTACTATGGATTTGACATATCCTATCCAAGATTTTGTTTAGGTTAGATAGCTCATCACTGTTTTCCTTAAGAGGCAATGTTTTATTATTCGGCCGAGAGCTTTTGAATCCGGCGTTGACCGCCGTGCTATTTGGGCCATTTTCCTTATTCCGGCGCTGATCTTTTCTGCGTCGTGATTTCCCATTTCCATCCCTAACCTCGGATGTACTCGGGTCGCTGGTACTGCATCTTGCCAGCCAGCTATCTTCCCCCGCGCAAAAGCGGGTCATGAGGCTTGTTAGCGCGGCCATTGTTCTTGGTTTTTCCTGGCCGAGGTGTCTGGCGAGCCATTCGTCTCGGACGTTATGTTTAAAGGCTGCTAAGGCTTCGGCGTCCGGACAGTCGACTATTTGGTTCTTTTTGGTGAGGAACCTATTCCAGAATTTGCGTGCTGACTCTCCGGGCTGTTGAGTTATGTGACTGCATCCGGAGGGCGGACATAAGTCCCCTGAAAATTTGCTCGAAACGCGTCCTCGAGCTCTTCCCAACTTCCAATGGTATTTTCTGGGAGGCTTTTGAGCCAATGCCGAGCTGGTCCTTTGAGCTTGAGGGGTAGGTATTTTATGGCATGGAGATCGTCTCCTCTAGCCATATGTATGTGTAGGATATAATCCTCAATCCAGACTCCGGGGTCTGTTGTTCCGTCATATGCCTCTATGTTTACGGGTTTGAATCCCGCTGGAAATTCATGATCCAGTACCTCGTCGGTGAAACATAGTGGGTGTGCGGCGCCCCTGTATTTAGGTGTGTCGTTGTCTTCAAACACTCAGCGGGTTGTGTTGCTCCCTGGAGTCTTCTTTTTTGGCCCATAGATGGACCTGACCGGGCCATCCTTTTTGCGAGGATCTTTATGTGGATCGTGTGCCGGCTTGTGTGCGGCGCCGCTTGCCGCTCTTAGCCTATCATCTGGTCGTCTATCTGGCCAGGCGGCCTCTTTCTTTTTTGACTGTGGGGGTTCTACGGCCTCCTCGTCAAATTCGGGCAATAGTTTGCGCTTCAGGTAGCTCTTTGCCTGGTGATTATCACCGTATTTATCTGCGGTATTGAGTACTTTGCTCCATCTCATTCTGAGTGCGTCCTCCGCTGTTTTGAGCTTCCGCTTTTTCTTCTTCAAACTTCTTGCAGTGGCGACGAGCCTTTTATGAAGGTTCTTATGCTCCGGTGATGTGTCCGGCGTGAGATCATCTGGACTGTTGTTTTCGCCGGGGATGGGCTGCTTGTCCAATTCATCCTGTTCGGATGGTTGCTTGGTGGCATGTTCGTCGTCCACTGCTTCGCACTGCTCTAAGGCTGGGTTAGTATGGGTGCCGTTGTAATCGAGGCGGGACTTCGGGCAGCGTTTGCGTCGCTGTTTTGGTTGTTTGTCGGCGGAGTTGTCCTTCGCCACGTCCCGTTGTTCGTCATTATCGCTTCCTTTTGGCGTGTCCAGCATGTATACGTCGTGAGTTGAGGTGGCTTCCCAGTGCCCAGTAGGCACTGGTTCTTGGTCGTCTCCGGCATCGTCGTCCATACCGTCGATGTCTTCGGAGTCGAAGTCTAGCATGTCGGTTAGATCATCGACAGTGGCTACTAAGTGGGTGGTGGGTGGGCCTTGAATTTCTTCTTCGTCCGCATCCCAACCGTCCTGACCGCAGTCCGGCCAGGTCTCTCCTGATAACGAGAGATACTTTAGCGAACGCAGGATGTCGCCGAAAGGTGAGTGTTGAAAGATGTCCCCAGCGGTGAACTCCATGATCGGCGCCCAATCAGATTCGATTGGAGGGGGCGCGGGAGGTTCGGATTCCGGCACCTCGGAGTCACGAGCTTCACAAGGGACAAGGCCAGTATTCGGCTCCAATGCCGTAGAGGTTGCAGCCCCCGAGGCGGTGTCTAGCCACCCGTCCTCGATCTGCGCAGCCGGCTCCGAATCGAGGGTCAGAGCGGGCTCATGTGCGGCCTCCAGGGCACTGTCCAGCTGCAGAGCTAGATCATGCCCATCGTGACAGTGCGGCGCGCTCGGCTGTGGCTCGAATCCATCGAAGATCAAGTCTCCGCGGATGTCAGCCGTGAAGTTCAAACTTCCAAATCTGACCTGACGGCCAGGGGCGTAGCTTTCGATCTGCTCCAGATGGCCAAGCGAATTGGCCCGCAGTGCAAAGCCGCCGAATACGAAGATGTGTCCGGGGAGAAAAGTCTCACCCTGGACTGCGTCGTTGTTGATGATCGAAGAAGCCATCGAGCCTATCGATGACGACACAGAGGAACTCTCAATGAAAGCACCAATGTCGGTGTCAAAACCGGCGGATCTCGGGTAGGGGGTCCCGAACTGTGCGTCTAGGCGGATGGTAACAGGAGACAAGGGACACGATGTTTTACCCAGGTTCGGGCCCTCTTGATGGAGGTAAAACCCTACGTCCTGCTTGATTGATATTGATGATGTGGGTATTACAAGAGTAGATCTACCACGAGATCAAGGAGGCTAAACCCTAAAAGCTAGCCTATGGTATGATTGTTGTTCGTCCTATGGACTAAAGCCATCCGGTTTATATAGACATCGGAGAGGGCTAGGGTTACACAAAGTCGGTTACATTGGTAGGATATCTACATATCCGTATCGCCATGCTTGCCTTCCACGCCAAGGAAAGTCCCATCCGGACACGGGACGAAGTCTTCAATCTTGTATCTTCATAGTCTTGGAGTCCGGCCGATGATGATAGTTCGGCTATCCGGACACCCCCTAGTCCAGGACTCCCTCAGTCATCATAGAACTAGATCAACTAGAGGAGGTTCCAAAACTTGTGTTCAAAAGGGTGGAAACCCTCTAGTATATATAGGTTGGGAGGGAAGGAGGGAGCGCCACACAAGGGGGGGGGGGAGTCTCCCCCTTGTGGCCAGCCAAGGGGAGGGGAATGCCCCTCCAATTTGGCCTCCCTCTCCCCTTTGCATGGGGAGAAGGGGGCACCACCCCTGTTGGGCCTTTGTGGCCCAAGTGGTCTTCCACCACTTGGCCTTATTAGGCCAGCTGATATTTAAATTAAATATAAAATGTTCTAGACATTTTCAGAGCATTATATATATGACTAGCAAAACTTGCCCGTGCGTTGCAACGGGGGAAAATAAATTCACGCACTATCCATCCGTGTTGCCTCTTCGCCCGTCCACTCAAGAATCAATTCCAAGATGATGAGACATAGCAAAAAGAATATGTGCATTACCAATGATAGTTATTTTTATATACATATATGGAGGAGCGTGTGCAAAAAAATCAGTACCACCTTAGATAGTAAAAAATTGAATAAATAAATAAATAATACTAATATGGGTCAGTAGATCAAAAAATCAGAGAAATGCACCTTACTTTATTAGTAGACTGACAAAAAAGACCCGTGCATTGAAAAGGGAGAATATCACACACCCTAGCCCTGATAATAATAACTCAAGACCTTCCCTTATAAATGTATTCCACAGGATGATGGCGTAACACCCGCCCATCTGCCGCTACTGCGGTAGCCAGCCCACACATCCTCCTCCTGCTAGCATGACCATCAAGCACAAGGAAGATGTGGGAAAAATTATTGCCATCTCTATGGTCCACCATTCTTGTACAAATGCAAAAAGAAAATTAGAGTAGCATCATGGGGGTATTTACTCTTCTTTCATGAACCCATAAAAATATAAACCGATAAAAAACAAAAAATAGTGTCATAATTCGTAAGTATATAGTAGTTGGTAGATCATATATGCACTCATTCTAAATGTGCAAATATAATAGGATGAGTGACGGATACACTTATACAAATATTGCATTTGCACTTCAGACCTTATGTAGTACTCTCTCCTCATCAAAATATAAAATGTTTGGTCTAGATTTAGACAAAATAATGTCTTATACATTATTACACAGGCAGTATATAGGGCATGAGTTGACAATCACTCCATCCCTAGTACTACTATGCATCCTATTAATCTTACTTGTGTTCCTAAAAGTAAAGATATATTAGACGTTTGTATTATAAACTATAAAATAATAAAGTACACTGAATTCCATGGGTGATCTATCCTGGCTTTAGCTCAAGCATGTGGACCCATCTGACTTATATCTTGCTGGTAGCCAACCTTATCTATTCACATGGATACTCATACACTGTAGCTAACCAGCTAAAATAATTCACCTGGCTCCAGTACCAACCTTATCTCTTCAGCATCCAGCGCTTTCGTACCAAATGGAGATGAAGGAAGCGAAGGGGAGGTGCCTGCATGGCTCGTATGCAGCTGAATTTGGCCGCTGGGCGACATAGAACCGAGGAGGCATGGTCGGAGCTCGAGCAGACCACAGCAACTGCGCTGCTTCTTTGCTCGTTGGAGTGGTGCCCGTGGCCACCAGCGCGGCGGCTGCACCCTTGTGCACAGCGTCGCCGGCAAACTCCCGTGCCGCGGCCTGGGGAACCTCCATGGCTGACCTCACAAAGCGCCACTCCCTTTTGTCTGCATGCATCATCCCGTGCCCTTCCTCACCAGAACCAGCCGGCTCCAACCCTCCATCACAACTCTGTCCGCTTCTCTGCCTCCCTCGAGCGAGCATAGCTGCCGCTGCCACCACTCCTCCACCTTGCCGCACTGTTATCGTCATTGTCGCTTTCCTTGCCAGTCCTCCCAGCCCCGGGTGACCTCGTGTGGGTGCTGCCATGGTCGAGTACAAAGCTTGAGCTTGCCTCCTCCCCCTCCGTCCCTTGCTCGAACACCGCCGCCGCCAGCCAAGCTCTGCCCCGGCGAGCTTCCTCCTACTCCTCTTCACTTCCCCGGAGCCACAGGCATGTTCCTGCTCGAGATGCCATCGTCGCCTGACAGTGCTCGGAGCCACCACTGCCCCCGATCCCGCCGGATTGCCCTCTACCCCCTCTTTCTTGATCTCGATCTACATAGCCCGGACACAAACTCTGACTTTGATCTAAATCAAAGAAGGACATAACGCGGGAGGAGGTTGTAGATCGATGAGGGTAGGGGTGGCGGATGGGGAAGGGAAGGAGAAGACCGGCCGCCGCCGCCGCCGTATGCATACCCATACGGATCGAGGGGAGAATGCAGTGAAGGAGCCCGTGATCGACATGTTTTCTCAGATTTTAGCCACTAAAAATTTGGACGGCGGGTTGAATGATAAAAACCACAGGGGCTTTTCTGCAAAATCAACACAATGGTGAACCCGACAGACTCAACCCGTGCTTTATTATTAGGGAAAGATTTAACGTCCCCAGAAACATTTTCCACCTATATGTAATTAATTGGTAATACCCAGTATTACCCGATATTCACCGAAACCCTTCCATTGACCCCGAAACGCTTCCGGAACTTCTCAAAACTATTCCGGATAATAATGAAACAATCCCAAAAATATATACTCATCACTCTCGTCCCACTAACACTTAGCAGATTGTGACTACATTAAGCTTGTGACCCCATAGGTTCAGCAAACTATAGACATGAATGAAACCCCTTCATTCAATGACCGATAACGGAATTGTGGACATCCATATCGGTCCCTATGATTACACGAATGATATTATGCTACTTGTGAGCTGCGTTGGGATTTCCCCAAAGAGGAAGGGGTGATGCCGTACATTAGAGATAATTATTTCCCTTAGTTATGAAACCAAGGTTATCAATCCAGTAGGAGAACCAAGCAACACTATGTAAACATCACCTGCACACAAACAACAAATACTTGCAACCCAACGCGTAAAGGGGTTGTCAATCCCTCAATGGTTACGAGCAAGACTAAATTTTATAGGATTTGACAGATAGTTCTGACAAAAATACAAAATAAAATAAATAAAAGAAAATTGCAGCATGATATTTTTAGGATTTTTATATGATAAAAGATAGACCCGGGGCCCACAGTTTTCACTAGAGGCTTCTCTCGACAAAATATCATACGGTGGGTAAACAAATTACTGTTAAGAAATTGATAGAAAAGCAAATAATTATGACGATATCCAAGGTAATTATGAAACATATAGGCATCACATCCAAGATTAGTAGACCGAAACGATTTTGCATCTACTACTATTACTCCACATATCGACCGTTATCCAGCATGCATCTAGTGTATTAAGTTCGTGGAAAAACGGAGTAATGCATTAGGCAAGATGACATGATGTCTACAAGATAAACTCATGTATGAATAAACCTTGTCTTTCTACACTTAATAGCAATGGTACGTACGTGGCATGTCCCTTTCTGTCACTGGGATTGAGCACCGCAAGATCGAACCCATTACAAAGCACCTCTTCCCATGGCAAGATAAATCAATCTAGTTGGCCAAACCAAACCAATAAATCGGAGAAAAATACGAAGCTATATTAATCATGCATAAAAGAGTTCAGAGAAAACTCAAATAATATTCATGGATAGATCTGATCATAAACTCACAATTCATCGGATCTTAACAAACACATCGCAAAAGGTCATTACATCAAATAGATCTCCAAGAACAACAAGGAGAACATTTTATTGAGAAACATCGAGAGAGAAGAAGCCATCTAGCTACTAACTATGCACTCGTAGGTCTGTGGTAAAATACTCATGCATGCATCATCAGAGGGGCAACAAGGTTGTCGGTGTACTAGAATAGGGGTACCCTAGTACCCTGAACTTGTGCACGGGCAGTTGCAGCACCCCGCGGCAAAGGCTTCTCGGGCCAACGCCAAGATCCCCCAAGGTTCCCTTGGAGCCATCCAAGAACAAAGTATTTAAGCTAAGGAGACAAGACCCCGGCAAGAGGAGCTTGCCGAGAAGGCCAACCAAGGCGCTCCAAGGAACTTGCCGCGACGCGCCACGCGCTCCGGCAAGGCAACAAGGCCCCGGCAAGAGGAGCTTGCCGGGAAGACTAAACAAGGTACACCGAGGCCCGGTGAGCGACGAGCTTCTGGACCCGGCGAGATAACAACAGCGGCAAGGCGCTTGCCGCGGCAGGCGGCCACTCTGCGCCCACGCTCCAGCGCATCCACCAACGTGTCGCTCTGGGGGCCTCTCTAGGCGCGTGTGGCGGGAGGCTGTGCAGCCAGCGGTGCGCAGTGGCATGCGAAGCTGACAAGATCGCCATCGTGGCGAACGGTGGCACCCCTAACGGTCCTTTTCTGCACTGTTCGGGCGACTCAGACGGGCATTTAATGCCCTTGTCCCCTGCCGTCAGGGTTAGGTAGGGTGCACTGTAGAAGCAACTATATCAACTACCTCGCTTTTTACGTTTTTACCCTCCTCTGCGTTGCCACCTGTCGGTGACCCCTTTAGCGTATAAAAGGAGGCCCATGCGCAACGTAGAGGGGGTTCGGGGTTCGGAGGTTCGGACAGTTTGCTTCGATTCATTCGTAGCCCAGAAAACATCACACTCTCTCGCTCGAGAGCAAGAACACCAGATAATACAACCAGACAAGCAGCAGTAGGAGTGTTATCTCTCCGGAGAGCTCCGAAGCTGGGTAAACTGCTCGTGTGCCTCGCCTCGATCTGCTCTTCGTGCGACCTCCGCCCCCCGCCGAACCGAAAGGGGCCCGGTCCGTCGGCCCCATAGGTGTTCGTGGATCAGTTTCCCCGACATCTTTGGCGCGCCAGGTAGGGGGTGTTGAGATTGTGTGAACCAGATCCGGCGTTCACACGAGCTAGATCTTTATTCCCTTCATCCACATGCCACCGAAGAAGAAGACTTCGGCGGCAGCCGCTCCATCCACGTCACTTCCGCCACCGTTGGAGCAAACGAGTGGTGGGATGGACGCCGGCGGAAGAAAGGACGTCGACGAGGAAGTTCATGATGCCGCCAGGTCCAAGAACAAGGCTGCACAAACCTCGGCGACTATACATGTTCCACGCCACTCTCCGGAGGCACAAGATCAACAGCGTCATGGCACTAGCAGTGCCATACGCATGATAGCCCAAGACCAAGCTGGTGGATCTCGGGGCGCTCAAGACCAGCATGCACGCCAGCGTGCTGGCACAAGCGGAGCACGGTCGCCTGGACGGGATACTGCTCCTTCTAACATAGTTAGAAGTTCGAGCACGTCCCGCTCCTCGCGCCGTCCGCCACTGCCACCCACCACTCCAGCAGAAGCTTTGGCGCGAGCTCAACTTCTCCTAGATTACCCTCCGACGTCGGACAAGATCGACGAATGGAGGGCCACCATTCAGAGTCTCATTGGCTACACGAACGGCGACACTCCACGGCGGCCGAGCGCGTCGCCGCTGCGGCAGGGTTGCCGGATGCGAGCCGGTGGCGACGAAACGGGCGGAGGTGCAACTACCATGCAATCACCGCCCCGAAGGCCAAGATCACCGACTCGCCGGATCCACCTCGACAGCGACTCCACTGCATCGTCGGATCCACGAGCTCGTCGCGATCAGCGCCAAGTTCTTCATGATCGACAACAAGAAGACGCTCGAACCCGCATCGAGCGCCGAAGAGAAGCGCGACGTCAATCCGACAAGCGCGCTGGGCCCTCTGTTGACATGCATGCGCCAGGGGAACCAGGCGATCTGCCGTACGCGGTAGGTTGTCCTGCGTTCACTCGTGAGCTGCAGCAAGTCCAGTGGCCCAGCACAAAGAACTTCAAGCCAGACGTACCAGAGAAGTACGACGGCAAGACGCATCCGTCAGAGTTCCTCAGCATCTACACCATTGCGGTGCAAGCTGCCGGGGGACGAGATGACAAGATCCTTGCCAACTACTTCCCGCTGGTGCTCAAGCCCAATGTCAGATCCTGGCTCATGCACTTGCCGGACAACTCCATATCCTCTTGGGCTGATCTGTGCCATCAGTTTGTCGGCGCCTTTACAGGCGGACACAAGCCTCATGGCCAGGAGAGTGATCTTCATCTGCTCGCCTAGAAGGAAGGAGAGCCCCTGCGCAAGTACATTCAGAGATTCAGTAGTGTGCAGAACAACATCCCAGACGTCCACCCTGCCGCGGTGATCAGCGCGTTCCATCAGAACGTGCGGAACCGCAGGATGCGGGAGGAAATGGCGATGTGCAAGATCAGGGACGTCAGTGAGTTATATGCACTGGCCGACAAGTGTGTGCGTGCTGAGGAAGGGAGGAGACTCCCCGGAGAAAATATAGGAGCGGGAGGATCTGACAGCGAAGATGCTGCCGACAAGGAAAAACCGGCGGCAGAACAACAGAAGGAGGAAAGGCAAAGAAGTGCTAGTTGTTGAGCAGTCCGGCAACGGTGGTAGCGCCAAGGAAGCCAAAGCTGGTGACTCCGGCAAGAAGGTTGCCGCGGAGGTGGCGGTCGCCGACAAGCAGGATGGCACCAACAAGCAGTATTGCAAGATTCACCGCACCAAGGGCCATGATCTTCAGAACTGTAAGAGGGTCGAGCAGCTTGTTGAGCAACAGAAAGCTGAATACGAGCGGCGCGACAAAGAGAAGGCCCAGGAAGGAGCTGGTGGATCCGGCAAGAAACGTCCCGGCTGAGGAGGACGCCGCGGCAAGGCCAAGCAGCGGCAAGGAGACAGATCTCCTCGCGGCCGCGACAAGGATGAAGATGATGGCGACGATGAAGATATGGATGATGAGGAGACTGATGAGCAGGAGTTCCAGAAAGCCACAGAGGTCCTGTGCGTTGACGGTGGTGCTTCTCTGCATGCCTCGCACCGCCAGCTCAAGTAGTGGGTGCGGGAAGTTAATGCAGCAGAACCACCCGTCGAGTCATGCAAGCCTGTGAAATGGTCCGGCACGCCTATCATTTTTGATATTGAGGACCACCCGGATCGCATAACTGTGGTCGGGTGCTTGCCGATGTTGGTTTCACCAACAATCCGCAACCTCAAGGTCACTAAGATGCTAGTTGACGGCGGGGCCAGCTTGAACCTGATCTCCTCCGCGGTGCTCCAGAAACTCCAGATCCCTGACAGCGAGCTCGAAGAAACTGGCACATTTCAAGGAATCAACCCGGGAAGGAGCAAGCCAAAGGGAAAGATCACGTTGCCGGTAACGTTTGGCAGCAAGCTGAACTTCAGGACCGAGAGGGTCACGTTTGACGTTGCCGACTTTCCATTACCTTACAATGGAATCCTTGGCCGTCCGGCACTCGCCAAGTTCATGGCAGCCTCTCACTATGCGTACAACGTACTGAAAATGCCAGGCCCAATAAGTGTCATCTCTGTCCCTGGCGACAAGAAGGATGCTCTTATCTGTGCTGACAAGATCTACCGGGAAGCAGCAGCCGCAGCAGAACGCAGGACACTTGCCGCTGAAGCTCCTGGGGGGAAGAAGAAGACCAAGTCCGGCAAGAGCTCTGATGCCTACTCCGGCAAGCGCACCTCTTCGGAGTGCTGCGCTACCGTTGAGGACGCACCATCGAGCTCCACCGGCAAGTGTAAGAAAGCAATGGCAGCTCCACCTGAGACCAAGAAGGTGTCCGCCAAGGAGCATGGCACTGGTGGTACATTCACCATCAGCGCCACTCTTGACCCCAAATAGGAAAGCGCGCTCGTTGCTTTCCTGCGGGCGAATATCGACGTGTTTGCGTGGCAACCGTCTGATATCCCCGGTGTTCCCAGGAAAGTAATTGAGCACCACCTTGCCGTCTGTCCTCATGCACGGCCCGTCAAGCAGAGAGTCAGGAAGCCGGCGGTAGAACGCCAAGAATTCATCGCAGAAGAAATCAAGAAGTTGGAAGCAGCAGGCCTTGTCAGAGGAGTACTCCATCCCACGTGGTTGGCCAATCCTGTTGTTGTGCGCAAAGCTAATAGGAAATGGAGACTTTGTATTGACTTCACTGATGTTAATAAAGCTTGTCCCAAAGACCCATTTCCCTTGCCACGTATTGACCAGATTGTTGACTCCACAGCCGGATGTGATTTGCTTTCATTTCTTGATGCATACTCAGGATACCATCAGATCTTCATGGCAGAAGAAGATGAAGAGAAAACCGCATTTATCACCCCGTGTGGCACGTACTGCTTCGTACGGATGCCTTTCGGTTTGAAGAATGCTGGTTCAACATTCGCAAGGGTGGTCCACCATACTTTTGAGCCGCAAATGCACAGAAATGTGGAAGCTTACATGGATGACATAGTGGTCAAGAGCAAGAACAAAGCGACCTTGATTCAAGATTTAGATGAGACATTTGCAAATCTGCGCAAGATCAACCTCAAGCTTAACCCCGAGAAGTGCGTGTTTGGAGTCCCTTCCAGCAAGCTTCTCGGGTTCTTCGTGTCTCAGCGGGGAATTGAAGCCAATCCCGACAAGATCAAAGCCATTGAGCAGATCGAAGCACCAAAGCGCGTCAAGGATGTACGAAGGCTTGCCGGTTGCGTGGCTGCTCTCAGCAGGTTTATCTCTAGATCTGCTGAGCGCTCCCTGCCATTTTTCAAAATTTTGAAAAAGGCAGGTCCAATGAAATGGACTCCGGAAGCGGAGGCTGCGCTGCAGGACTTGAAGAGATACCTGTCCTCCACTCCAACGCTTGTCGCACCTAAGCCGCAAGAGAAGTTGCTGCTGTATGTAGCGGCAACCAATCAAGTGGTTAGTGCTGCGTTAGTGGCGGAGAGGGAGGCGGATGATGAGCTAGCAACCACGGCAGATCCATCCAGCGACAAGCAGGGGGCTTCGTCGACAAGCTCTGGTCCCCACAAACATGAGTTTGCGCAGGAACATGGTAAGATGCCAAGGAGAATGGTGCAGCGCCCAGTTTACTTTGTCAGTTCTCTTCTGCAGGGGGCTAGATCAAGGTACTCTGGTGTGCAGAAGTTGCTTTTCGGCCTCCTCATGGCCTCGAGAAAGCTGCGCCATTACTTCCAAGCACATGAGATCACAGTCGTCACTCGCTTTCCGCTGAAGAGGATACTACAAAATCCAGAAGCAACAGGCAGGATTGTCGAGTGGGCGCTGGAACTGTCAAGCTTTGGCCTCAAGTTTGAGAGCACCTCAATTATCCAAAGCAGAGCATTGGCAGAGTTCATAGCAGAGTGGACGCCAACCCCAGATGAAGAAATTCCAGAAACGAGCATCCCCGTCAAAGAGGCAAGCAAAGAGTGGCTGATGTACTTTGATGGTGCCTTCTCACTGCAAGGCGCCGGTGCAGGCGTGCTGCTTGTCGCACCCACCGGAGAGCACCTCAAGTACGTAGTCCAGATGCACTTTCCCAAAGAGCAAGCAACCAACAATACTGCAGAGTATGAAGGATTGCTTGCCGGTCTCAGAATCGCAGCAGACCTTGGGATCAAGAAGCTCATTGTCAGGGGTGACTCACAGCTTGTCGTCCGACAAGTGAACAAGAACTACCAGAGTCCGTTGATGGAAGCGTATGTTGATGAAGTGAGGAAGCTAGAAGAGCACTTTGACGGCCTACAAATGGAGCATATCCCAAGAGCTCAGAATGATATTGCTGATGGCCTGTCAAAGTGCGCCGCACTAAAGTTACCTGTGGAACCAGGGATCTTTGTGCTTAAGTTGACTCAACCATCCGTAACGCCCTCAACTGGACAAAGCAAAAAGAGGAAATTGGTTTCTGGCGACTACTTTCCGGCAGAGCTTCCCGAGGCCGCCGCCAAGAAAGTCCCCAAGATCAACACCAAGGATGCTGAGGGGCAGTCTGCTCCGGCAAGCCTTATGGTTTGTTCCGTTGAAGTAGACGCTCCCGACAAGTTTTGCTCCAGCAAGCTTGCCGGGGAACATCAAGCTCCGGTAGGACCACAAGTCCTTGCCGTGGAAGCGGATGTTCCCACAGCAGAAGATGTGCCTTTAGTCCTTGTTGTCGAGCCACAAGCTCCAGCACTGGCACAGCAGATTGTCCATTTCCTTCAGACAGGAGAACTTCCCGAAGAGCAAGAAGAAGCGGAAACAGTAGCCCGGCAGTCAAGTATGTACCAGTTTGTCGATAGCATACTGTACAGAAGAAGACTCAACGGTGTGAAATTGAAGTGTATTCGCCGGGAAGATGGACAAAAGCTGTTGGCGGAGATACATGGAGGCATATGTGGCCACCACATTGGCGCAAGAGCACTTGCCGGAAATGCTTTCTGGCAAGGTTTCTTTTGGCCGACAGCCCTCCAGGATGCAACTCCACAAGTAACCGAGTGTGAAGTGTGCCAGTTCCACTCCAAACAGATACACCAGCCAGCTCAAGCTCTCCAGACGATCCCTTTATCCTGGCCATTTTCGGTCTGGGGGCTCGATATCCTCGGCCCCTTCCCCCGAGCTGTCGGGGGCTTTGAGTACTTGTACATCGCAATCGATAAGTTCACAAAGTGGCCGGAAGTGCAGCCAGTGAGGAAGGTGACAGCACAGTCAGCAGTCAAGTTCTTCAGGTCGATTGTTTGCCGTTTCGGGATCCCTAACAGGATCATCACCGACAACGGCACGCAATTCACGAGCCGCACCTTCATGCAGTATGTCCAAGACCTTGGCGCCAAGGTCTGCTTCACTTCTGTTGCTCATCCAAGAAGCAACGGTCAAGCAGAGAGGGCAAATGCTGAAGTGCTGCGCGGGCTCAAGACCAGAACTTTCGACAGGCTGCACAGGTGCGGAAGGAACTGGATCGAGGAGATGCCGGTGGTTCTTTGGTCGATCAGAACGATGCCAAATCGAGCCACTGGCTAGACACCTTTGCTCTAGTCTATGGAGCAGAGGCAATTCTCCCCACGGAACTCGTATACGGATCACCTCGAGTGCTCGCTTATGATGAGCTTGAGCAAGAACAGCTGCGGCAAGACGACGCGCTGCTCCTTGAGGAAGATCATCTTCAGGCTGCTGTACGAGCTGCTCAATACCAGCAAGCTTTGCGCCGCTATCATAGCCGCAAAGTTAAAGCCAGAAGCTTCGAGGAAGGCGACCTTGTTCTTCGGCGCATTCAGTCCGCCAAGAATTCCAACAAGTTGACGCCAAAGTGGGAAGGCCCTTATCGGGTGAGACGAGTCACAAGGGCTGGCGCTGTCCGCCTTGAGACCGAAGATGGCATTCCGGTGAGCAACTCCTGGAACATAGAACATCTTCGTAAGTTTTTCCCATAAGGCGCGGTTGCCGGAACCCGTTCCGGCAACCACCTTTTGTACAAGTCTTGCCGCTGTTGCATGTAATCCTTTGTACAAAGCCGGGCGCAGATCCCGTGCATAAGTAAAACCCCATGTGCTCCGCACAGCTTGTCCATTTCATGCGTTAATTCCTTTCTTGCATGCGATTATCTGACACTTTGTGCAGCACCTACATCCGGTAAGCAGTAACGAGCCGAAGAGCTCCATATTATTATTTTCTCTTCTTTCTTTTTCTTTTAAAGGAAAAGAAGGTTCTCTCGCACACAAGTTTGCTGGGGGGGAAGGAGAAGATTGTGGTATGGGCCAGGCGTCGTTCAAGCAAAGACTTGCCTTACCGGGAAGCAAATGACAGAAGAGCTAAGTTGCCAAAGTTTGAGCAATCACTTTTTAAAATTTTTGAGTTATCTTCCTCGAACGACCCCGCTTTGTATGGAAAACCTGTGCGCGGAGGAACCAACTCGTGGCTAGTTGCGCCCTTACTTTGTTTCGAGTCCGCTCAACAGCTTAAGCGTGCTGCATCTAGTCGCGACAAGGTTTCTTGTCGGAAGCAGCGCCGCCAGTAGGCTGCTGAAGTTCCGCACTCAGCGCTCACGGCTCGGGCGCCTGCGCCGACAAGTTCCCTAGAAGCGTAGGGTAATAACATACAAAGGAAGGAATCTAGTAAAGGAAATAACATAGCAATTGATAGACAGAAATGAAGTTATATTACAAAGATAACTTGTCACAGCTCTAACAGACTGTTTTCATAACATGATCAGCAGCGACAAGGGAAAAGAAGGAATGGGCGGCCTAATCTACGCGTCCGCCCTCGACTCTCTTGATCTCGCTCACCTTGTCCACAATGGGTGCGACAAGTGCCTTGAGTGCATCCAGATCGGCGTCAGGCGGCAAGGACCTGAGGACGTTGGTGAAGCTGAGGCCTGGATTGCGGAAGGCTACCTTCATCAGCACCTTCTGGAGAACCCCGGCGCAGATTTTGCGCGACTCGTCGGCCAGCTGCTTCGGGATCCTCTCCCGGAGCCGCTGGAGTGCCGTCGCCACGCCCTTGAAGAATAGGCTGAGCTTGGCGCTGGGTTGAAGACTCTCATCGGAAGGATACCCAAAGTCCTCCATCCCCAGCTGCGCCAGCTCCTCATTGATGACTGCGGCAGTGTTCACCAGACCCTCGGTCCAGTGCTCCACTGTGTCTCTGAACGAGTTCTGGGTAACTGCAATGCTCTCCAGCAGCGCCGCGTCAGCCTTGACCTTCTTCGACAAGGTCTTCTCCCGCTCCTTGGCGGCCTCCAGCGTTTGCGTCAGCGTGGCCAGCTTCAGCTCCAGGTCTGCTTTGGAATCCTTGGCGGTGTTGAGCTCCTTGCCCCTCTCAGCGAGAAGGCCTTGCAGCTCACCGTGGGCGGCAGCATCCTTCTCACGCTCACGCTTGAGCGCGGCAAGCTCCTCGCCGCTCTTCCCAATATCGGCCTCCAGCTGCGCCACCTTCTCCTCTAGCTCTTTCTTGGCGGCCTCTGCAGTTGCCGCGGCGTCCTTTGCCTCCTTGAGCGCCCCGCCAAGTGCTCGCTCACGCTCGGCGAGCTCTTCCTCGTAGCTGTCGAGGTTGGCCTTCCGCTGCACTAGTTCACCTTCCCGCGCGGACTGCTTCTCGGCAGCCAACCTTTGTTCCTCCTCAGCCTCGGCCTTCTCGAGAAGAAAGGCCGTGCGCTCCTTGTCGACTCGCTCCCGCTCCTGCGCCAGGGACCAGAGAGCTTCCTGATTTTGGCCCCGGAGCTCCTCCGCGCGCTTTTCCATGTCAACTCCCGCCTTCGCAACAAGCGCTTCCCGGGAAGCCAGCTTGGCTTGCCGGGTGCGGTAGAGTGACAGCAGCTTCCGCAGCAGCTGCTCCTCCTCAGGCTCGCCGCTGCTGCTGCCGGGCGCGTCAACCAATGACAGTCCAGTAGAGGCGAGCACCTCCCCGTCAAAAGTCTCCCCCTCGACCGGCACCCTGGAGCTCGACGCACAGGGTAGCTTGATGAAGATATTGTCACCGGCCTGCAAGTAGGCGCCGGGCTGGGGCTCCTCGGAGCCCGGCTCCGCAGAAGCGGCAGAGGGTTTGGCGGTCGGCGCAGCGCCAGGCGCTCCTGCGGCCTTAGGGTCGTCAGTGCGATCGCCCGACCCCTCGCCGGCTTCCGCAGCAGCAGCCCCTGCGGCCTCCTCGCCGGCGGTCTCATCAGCACCGGCACCTTCCTCGCCGGCGCCCTCTGTCTCCATTGGCTCAGCCGAAGATGGGTCTGAAGAACGAAGAAGGGAGGAAAATCAATCAAAAATCCAAGAAAGGAAAAACGGAAGAAGCAGAACCCAAGGGAAAGTTTCTGGGCAAGTGGATTACCTGCGCCAAGATCTTCAGTTGCGGCCTCGGTCGCCGCAGGATCAGCAGTGCCGTCCCTTGCCGGAGAGTCCCCCCTTGCCGGAGAGCGCTCCCTTGCCGGGGACTCCTCCCTTGGCGGCGCAGTCGAAGCAGGTGGCACTTCGGGACCGGCCTCCGGGCGCTCCTGATGAGGCTACTCTGCTCCTGCACAAGTCAACAAGCAAGATATCAACAAAGGAAAAAGCACTCAAGCGCGCCCGACAGCAGAAGGCTAAACTATGAACTTACACTGGGGGCTGCGCTGGGGGCTGCTCTGAGGGGTGATTGCCGGGTCCGTCAAGGTGGTCTCGGGCCCACCTCCTGCTGACACGATGGGGTCATCCTCGATGACGATCACCGCGGCCTTGGCCCTCTTCGCCGCTCTCTGGGCCAGCGTCCTGAAAAGAAAGGAGTCCAGATTGGAGCAAGTCAGATACAAGATATAAACAACAAGATTGAAGAACTACAAGAGCACCAAAGAAACTCACTCTTCTTCCTCCTCGTCGGAGCTAAGCGCGGAAAGATCGAAGTTCGGCCCTCCTCCGACGCGGCGAGGTGGAGGGGTAGGATCCCTTGCCCGCTTGGCGGGGGCAGTAGCGGTGGCCCGGGAAGATCCCGCTCCAGTTGCCGCTGTTGCGTGAGGCGCTCCCGCGGCAACATTGCTTGCCGCGGTAGAGCGCGTCACGCGGCTCGCTGGCTGTGGAGCCGGCTGCCACCCCGCTGCGTCCCCGACCCTGTGAAGGCGCCTCCTTGGCGTGGCCGGGGGCTCCGCCTGCGGCAAGTTCTCTGAAGGCTCAGCCTCCTCCTCGCCGGCCTCGCTCGGCTCGGCTTCGGAACCGGCAGGCTCCTCCTCGCCCATGAACTTCGTGCGTTCGGCAAGGTTTGCCACCTCTGCAGCCTCCGCCTCCTCCACAGTAAACCCAAACACACCTGCAGCAGCTGCGGCCGCAGCCTCTTCCACCCTAGTAGCGATGAGCTGGAGCTCCTCGTCGGTGGTGTCACGAGTGAGGCTCTTCTGCTCGTCAGCGCGGACCGGCACTTCCTCCAAGGTGTCGAAGAACGCTCGCACAACGTCATCCGCAGGCTCTTGCCAAGTTGGGACGATGCCGTGTGAATCGCACAACGGCATCATGGCGCGAATCCGGTCAAGCGAAGAGTTATTGCATAAAGGAACTACGCCCCTCGGCAGTGTGAGTGGGTGCTGGGGGTCGCGTTTGAATAATTCCAAGAGCATTGCGTCCAACTCCAAGATGGTGAAGTTGTAGTTGAGGCCCGGCCGTAGCCTCATGATGTCCGCCGAATTCTTGAATTCCCAAGCGGGCCTCCCCCTCTCCTGCAGGGGGGCAATGCAGCGGCGGAGGAAATCTGCTCCGACAGCACCTACGGTGAGCCCGGCAAGCCTGAGGCAAAGAATCCTAGTGATGGCGATCTTCAGCCTCTCGTCTTCCGGGGCCACATTGCTCCAGTCATTGCCGCGCACTATTGGAGTTTGGCGCACGGCGGTGAAGGGCTGCGGATTCTCCTCAACGATCCAGCACCACTCCGCTCTCCACTCGTCCCACTTGCTGCGGAGCTCACCCTCCAAGTACGCCTCTTTCTTGCCGACTCTCGAGACCCAGGCAATCCCTCCGGCAAGCGGCTCTCCTCTCTCTACCCGAGGTATGAAGAAGTGGCGGAAAAGGGCAACACTAGGGTGGACTCCGACAAAGTTTTCGCACAAGTGTGCGAAAACTGCCATGGTCAGGACAACATTGGGGGTGAAGTCAAGGAGGCGGAAGCCATATGTGTTCATAATATCACAGAAGAACTCCGAGAAGGGCGGGCAGAGCCCGCAATAGAAGAATAGCGGGAAGAACGGGTACCCATTTGGAGCCAACTCCGAGGCAGCGGCTGGGAGTACCCTCATGCGCGGATGCGCACGCGTCTCCGTCGCCCAAAAGAGGTAGAAGTACTCCCTCAGCTCCTGCACGCCGAGCTGGGGGGTGAAGATCGCCCGCTCCTTCCGCAGCGCCGCGAGCCGCTGCGCCTCGGCCGACTTCACACCCTTTCCCTTGTCGGCTTTCGGGGCCATGGCGGAGGTGGTGGGGAAGGTCGACGGCGTGGTGATGCTGGTGGCAATGGGGGGG
>NC_041385.1:676301644-676338601 GCF_002162155.2 Triticum dicoccoides | reverse complement strand
CGAGAAGAAGGGGGGAGCGGCGGAGTTTGTGAAGAAGGAGTAGCAGCAACCAGCGAGGGGGAACAAACTGCCTCTGTTTCCTCTGCTTATAAAGAGGGACGGGGCGGACGTTTCGGCCTTCCAAATAAACAACCACCCACGATCTCTCCCACGATGCCGCATTCAACGTGTGCCGTTATGGGAGAGCGCGGTGGATACGGAACAAGATTTGGCATGGCCCAGCCCGCGTGTGCCCGTGCCCTGTCTTGGGCCTGGCCCAACAGCGCTCGGCACCGTGTCTGGCCCAGGCCCGGGGGCTCCTGTCGGTGTACTAGAATAGGGGTACCCTAGTACCCCGAACTTGTGCACGGGCAGTTGCAGCACCCCGCGGCAAAGGCTTGCCGGGCGAACGCCAAGATCCCCCAAGGTTCCCTTGGAGCCATCCAAGAACAAAGTATTTAAGCTAAGGAGACAAGACCCCGTCAAGAGGAGCTTGCCGGGAAGGCCAACCAAGGCGCTCCAAGGAACTTGCCGTGACGCGCCACGCGCTCCGGCAAGGCAACAAGGCCCCGGCAAGAGGAGCTTGCCGGGAAGACTAAACAAGGTACACCGAGGCCCGGTGAGCGACGAGCTTCTGGACCCGGCGAGATAACAACAGCGGCAAGGCGCTTGCCGCGGCAGGCGGCCACTCTGCGCCCACGCTCCAGCGCATCCACCAACGTGTCGCTCTGGGGGCCTCTCCAGGCGCGCGTGGCGGGAGGCTGTGCAGCCAGCAGTGCGCAGTGGCATGCGAAGCTGACAAGATCGCCACCGTGGTGAACGGTGGCGCCCCTAACGGTCCTTTTCTGCACTGTTCGGGCGACTCAGACGGGCATTTAATGCCCTTGTCCCCTGCCGTCAGGGTTAGGTAGGGTGCACTGTACAAGCAACTGTATCAACTACCTCGCTTTTTACGTTTTTACCCTCCTCTGCGGTGCCACCTGTCGGTGACCCCTTTAGCGTATAAAAGGAGTCCCATGCGCAACGTAGAGGGGGTTTGGGGTTCGAAGGTTCGGACAGTTTGCTTCGATTCATTCGTAGCCCAGAAAACATCACACTCTCTCGCTCGAGAGCAAGAACACCAGATAATACAACCAGACAAGCAGCAGTAGGAGTGTTATCTCTCCGGAGAGCTCCGAAGCTGGGTAAACTGCTCGTGTGCCTCGCCTCAATCTGCTCTTCGTGCGACCTTCGCCCCCCGCCGAACCGAAAGGGGCCCGGTCCGCCGGCCCCATAGGTGTTTGTGGATCAGTTTCCCCGACAAAGGTTGATGAAGAACCCCTCCGATTCCCCCTCCGGTAGAGTGCTAGAAAAGGTCCCCATATGGGATCTCTTGAGAATAGAGGCTTGAGGCGGCGAAAAGTGTATTTCATGGACTCCCTTGTTGGTTTCTTGATTTTTGGATATTTATAGAGGCAAAGTTAGATCAAATGGAGCTCTATGGGCCCCACCACCCATCAGGGCACGCCTACCCCCTGGGCGCACCCTGGTGGGTGGTGGGCCCATGCTCCCACGCCTGGTCTTCTCCCGAAGCTTCTAGTGTCCCTTATGTCCAGAAAAAATCTCCAAAAAGTTTTGTGGCATTTGGACTTCGTTTGGTACTGATATTCTGCGAAACCAAAAAACAAGCAAAAAATAGCAACTGGCACCGGGCACTAAGTTAATAGGTTAGTCCCAAAAATGATATAAAGTTGCTTGTAAATGTATATAAAACATCCAAGATTGATACTTTAATAGCATGGAACAATCAAAAATTATAGATAGAGATGCATCATATTCGAGTGAACCTTTGGTTATCATGTGATGTTCCCTTTGCTTTTCTATACTTTACAAAACCCTGTGTGCATAGGTATCCTCCTGAGTCATCACCATGCTTACTACACCATTGCTCCCGTTACCGATTTTGTTCTTCTTTCTCATTGACGTGTTCCAGCATCCCTGTGACGTAGTCACCTATGTCTGGCCAGACGATGATGGATGTCGTCACACCGAGAGGGTCCTAAGAATATCTCTTCATCGTCGGAGGAACAAATCCCACTCTCGAGCTATCCGGTCACTTGTCAAACTTTCCAATGAACCTGAAAGTTGTCGTTATGATCACCTTGTTATAGATGACGTTCGAGCAACCCCAAAGCCCACCTTTTGGTTGGAAGTGACCGAGATACTCTCATGGTCTGAGGAACTAAAACACATGCTAACACTTCGTCTTATAATAGACGATTTTAGACGATATAATCACAAAGTATAACAAACAAGTATTAGGTCGATTCAATATGATCGTTCTTCTAACGTCATACCCTCAATGTTGTTTTAGGACTATTGTTACATTTAACGATATCCTAAGATCCAGAAAACCTGATCACCAGCAACACTTGAGCCAGTCTTAGAGGCGAGACTGAGAACCTATTGTTACCGTTTATCATTCCACACGTGCATATGAGTTTTCCACTGAATCACATATTCCAGGATCATAGCAGTTATCGCATGGAGTATAAAATCTTAAATATGAATATGGAAATATAATAATATAATATGATTGCCTCTAGGGCATATTTCCAACAGTCTCCCACTTGCACTAGAGTCAATAATCTAGTTAGCACCTTTTACTTTTACACCAATGGCAATCCGGTGCAGTCCATGCTTTGCTTGTGGTACGGACTTTGTCCTATCAAATATGACAACTTCAGATTCATGTGTATCATTCACATTTCTATGCATCTATAATGCTTTCACAAGAATTCATAATTTGTGTGAAGCCGGCTTTGTATATATATCGAATCACTAGTAGAACCTTTGATTCCTTAGACTGAGTTATGGAACTACTATTAAGAATAGTGTTCCAATGTTAAAATCATCTAGAAACCATACCAAGCTCATAAATGAACTTTCGATTCATCACCCTTCATTTTGCTTCTAAAGCAATAATATACTTAGCCTTATATTATAGAATTCGCCATAGTAAATTTCTTGGAACAATTCCAACTTACTGTGCCACCATAAATCACTTTTAATTTGAAATAAAAAAATCACTTGGAGCACAGATGAAGATTTTATCGAGGTACTACTTACAACGAGCCTTCATTGATGTAACTCCTTATAGCAATCTCTTCATTTTCTCCGTGTGTGAGAAACATGACATTAATCCTTAAAGACATTTTCATTGTTGTGCTATGATCAACATTTGACCATACTAGTAACTTTTACTTACAACTTACTTGAAGTACTAGAAATCTCTGGTTGTTTACATACCATAGAATACAAGTGTGGTTGAAATCGTATTTCACTCATCAGTATTTGAAGATTCTGAGTCCTTTCATGTGACATTGACAAGAAACTCTTCTTGACATTTTTCATAGTAAACTGCTTTAGTATTTTGTCAATATGTATTTTTGCTAAATCCGATTAGACACCATTATATCCATAGATCATTATGTCTAATACCAAGACTATTCATTGCCTAAGTATTTTACTGAAAAACTAGTTTCAATAAAGTCTTAGTCCATGTCAAGAAATTTACATAACTTCCAATCAATAATATGTCATGTACATATAGTTTTTAGAAATATTATCATGATCGCACTTACTTTCTTCTAATATAAGCATCTTCGCTTTACTCGATGAAATCAATTTATTTGACTATTTCATCAGTATGAAGATTCCAACTCCACTATGCTTGCTTCAGATCATTATAGGATCTCTTGAAGTTTGCATATTACTAGCATCCTCTGGATCAACAAAATTACCTTGGATCATATCAAAAATACAACCTTGGTTCTATTTCCATCTCATGGGAATCATTTTGACATCCATCTTTTTATCTCATAATTGAAATATTTAATAATTGCTAGACTAACCCGAACTAACTTTAAGTATTGCTATGATCAGACTATCTCGTCATAGTCAATTCTTTGATCTTGTCATAAACTATTTGTAACAAGTCAAGCATTATAAAACATTTTTATCTTTGTCAGTGTATGGATCCACTACTGTTCTTTAGACTCCAAGTCTTTCAAAGGGTTCATCAAGTTCTAAGCTTGAATTATGTGAATGGATGTTATCTCGACTTATGTTGGCATATAGACAATTTCCAAAGTCAGGGCCCATCAACGCTTCTTTGTGGTTTATAGGTTCATTGTTTACCCAACAATATTTCGTCTGCATACCATAAAGGTATTCACAAATTTTCCCAACCTATATAGTTCAGCTGCAAGCTCGACCGTAGTGTCTATATCTCGTGTAGAGGCTTTAATATCAGTCGCAGTAAGAAATTCTAGAATTACTTTCAATGTTTCTTTTCTTTGAGTTGATTGCGAAGATTCCACAATCTTGTCGAGTTGCACTGTCCCCCCACTCACTATTTTGTAGAAAACATTTTCTTCAAAACTTTCACACTCTGTGGCAACACTTTGCCTCAGTGTAGTGATAGAGGAATACCCAACTATTTGGGATAACCTACAAAGTATCACTTATTTCAGTAAATTCGATGCGCTCCTTTTTCAGTGTAAAAGCCACAATCTCTGGAGCATCACTTTGAAAGTATATTGGCGAAAATATTTAATAACATGTTTGATGTGGCGACCGATTCTCCGGGTATTAATTCCCAGAAAATGGCCCTTGTGCTGATCAGCCCCAGGATAACTGTTAGCTGATGAGGCACCAACTTGATACAGAAATTCCAAGCAGAACATAAGATATGAAGTACAAGACCATTCTGGCCTGTGAGTACAACAAATGGTTTCTAGTGGTTGATGGCGGAAGCGGGTTGTGAATCATCAGTGTCTATGGGACTCCATTTCCCACGGGAACAACTGACCAGGTTAACTCCTATCTTCGCGAGGCTGCTATCACCATTGCATAGGTTCTGGGCTGTCATCACGGTCGCTCCTCTCCGTGCAAGAAATCTGGCCAAGACAATAGCCAGGGACAAGCCAGTGAGTACTTTGAATGTACTCGCAAACATTATGAACACAAGTATAATATGACAATGATGTGCTGAAAAATATTTTTATGCTCATGACGTCAGTCACAAAAGATAACTAACTCTGATGTGAGTAAGCATGTTATATGTGAATATGCAATGCCATAGAAACATTAAAAAAATTGAAATAAATGACAAGCATGCCACAGTCGGGCGTCTGAGCGACACCACATAAAGGGCTTTAAAAGAAATGCCACAGTCGGGCGTCTGGGTGACACCACATAAAGGGCTTTAAAAGAAATGCCACAGTCGGGCGTCTGAGCGACACCACATTAAGGGCTTTAAAAGAAATGCCACAGTCGGGCGTCTGAGCGACACCACATAAAGGGCTTTAAAAGAAATAATCATAGGGAATATCCCGGAGGTAGAACCATCCCAGAGATACTCGATGATAACAATAATATCACGGGTTAGTCAACAATAATAATAATCATAATTATCACAAGTCACAAGTAATAATTCCCGTTCTGGTTTAACAGTTTCACCTCCGAAGACCGACACTAAGACCGACACTTGACCCATCCCAGACTGTAGTCCGTAACCATGGACACGGCTATTTGAATAGATTTAATCTCTGTAGAGGGTGTACTCTTTACCCGCGAGTAACGGATTTCTTTAGTCCATCGAGACTAATTCTGTCTACGGTCTTTTTGTTGAAAACACACCTAACTTGCACACACTAGCTTAACTCACACGTGTCTGGAATCACCCACGACACCTGTCAAGCAAACTCTAAGTGGGGAGGCTACAACCTCGCGTAGCATGGGATCAAATTTATATTGCGCGCTCTAAGGGGTGGCCTCCCCTCTCGGTCTCAACCGGAAACACCCATGCCCCCGGACCAGGTGGCCTGCCTACCAGCTACAACCGGTATCTTCCACCCTGGCCTCTCTGTACGGTGTGTGCTAGGAAGAGGTTGACAACTTACTGAACCGTACTCTACTTGATGTAGAGACGAGTGGTAGTACGAAACAAGTATGGGGGTTACTGGAACAAAACTCGATCTATGGTCGACTCAGGAGGTTTAAGTATTCCCTGCATGATTAGCATAACGATTATATTTCAACCAACAGAGTCACCGCTCATATTACCTTACCATGCCATACCAGACATAACCGTCCCGACGGAGACCGGCGACAAACTCATGCCTATCCAAGGCAGAGGTTTTCCCGGGTTCCTGCCGGTATGCATGCAAGGCACATGAGGATGATTATCATCACAAGTGTGATCATTTCCAACAGCATGGAAATCCCAAATATGCATCTATGCTCATGATCATTTCACATGAAATAACAATTTCTCCAACAAAGGAGGTAGTGTGATAAGTGTGTCAATGAACACTCAAAAATATCATGCCAGAGTTCAGAATGCTTGCCTTCAATGTGTGGAAGGGCAAGGTGCACTCCAAAACTTTTGAAAGTTTTCTTCTTTCTCTCCAAAGTCCTATTTTAAACAAGTTTGAATTAACACACAAATTCAAAAACAGCACAAAAAGTTGTTTGAAATTTTTTCAAATAAACCTTAAAATAAACTAGGTTAAATTTGAGAGAGGTAGGAAAAAGAATCAATTCATTTGGAGTTATATTTTAAAAGATATAGCCAGTCAAACATTTGGTCAAAATCTGTTTTAAAAAAACAGAAAAAGAAAAGAAAAACGCTTCGAACCGGTACACGTCGGAGACGTACTTTGCAAATATGTTACCACTTAACCTACGTGGACTGGAGCGGGGTCACTAATAGTGGGTCCAAGGGCCCACTGGTCAGGTTTGACCGGTCTCCCCTGGCTGGACAGAGGCGGAGACTCCGGCGACCAACGCCGGCGAGCGGCGGCTCCTCGCGGCCTCTGGAGGGTGGGGATGGATCCTCCAGACTGGGGCGGTCCTCCCGGTGATTGAGGGAGTGACGGGGATGGAGTGAGCTGCCGGCGGCGAGCTTCGCGGCGGAGTAGGCATTCGGGAGCTGAGTGGTTTTGGGGTTGCGGTGGTTCCCGATCAAAATTGAGCAGGGGGAAGGATTCAGGGGAGGAAGATAGAGCTTCTGGTGGAGAGAGTGGAGAGGGGGAGGCTCTGGTGGTACCGGAGTGGTCGAGATGGCGGCGACGGCTGTGTTTGCCGGAGAAAAGGAAGACGACCTCTCTGGTCTTTCTACTACCACGGGAGGGTCAGTGAGGGCGTGAGGGAAGTTCCTTGAGGGCTTGACGAGCTCGGGGCTTCCTTTTATAGCGCGACGAGGTCGGTTCCGTGGCGATGGGGATAAGATCTCCGGCGACCGACGTTCTGTAGCAGCAGGGGGACGTGGAGGCGACGAGAGCTAGCCGACGAGCGAGGGGATAAGCTTGCGCATCTCCCAGGGGCAGGTGGCGAGCCATGGTGGCTTGGGCGTCGCCAACCGTGGCAGAGGCGCACTTCGGACACCGGCGTTCCGCCAAGAGTGCCCTGACGGCGGCGCTGTAGAGTGCCAGGGCAGTTGGGGTGGCGTGGCGGTGCAGGGGATACGTGGCATGCTGGCTGCGGTTGGCCAAGGCCAGAACGGGTGCGAGGCGAGACGCGGCGGCTCGGGCGCACGTGCGTGCCAAACGCACGCTCTGGGCGCGCCCAGAGCATGCCCAGGATGTGTTCGACGAAATGCTAGGGTAGCCTAGAGTGCTTGAGCGGGGCTGGCAAGTAACAGGACTAGTTTAGGGTTAGCAAGGGGATCAAGGGACATGGTGGATAGGTCAGGGGCTCAAGTTCATAATGTAGACTTGAGATCATGCCAAATCAGTCCATGCACTTCAAGTGTTTATCAAAATGCCAAAGGCACCTAGGCTATTCTTGGAGGGGCCAAATCTTCCAGATCAGGGTCTCCTTGGATGCACAAGAGGGTGGTGAGGTTAGTTTGCAAAAAGGAGAAACTTGCTAGTGCAAGTTTTTCAGAACTTCAAATCTGGACAGGATGTGAATGACATTGTTTCATGAACCAAAAATATGCCAATGGCTGCATGCTCCTGGACTTAGGGGTTTAGCATGGAGGACTACAAGTAGGAGAAATAATCAAGGGCCAAAGAGCAAGCAATAATATGGTTGCTGTACAAACCATCATGTTGGACTAGGATGGAGATGAGGTTGATTCACTCAAAATTTTCAAAGAACATCCTTGGATCTTTGCATATAATGGAATCATATGCTGCTACTGACATCCCATAATTTTGGTGGAAGCTAGAGACAAATATTTAAAAGGGTTACAGTGCAAAAATGCCTACTGGACCAGAGAAGAAAGACATGTGTAGCACTCAAAATATGCAATGAAAGAACTATATTATTGCATAAAAGTGACTTAGAGGCATCACATGACATCTCCAAATTTTGGTGGAATTTTTAGTTAAGTCTATCAACTGGTTGTAGTACAAAAATAGCTCCAAAATTTTAAACCAGTCATTTAAAGAATATAGCTCCCGGTGAAATAATTTAATAAATAAACCTACTGATTAGGAAATTGTTTTAATGAGATGGTATAGAAGTTCATTATGTTTGGAAGGATCCACTTGGGAAAAATAAATCCTTAATATTAAAAGAAAGGTTTTGAAATCAACAGAAATATTCTTGCAGGCAAAAATTTTAAACTCTTGGCAAAATTTTAATAACTAAACCTAGTTAAATTTTTGGGGTGTTACATTGGATCTCACCATGACATACATAGTTTGATTGCATCTACTTAAAACAATCTACTCTCAGTAGTGTTTCTTGGAGGTGCGAGCTATAAAATTCTTTTATAGCACATCAGACATTCGCTAAATTTGTAATTCAAATACTCTTTTTTGCATTCCAATTTAGAAACATAATTTTCTTGTTACAATACTTTCTACTTCATTCTAAAAACCTTTTGAAACACTTCGAAAGATCCAGATTTATATCTCAATTAGTACATATAAATATCTATTTGAGTCATCTTGAAGATATATAAATCCACTACTGGCAACAACACTTATTGGATTACATACATCAACATGCATATCTCCAATTATTTTTGTTGCTCGTTCTTTATGGCCTGCGAATGGTATTTTAGTTTACTTCACTAATTGGACAAAACTTGCAAGTGTCAAATGAATCTTAATCAGATGACTTCAAAATTCATCACTATGAAATTCTCTTTCTCCAATGTGACTAAATGCAGTGCCACACAAATGTGGTATTCTTTTAGTCTTGCGACATTTAGCGTCAGTGTTATGCATGTTCAATTTTATTATCAATATTTATAATATACATATTACTCACAATAAGAGTATGCCCGTTTGTTCATAACATCGAACAACTATTGCTACATAATGAACAACATCCTTCATAACATCAAACAACTATTGTTCTGTCATGAACAACCTCCTTGCAACTTCTATGCAAAGGGCTAGAGTGTATAAAAACTCTACAAATATAGAGGAAATACACTGAGAGAAATACCGTAACCTTTTACAATCCATCAAAATATTTAACCTCATTATATGTTGATCATTTAGGCCGTTCGAGGTTTCCTTGCAACCATTTGCAATAATATGCAATCGAGTCGATACCCTTGTGATTAACCTTTTAACCACAATACCGAAGAATCAGTGATTAAGAAACTGATCATATTTCCCAAGAACTACACTTTACTTGACCAACCACCTCTACATCTCATAACTTGTATGACATTCATACCCGAGCTAGACATTCCAGTCTTCTTTCCTTTCTATCTTTTACTTCTTATAGTTTTACTTCAATATTTCTCTTACTCTTAGAAGAAACAACTTTAAGAGTGGCGTGAGCCCTAAACTTCCATAGGCGTTTAAGTCTCATTAAATCCTTTCGTTTTTTCTTTCTCTACAAGTTTTTACCATCAACACATGACTGGCTTTCTTCCGGATCTTACGCATTTTGGTCTTAAACATAGTTGAACACTTCACTAGAATTTGCAAAAAAAACACTTCTTTAGATATCGCATATCTTTTTAGCCTTTGTTTGTTTCTGAAAAAAAATTCAGTTCCAAGAATATCACATAACTATCCCAAACATTATGAAGTTCGGGTTTCTCGGAAGCAAGCAGATCGTAATGCAATTCTAGCTTTTGGACCAAAGGACATGAGTCTCATCATCCAAAGCATCAGCAGGAGAGTATTATAAACATGCAGTAGGACAAAATCCTTCTTGGCACTTTTTAGAGGATGATCCTCCCAAACATAAAGTTTCAACCAGATAAATAATTGTCAATCAATTTCAAAAACAAAGGTGGAACCGTGAGCCAAAATTCTACAACTATAATGCAAATTGTACATAAACATTGTTCATAATTAATTTGCACCAATTATTAAACTTAATTAATACATAATTGTGCTCTAGTTCAAATCAATATCTCTCTCTTAATTGATAGTGAGTGATTCAAGATCCAAATCTAATTCTCGCCATTGATGTGGACATCACTCATGACGAGAATTTTAACCGGTAGGCAAACTTTTGCTGATCATATCTCCATATGACTCTTGTTCATCTTTCAATGCTTTGAGCTCAGAATGATTCTGCCAGAACTTCAAGACAACAGAGTGCTATCTGCATACATGGTCTGACCATCTCCGTCTTACACCTCACGTCCCGTTTGGACTCATGTGGACATGATGCACTCCGAAATGCTATGTGTTATAGACAGTTGCAACACTAGGAAGAACACATTTTAACTTGATATTTACTATGAGAGATCACCCTAATAATTGACTACTGCGCAATCAAAGGGTGCAAACAACAAAGGGATAAACATCTTAGGCAATTCATAATAGCATGATATGGTATAGCCCTGGGCACCGAGAGTTTTCTGTGACCGTCTTCAATCTCCAGTTTAAGCGGCGTGACGACCAATATTTTGTTGCCATGGCAACTGTTTCAAAAATGTTGTCGTGGCGGCAATCTCAGAAAACACTACCGTGGCGACCGTTTTAGAAAACATTGCCGTGACACCAGAAATCTGAAATTCCACCATGGCATGAAACTATAGCTCCTCGTCCCGCGCCTTGCTACACCTTCTCCAAGTCGGGGTCCTCCGTGTACTTCTTGCTACCATCACCTATAACCTATCTCTATGATATTTACATTAAGGTGGCGATCTCGAGGCTCCAGCCATCATGCCATGACGCGTAGGCCACTTAACATTACAACATATAACCATCTCATACATAAACCCATTATCATGACGAAGGCTATACCACATCATATGCAAACCCTGCAAAACCAAGTTAGACGTCCTCTAATTGGTTTGGAAAATTTTAATTACATGGCTTATAGGGTTTCCGGATAAACCTAGCTACCTACATGCACACCGTAAAGTGATAATCCTTGTTGCTAGATTAACTTTCAGGGTCTGTGAAAGAAGAGACTTAATTAAAAAACTCATTCCTCCACACTAAACTTCATCTAATACTCGTGACCCCCTAGAAGATCATACATCTTCATCGCCCCCTTGCGTACGTGATGGTTCACTATTCTTGACTATGGTGAAGACCAAGGAACTATTAGCAGATCATCGACAGCCAGATCCGATCGATTGCCAGAACTTGTGAAAAGCGACACCATGCCATCAATGGACTAAACCGAAGCAACACTCGAGGGAAGCATAGCAAGAATGTCACCCTAACATCCACATGTGATCTAGATTGCAACCTGCATCTACTCATAGAACAACTCATGATGGCACTGTTCCGAAACATAGTAGAAAAAAACTCGCCCTATGATCACCCAGGAACAATACGAAGAAGCATAACGGGTTGTGACCAACAATCGTTACCGACTCCGGGAGTGCAACGGAAGTAGGCGATTCGATGTAGGTCCTACTTGGAGTCCCTCAAGCGTCCATGACGATCCCACGAACTGCCCTCGAACAATCCCTTGAATGGAATACCGAAAACACGACCTCTCTACTTGGTTGCAAGCATACAGTCTTCACGATCCAGCGATGCTTCACCGTCCATAGCTAATCGTCGCCGGAAAATTAGAGGGAGGATATTAGAACCACACGGGGCTTCTAATTATGAGGATTGGAGGTATCTAGGGCTAGCTCTAATTGGTCAACTAGGACCAATAAGAACTAGAACTAGATCAACTAGAGGAGGTTCCAAAACTTGTGTTCAAAAGGGTGGAAACCATCTAGTATATATAGGTTGGGAGGGAAGGAGGGGGCGCCACACAAGGGGGGAAAGTTGAAGGAAATATGCCATAGAGGCATAATAAAGTTGTTATTTATATTTCCTTATATCATGATAAATGTTTATTATTCATGCTATAATTGTATTAACCAGAAACTTAGTACATGTGTGAATACATAGACAAAACATAATGTCCCTAGTATGCCTCTACTTGACTAGCTCGTTAATCAAAGATGGTTATGTTTCCTAACCATAGACATGTGTTGTCATTTGATGAATGGGATCACATCATTAGAGAATGATGTGATGGACAAGATCCATCTGTTAGCTTAGCATTACGATCGTTACAGTTTTTTTGCTATTGCTTTCATCATGACTTATACATGTTCCTCTGACTATGAGATTATGCAACTCCCGAATACTAGAGGAACACCTTGTGTGCTATCAAACGTCCAACGTAACTGGGTGATTATAAAGATGCTCTACAGGTGTCTCTGAAGGTGTTTGTTGGGTTGGCATAGACCAATATTAGGATTTCTCAGTTCGTGTATTGGAGAGGTATCTCTGGGCACTCTCGGTAATGTTCATCACTATAAGCCTTGCAATCAATGTGACTAATGAGTTATTTGCGGCATGAAGCATTACGGAACGAGTAAAGAGACTTGCCGGTAATGAGATTGAACTAGGTATGATGATACCGACGATCTAATCTCGGGCAAGTAACATACCGATGACAAAGGGAACAACGTATGTTGTTGCGGTTTGACCCATAAAGACCTTCATAGAATATGTAGGAGCCAATATGAGCATCCAGGTTTCGTTATTGGTTATTGACTGGAGATATGTCTCGTTCATGTCTACATAGTTCTCGAACTCATAGGGTCCGCACGCTTAATGTTCGATGATGATTTGTATTATGAGTTATGTGATTTGATGACGGAAGTTTGTTCAGAGTCCCAGATGAGTTCACAGACATGATGAGGAGTCTCGAAATGGTCGAGAGGTAAAGATTTATACATTGGAAGGTTATATTTGGACACCGGAATGGTTCCAGAGTGATTCGGGTATTTTTTGGAGTACCGGGAGGTTACCGGAACCCCACCGGGGAAGTAGTGGGCCTTCATCGGCCTTAGTGGAAAGGAGAGAAGGGCCGCAAGGGTGGCCGCCCGCCCATGGCAACTCCAAATTGGACTAGGGAGGGGGTGTCCCCCTCTTTCCTTCTCCCTCTCCTCCTCCTTCCCTCTCTTCGCCCTCTTGGAAAAGGAAGGGAAATCCTAGTTGGACTCCCCCTATGGCGCACCCCTCCTGGCCGCCGGCCTCCTCCTCTCCCTCCTTTATATACGTGGCCAGGGGCAGCCCAAAGGACAACATACAATCTCTTAGCCGTGTGTGGTGCCCCCTCCATAGTTTAACACGGTCATATCGTCGTAGTGCTTAGGCGAAGCCCTGCGCCGGTAACTTCATCATCACCATCGCCATGCCTTCATGCTGACGGAACTCTCCCTTGTTGTCAACTGGATCAAGAGCACAAGGAACGTCATCATGCTAAACGTGTGCTGAACACGGAGGTGCCGTACATTTGGTACTTGGATCGGTTGGATCGTGAAGACGTTCGACTACATCAACCGCGTTACTAAACACTTACGCTTTCGGTCTACGAGGGTACGTGGACACACTCTCCCGTCTCGTTGCTATGCATCTCCTAGATAGATCTTGCATGATCGTAGGAATTTTTTTGAACTACTACGTTCCCCAACAGCGGCATCCGAGCCAGGTCTATGCGTAGATGATATATGCACGAGTAGAACACAAAGAGTTGTGGGCGATAATAGTCATACTGCTTACCACCAACGTCTTACTTTGATTCGACGGTATTGTTGGATGAAGCGGACCGGACCACATTACATGACCGTGTTCATAAGACTGGTTCTATCGACGTGCTTTGCACATAGGTGGCCGGGCGGGTGTCTGTTTCTCCAACTTTAGTTGAATCGAGTTTGACTACGGTCGATCCTTGTTGAAGGTTAAAACAACACAGTTGACGAAAAATCGTTGTGGTTTTGATGCTTAGGTAAGAACGGTTCTTGCTAGAAGCCTGTAGCAGCCATGTAAAACTTGCAACAACAAAGTAGAGGACGTCTAACTTGTTTTTGTAGGGCTTGTTGTGATGTGATATGGTCAAGCCATGATGCGATATAAATTGTTGTATGAGATGATCAAGTTTTGTAACAGAGTTATCGGCAACTGGCAAGAGCCATATGGTTGTCAATTTATTGTATGCAGTGCAATCGCCATGTAATTGCTTTACTTTATCACTAAGCGGTAGCGATAGTCGTAGAAGCAATAGTTGGCGAGACGACAACGGTGGTATGATGGAGATCAAGGTGTCAAGCCGGTGACGATGGAGATCATGACGGTGCTTTAGAGATGGTGATCAAAGGCACAAGATGATGATGGCCATATCATGTCACATATTTTGATTGCATGTGATGTTTATACGCATCTTATTTTGCTTAGTATGGCGGTAGCATTATAAGATGATCCCTTACTAAATTTCAAGGTATAAGTGGTCTCCCTGAGTATAAATTGTTGCTATAGTTCATCGTGTCGAGACACCACATGATGATTGGGTGTGATAAGCTCTACGTTCACATACAACGGGTGCAAGCCAGTTTTTCACATGTAGAATACTCGGGTTAAACTTGACGAGCCTAGCATATACAGATATGGCCTTGGAACACTGAGACTGAAAGGTCGAACGTGAATCATATAGTAAATATGATCAACATAGAGATGTTCACCATTGAAAACTACTCCATCTCATGTGATGATCTAAAGTACAACTAATCCCTGGGTGGTATTGGTAATTCTTAACAACATATAGCTCATTGAACTAATGCTCTTTCAATATGATCATTTCAGAAAGTTCAATGATTGGCATGGCATGGACTAGAGATGTGGACCCCTCGAAATGCTAAGGACACATATTGGCAACTAGCTCAAGACTCTACCTTTTCTATTTAAGTGATCCAAGATCACACTGAGTCCATAGGAAAGCCAATACTACTAAAAGGGGATGAGGTGTTGCTTAATGGCTTAATTGCTCAAAATTCTTAGTGATATGCTCCAAAACCCTCAACCACTATCTCATTTTCACATATGTCCTAAACCTAAGAGTCAAACTTGGCCCCACCGATTTGATCTATCCAGCGCCACCGACTTAATTTAACATAGCCACCGCCACAAACCCTAGTCACTTCGGTTTCACCGATAGGGATCTCGGTCTCACCAAGATGGGATTGCAAACTCCCTGTTTCCTTTTCATAACGTTTCGATCTCACTAAGATGAGCGAATCGGTCCCACCGAGTTTTCCTGACTAACTCTCTACGTGCCTATTACTGAAATCGGTCCCACCAAGTTCATGTGATCGGCCACACTGAGATTACTTTATGCCCTAACCTAGCGCATCGGTCCCATCGAGTTGACTGTATTGGTCCCACCAAAAACTCTAACGTTCATATTTTGACCTAAATCGGTCTGACTGAGTTTTACCATCCGGTCTCACCGAGTTTGGGAATATGTGTATAATGGTTAGATTTCGTGTGGAGGCTATATTTACCCCTCCACCCATTCTTCATCCATGGAGAGAGCTATCAAAACGTGCCTACACTTCCACTACTCATGTTCTGAGAGAGAACCACCTACTCATGTGTTGAGACCAAGACATTCCATTCCAACCACAAGCATCTTGATCTCTAGCCTTCCCCAAGTTGCTTTCCACTCAAATCATCTTTCCACCATAGCCAAATCTGTGAGAGAGAGAGAGAGAGAGAGTTGAGTGTTGGGGAGACTATCATTTGAAGCACAAGAGCAAGGAGTTCATCATCAACACACCATCTATTACCTTTTGGAGAGTGGTGTCTCCTAGATTGGTTAGGTGTCACTTGGGAGCCTCCTTCAAGATTGTGGAGTTGAACCAAGGAGTTTGTAAGGGAAAGGAGATTGCCTACTTCGTGAAGATCTACCCAAGTGAGGCAAGTCCTTCGTGGGTGATGGCCTTGGTGGGATAGACAAGGTTGCTTTTTTGTGGACCCTTCGTGGGTGGAGCCCTTCATGGACTCGTGCAACCGTTACCCTTCATGGGTTGAAGTCTCCATCAACGTGGATGTACGATAGCACCACCTATCAGAACCATGCCAAAAATCTCCGTGTCAACATTGTGTTTGCTCCCTCCAAACTCCTCCCATTTACTTTCTTGCAAGTTGCATGCTTTACTTTCCACTGCTCATATACTCTTTGCATGCTTGCTTGAATCATATTGCGATTGCTTGACTTGTGCTAAATTGCTAAAATATGCCAAGAACTAAAATTGCAAAAAGGTTAAGTTTTTATTTGGTCAAGTAGTCTAATCACCCCCCCTCTAGACATACTTTCGATCCTACAAGTGGTATCAGAGCTTTGGTCTCCATTTGCCTTGATTTCCATAGCTTTGGTGATCATTGCCTTGGTTTCACAACCTAGGAGAGCATGGCGTCCAGTGAGGGAAATTACCACCGTAGAGGTCCTTACTTTGATGGTACTAATTTTGCTAGTTGGAAACATAAGATGAAAATGCATATTCTTGGACATAACCCCGCCGTTTGGGCTATTGTGTGTATTGGTTTTCAAGGTGAATTCTTCGATGGGAGAGAACCGAATCGTGAAGCTACCACGGAAGAATTGAAGATGTTGCAATACAATGCTCAAGCTTGCGATATCCTCTTCAACGGATTGTGCCCTGAAGAATTCAACAAAATCAGCCATCTTGAGATTGCAAAGGAAATTTGGGATACTTTGATTGATATGCACAAAGGTGCCGACTCCGTCAAGGAATCCAAGTTGGATGTGCTTCAAATTCAACTTAACAAGTTCAAAATGAAGGATGGTGAATGTGTCATTGAAATGTACTCTAGGCTTGCTCTCATCACAAATGAGATTGCTGGCTTAGGAAGTGAAGAGATGACCAATAAATTCATCATCAAAAAAGATCTTGAGAGCCTTGGATCGAAAATATGATACCGTGTGCACTTTGATCCAAATGATGCCAAACTACAAAGATCTCAAGCCAACCGAAGTCATTGGAAGAATTGTTGCTCATGAGATGTCACTCAAGGATAAGGAAGAGCTTCACAACAAGTCTAGTGGTGCTTACAAAGCCTCATGTGATGCTCCTACATCATCAAATGAGAAACAAGCCTTCAATGAAGAATTGAGCTTAATGGTGAAGAACTTCAACAAATTCTACAAGAGTAGAAGCAAGGAAAGAAGTTCCATGTCAAGGTCCTATAACGACAAAAGATCTTCTAGTCATGAGCGAAATTGTTACAATTGTGGAAGACCCGAACACTACTCCAATGAGTGTATGACTCCCTACAAAATAAGAGAAGACTCACCTAAAAGGAGAAGAAAAAGGGAAGAATCACCTCCAAGAGAGAGAAGGCGTAGAGATGATCGCTATGAACAAAGAACCTCTCGAAGAAGCAAGGATTCGGAAAGGAAGGACAAGTTGTCAAGCAGCTACACAAAATGAAGACTTCAAGCTCATGTTGATGAATGGGTATCCGGCTCCGACTCCGACCACCACTCCGAGAGAAGTTATCACTCCAACTCCGAATATACTCAAGATGAAGGTGTTGCCGGTCTAGCACTTGTGTCAACCAACTCCTATGACATATTTGATTCACAAAATGAAGGAATTGGGAGATGCTTCATGGATAAAGGCCCCAAGGTAACACGCCCCGAGTATGTTGATTTCAATAGTGATGAAGATGACTTGCTAGGTGATGATGACTTACTTGTTGACAACTCTAGTCATGAATACTATGATGAAAATGCTATTAATCATGATAATCAAGATGAAATGAATGGCAATGATAAGAAGGAGATTGGCGTCTAACTAAAGAACTAAACACTCTTAAGTTAGCTCATGAAACTACTTTAGAAGATCATCGAGAACTTTTAAAAACTCATGAGAAGCTACACTTCGATAAGCTTAATCTTGAGCAAGAACATTGGTTCTTAAAGGCCATCAATGATGATCTTTGGAAGAAAAGTTCTTCCTACATTTCCAAGCATTTACTCTTGTCTACTTACATGCCACAAGTAGAACCTAGCAACAAGGGCAAGAAAGATTCTTCTTCTAGTAGTAACAATACTGATGCTAAATTCAATATTGTTGCTTCTAGTAGTTCTCTTGATTCCACTAATGATTCTCTTAGCCAAGTTACACTTGAGCAAGAAAATAGCTTATTGAAGGGAATTATATAGAAGGTTGTTTACAAGAGCCTTGCCGGGATTAAGCAATTTGAGGAAATTGTGCGCAAGCAAGGAAGGCACTGGAAGAATCAAGGTGTTGGTTTTGAATAAAAGTTCAATGCCAATGTAGTTGAGTGGGAAGAAGATCAATACCCCAAGACAAAGTTTGTTCCTCAATAAGAGAAGTATGATCCTACTTCCTTCAAGATAACACAAGCTCAAGATGATCTTCCACCACAAAACCACAAGCTAAAAGGCAAGGACAAGCTTCAAGAGGAGATTGATGCGTTTGAAGGTGCTCCAAAGTCCTTTGTCAAGTGGGTTCCCAAGACTACATCAAGTTCTACTTCATCAAGTACATCTACAACCCCAAGGATTCCCATCAAGATGATGTGGATCTCGAAGAAGAAGAACTAGAGAGTTCTTGAGGGTGACTCCGACAACATACTTTACTCATATAAATTTTGGCAAGAACAAGTGCAACCAACTTCCATATCTTGCACTAGTTCAAGGAGTCGCAAACCCTCTTGACAAGGGACAAGGTAACCTAATGCTTTCATGGACATCATCATGTGTGTGCTTCACTCTATGTCTATGGATATCCTTGTTTGTTCCTTGTGGGACTAACCCATGTAGGTATTGAAAGTGCAACTCACTCAAATGGATTGCTTCAAATGATCTACATCAACAATGATCATCCACATCTTCAACATCTACATGAAGTCATCATTGACAAAACCCAAGGTTAGTTCATCCTCTTAGGGGGGATATCACATCTAGGGGGAGCTTTATTCTAAGAATTGAGATAAAGCAACTCTAATGGTGTGAACACAACAATGCTTTATCTAAAAGTGGTAACCCCACTGGTGCTTAAACGATGAGTATGACCTATGATCAAATGTTCTCATTTGACTCCTAAGTCAATATACTCATATATAGATGACCTAGTCATCACAAATTGCTTGATAGATGCTAGATAGATTGTGCATGCTTTGCCACATATTTCATTTGCCATCTTATTGTGTGAGCATGTTGATTGCATATTTTCTCATTTGAGGACATCCATTTGTTGCTTTGATTGTTTGGCTTTTCTTCTTTTGCCAAATGGATGGACAAGAATTCCTAAGAACTTCCTTTAGCTATCTATGATTTTCTCGTCTCAAACTCTATTCATGCTACATCATAAAGTTTGAACAAGTAAGATTTGAACCCTCTGGGTGAGGAATACTCGGAGTCACTGATTCGTCATAGACTTAAACTTCCAAAAGCTCTCTATGCATTTCGGTCTGACTGATTCAGCCATTTCAGTTATACCAAGTTCATTGGGTTGATATAGTTTTCAATCTCAGTGCAATTGATTAGAACTTTTCGGTCACACCGCTTTGCAGTAACCACTTGCGATTCTGCATCTTGATGCCACCGAGTTGTTCCACTCGGTCACGCCGACAGTGGCAGGATATATATACCGACGGGTCAAATTTTGAAATTCCTCCAAAACCTCTTCGCCTGCCTGTGTCCTGCTCTGCCGCCTCGGGTTTCCGGATCGTCCTCTCATCGCCAGTGACCTCCCGCCGCTGGTCTCCACCGCCGTCAACGGAAATCTTCACCTCTGTTGCCGCCGTAGCAAGCTCATCGCCAAGTTAGGGTATGAGCTCGACACTTTGTGCATTCTTTTAACTCAAAACATCCTTTAGATTAGTTTTGATTCAAAAATTTAGGGTTAGGTTTCCGCCGTACTCATCTCGGACCGACCGAATTGTAGAAATCGGTCTCACCGATTTGGCTTAGGCCATTGCACATGTGATTTTTGGTCTGACCGAAAATTGCTAATCGGTGTGACCGAGATTAGGACTTTGTGAAACCCTAGCAAACTCGGAGTCACCAAACTGTGTCTCGGTGTGACCAATTCCACTAGTTTAGACTCCAAAGTTGCGTCAGTGTCACCGAGTTTTACAAATCGGTAGCTCTGAAATGCCTCCTGTGGAAAACTAAAACTAAGTTTTTGACTCATTCTTTTTGCAAAAACTCTGCACTTTGTGATGCTCATCTACTCTATCTCATCTACACTATTCACAGGGTCAGCTCTCAGTTTGCAGTGCAGCATGTCTGATCAGAGTGATAGTCAGAACAAGTTTGAGGAGCAGATGGACCTAAGTGAGGGCACTAGTCCCTCTGGCAGCTATGATGAGGGTAGCAGGAGCACACCAAGCAACCTGCCTAAGGCACAAACTACGCAGAGGAAGAAGAAAACTTCAGATTCAGAGGATGAGGACTTTGAGATTGAAGAAGTCAGCTCAAAGAAGATGGTACTTAAGAAAGAGTATGTTGCTGCTGCTTCCACCAAGCCAGGCCAACACAAGAAAGCATCTGCCAGGAGAGTGCCTATGTCAAAGGCAGGGCATCAACTCAAGAGATAATGGAATCCCCTCTAGAAGCCAGAGAAGATTGAGATGGCAAGAAGAGAAAAGAAAGGATTAGGAAAACAGTTGCAAGAGTGCTTGGAAATCCATCTATGAGGAGGGATTCTGGAAGTGAGGAGGAAGAAGAGGATGTTGCACCTCCTCCCAAGTCACAAAAGCTGATGGGGGATGCCATCAAGTCTGGGGCTGCTCCTTCAAAGCCCAAGACTGCCCCCAAAGCTCCAGCTCAAGCCTCCAAGACTGCACCCAAGAGAAGCACTAGCAACATTCCTATTGCAGAGAAAAACAAGGCCCCAGTGCCTGAGGTTGAAGAAAAAGATGATGAAGCCCAAGTGCTCACGAGACTCTAGCCAAAGATTCCAGACCGTGATGACAATCATCCAGTGGCTGAGAACATGAAAGAGAGAAAGGATGTAGGTCTCAGACTGTGGAGACAAGCTGATCCATATGCTGTGAGGAGAAGGACTACTGTGGACTATAGGTTCCATACCAAAGAATAACAATATTTCTATGAGACAGTGTTGCTTGACAAGAAGCCCATTGTCTATGATATGAAGTGGGTTGATTGGAATATATTGATGAAAATGAAGATCATTTTCTAGGAGTACATAAAAGTTTCAAGCTCAATGGAGTAGACAAGTTTGTGGGTCAGAAGTTGACCAAATGGAATGATGAGCTCATTATGCAGTTTTACTCTACAACTCATTTCTATCCTGATGGGAAGATTGTGTGGATGACTGAAGGTACAAGGTACCAATCTACTGTTGATGAGTGGGCCAAGCTCATAAAAGCCCCCAAAGAAGCTGAGAAAGACATTGATGTCTATTCTGAGAAGAAGAAGGATCACAACTCCATGGCAAATATGTACAAGGAGATACCTAACAAAGCCTTGGAGACTCACAAGCTAGGCTCAGTGTATTACTTGATGTCTGGATTGGCCACAATGAACACCATCTTGAGGCACACCTTGTTGCCCAAATCAGGAGATCACATGATGATCAAAGGCCATTCCATTAATTTGCTCCAACTCTTTGATTTTCCCCAGAGATTCAAAGTCATGAGTTTGATTGTTGAGACAATCAAGAGAACAGTTGCTGACCAGAAGAGGTCATATGTGGGTATGCCCCACACATACAAATGTTGATTAACTCCAAGATGCCCAAAGGAGAATATTTGTTGGACAAAGAGCACCTTCCCTTGAAACCTGATTTTGAGGACAACACTGTTGTCATGACTGCTAAAGATCCAACATCTCTAGAGGCTCAAGAGAAGAGACAGAAAGCCAAAGCTGAGAAGGCAGCAAAGATGCCAAGTGCTGAAGAAGCTTCACAAGTGTTCCTCAAGTCAAAGCAAGACCAACTTGGATATCTTATTCAAGCAACCTTGAGAATTGAGAAAGGATTGACCACCCTGACTCAGAACCAGGAGAGCTTGGAGAGGATCATTGAAACAAAATTCTATGATCTTGACTTGAAGGTGACTGAAATTCAGACAGCGGTTGAGCAGCTCCAGGAAGAAGTAGAAGAGAGGAAAGGGAAAGCAACTACTGATGTGTTCTAGAGAATGCCTAGGGCACAGAGGTCTGCAGCAGTGCTAGTGCCAGACACTAGAGCTACAACATCAGCACCTGCAGCCACAGCTCCAGTTGCCCCTCTAGTGGCAACTCCTCCAACTCCATCAACTTCAACAGATGATTTCATCCTTGGGGTCCTCTCAACACCTCCTTCTAAAGATCAAGCCTAGAGAGTCGCATAGCACTATACATTTTCAAGCTTTTTGGTAATTTGTTGCCAAAGGGGGAGAAAGTGTATAGATCATAGGCTTCTGAGAGAGAGATCTTTGCTTCTTTTGCCACTTATTTGCTTGTTTGCTTGGTTGAGATACTTTATGCTTATGAGTGTTAGATACTTTGTATGGTCATGTGTTTGATCATATCATGCTTAATGCTTGTGCTTGGATGATGACACTATCTATCTTTTATGTATGATCATTCACTTTGCCTTGGTGATGAGTGCTTGTTCCTTTTTTATCATTTTGAGCGCTCCACCAAGATGTATGTGACATGGAAGAGTAACCCATGATCCTAATTGGTTGTGCATTTGCATTCAAAAGCAAATTTTAAATAATGCACAAATTTATGGGGAGCTCTTGCTTATCACACACTTCTCAAAGCAACGGTGCATTTCATTCTTATTATCATTTATCAAAGCTTTAGTCTATATGTTGTCATCAATTACCAAAAATGGGGAGATTGAAAGTACAACTAATCCCTGGGTGGTTTTGGTAATTCTTAACAACATATAGCTCATTGAACTAATGCTCTTTCAAGATGATGATTTTAGAAAGTTCAATGATTGGCATGGCATGGACTAGAGATGTGGACCCCTCAAAATGCTAAGGACACATATTGGCAACTAGCTCAAGACTCTACCTTTTTTATTTAAGTGATCCAAGATCACATTGAGTCAATAGGAAAGCCAATACTATTAAAAGAGGATGAGGGGTTGCTTAATGGCTTACTTGCTCAAAATGCTTAGTGATATGCTCCAAAATCCTCAACCACTATCTCATTTTCACATATGTCCTAAACCTAAAAGTCGAACTCAGCCCCACCGATTTGATCTATCCGGCGCCACCGAGTTCATTTGACATAGCCACTGCCACAAACCCTAGTCACGTTGGTTTCACCGATAGGGATCTCGGTCTCACCGAGATGGGATTGCAAACTCCTTGTTTCCTTTTCGTAACATTTCAGTCTCACTAAGATGAGTGAATCGGTCTCGCCGAGTTTTCCTGGCCAACTCTCTATGTGCCTATTACTGAAATCGGTCACACTGAGATTACGTTATGCCCTAACCCTAGCGCATCGGTCCCATCGAGTTGACTGTATTGGTCCCACGAAAATTCTAACGTTCATATGTTGACCTAAATCAGTCTGACCGAGTTTTACCACTCGGTCTCACCGAGTTTGGGAATCTATGTGTAACGGTTAGATTTTGTGTGGAGGCTATATTTACCCCTTCACCCATTATTCATCCATGGAGAGAGCTATCAGAACGTGCCGACACTTCCACTACTCATTTTCTGATAACCACCTACTCATGTGTTGAGACCAAGGCATCCCATTCCAACCACAAGAATCTTGATCTCTAGCCTTCCCCAAGTTGCTTTCCACTCAAATCATCTTTCCACCATAGCCAAATCTATGAGAGAGAGTTGAGTGTTGGGGAGACTATCATTTGAAGCACAAGAGCAAGGAGTTCATCATCAACACACCATCCATTACCTTTTGGAGAGTGGTGTCTCCTAGATTGGTTAGGTGTCACTTGGGAGCCTCCGTCAAGATTGTGGAGTTGAACCAAGGAGTTTGTAAGGGCAAGGAGATCGCCTACTTCGTGAAGATCTACCCAAGTGAGGCAAGTCCTTCGTGGGTGATGGCCATGGTGGGATAGACAAGGTTGCTTCCTCGTGGACCCTTCGTGGACTCACGCAACCGTTACCCTTCATGGGTTGAAGTCTCCCTCAACGTGGATGTACGATAGCACCACCTATCGGAACCATGCCAAAAATATCCATGTCAACATTGCGTTTGCTCCCTCCAAACTCCTCCCATTTACTTTCTTGCAAGTTGCATGCTTTACTTTCCGCTTCTCATATGCTCTTTGCATGCTTGCTTGAATTGTATTGTGATTGCTTGACTTGTGCTAAATTGCTAAAATCTGCCAAGAATTAAAATGGGAAAATGTTAAGTTTTTATTTGGTTAAGTAGTCTAATCACCCCCCCTCTAGACATACTTTCGATCCTACATGATCGGACATGGTTTAGTTGATTTGGATCACGTGATCATTTAGATGACTAGAGGGATGTCTATCTAAGTGGGAGTTCTTAAGTAATACGATTAATTGAACATTACTTTATCATGAACTTAGTTCTGATAGTTTTTGCATGTCTATGTTGTTGTAGATCAATGGCCCGTGCTACAGTTCCCTTGAATTTTAATGCGTTCCTAGAGAAAGCTATGTTGAAAGATGATGGTAGCAATTACATTGACCGGGTCCGTAACTTGAGGATTATCCTCATTGCTACAGAAGAATTATGTCCTGGAAGCACCGCTAGGTGTACCACCCGCGCCAGCAACTGTAGACATTGTGAATGCCTGGCAAATGCCTGTTGATGAATACTTGATAGTTCAGTGTGCCATGATTTACGGCTTAGAATCGGGACTTCAAAGACGTTTTGAATGTCATGGAGCATATGAGATGTTCCAAGAGTTTAAGTTAATATTTCAAGCAAATGCCCGAGTTGAGAGATATGAAGTCTCCAACAAGTTTATAGCTGCAAAATGGAGGAGAATAGTTCTGTCAGTGAACACATACTCAGAATGTCTGGGTACCATAACCACTTGACTCAGCTGGGAGTTAATCTTACTGATGATAGTGTCATTGACAGAGTTCTTCAATCACTGCCACCAAGCTATAAAGGCTTCGTGATGAACTATAATATGCAAGGGATGACGAAAACAATTCCCAATCTCTTTGCAATGCTAATGGCTATGGAGGTAGAAAACAATAAGGAGCATCAAGTGTTGATGGTTAACAAGACCACTAGTTTCAAGAAAAAGGGCAAAGGGAAGAAAGGGAACTTCGAGAAGAATAGCAAGCAAGTTGCTACTCCAGGGAAGAAGCCCAAGTCTGGACCTAAGCCTGAAACTGAGTGCTTCTACTGCAAAGGGACTGGTCACTGGAAGCGGAACTGCCCCAAGTAGTTGGCGGATAAGAAGGATGGAAAAGTGAAAGGTATATTTGATATACATGTTATTGATCTGTACCTTACTAATGCTCGTAGTAGCGCCTGGGTATTTGATACTGGTTCTGTTGCTCATATTTGCAACTCGAAACAGGGGCTATGGATTAAACGAAGATTGGCTAAGGATGAGTAGACGATGCGCGTCGGAAATGGTTCCAAGGTTGATGTGATCGCCATCGGCACGCTACCTCTACATCTACCTTCGGGGTTAGTTTTAGACCTGAATAATTGTTATTTGGTGCCAGCGTTGAGCATGAACATTATATCTAGATCTTGTTTGATGTGAGACTGTTAAATCAGAGAATAATGGTTGTTCTATTTATATGAGTAATATGTTTTATGGTCATGCACCCTTCTTGAGTGGTCTATTTTTGTTGAATCTCGATCGTGGTGATACACATGTTCATAATATTGAAGCCAGAAGATGCAAAGTTGATAATGATAGTGCAACTTATTTGTGGCACTACCGTTTAGGTCATATTGGTGTAAAGCACATGAAGAAACTCCATGCTGATGGGCTTTTGGAATCACTTGATTATGAATCACTTGGTGCTTGTGAACCATGCCTCATGGGCAAGATGACTAAAACATCATTCTCCGGAACAATGGAACGAGCTACTGAATTATTGGAAATAATACATGCCTATGTATGCGGTCCAATGAGTGTTGAGGCTCGTGGCGGGTATCATTATTTTATAACCTTCACAGATGATTTGAGCAGATATGGGTATATCTACTTAATGAAACATAAGTCTGAAACGTTTGAAAAGTTCAAAGAATTTCAGAGTGAAGTGGAAAATCATCGTAAAAAGAAATAAAGTTTCTACGATCTGATCATGGAAGCGAATATTTGAGCTACGAGTTTGGTCTTCATTTGAAACAATATGGAATAGTTTCGCAACTCACGCCACCTGGAACATCACAGCATAATGGTGTGTCTGAACGTTGTAATCGTACTTTATTGGATATGGTGCGATCTACGATGTCTCCTACTGATTTACCGCTATTGTTTTGGGGTTATGCTTTAGAGACGGTTGTATTCACGTTAAATAGGGCACCATCAAAATCTGTTGAGACGGCACCATATGAACTGTGGTTTGGCAAGAAACCCAAGTTGTTGTTTCTTAAATTTGGGGTTGCGATGCTTATGTGAAAAATCTTCAACCTGATAAGCTCGAACCCAAATCAGAAAAGTGCGTCTTCATAGGATACCCGAAGGAAATGTTTGGGTACACCTTCTATCACAGATCCGAAGGCAATATATTCGTTGCTAAAAATGGATCCTTTCTAGAGAAGGAGTTTCTCTCGAAAGAAGTGAGTGGGAGGAAAGTAGAACTTGATGAGGTAATTGTACCTTCTCCCGAATTGGAAAGTAGTTCATCAGAGAAATCAGTTCCAGTGATTCCTACACCAATTAGTGAGGAAGCTAATGATGCTGATCATGAAACTTCCGATCAAGTTACTACCAAACCTCGTAGGTCATCCAGAGTACGGTCTGCACCAGAGTGGTACGGTAATCCTGTTCTGGAAGTCATGTTACTAGACCATGATGAACCTACGAACTATGAGGAAGCGATGATGAGCCCAGATTCCGCGAAATGGCTTGAGGCCATGAAATTTGAGATGGGATCCATGTATGAAAACAAAGTGTGGACTTTGGTGGACTTGCTCGATGATTGAGAAGCCATAGAAAATAAATGGATCTTCAAGAAGAAGACTAAAGCTAACGGTAATGTTACTGTCTACAAAGCTCAACTTGTTGCAAAAGGTTTTTGACAAGTTCAAGGAGTTGACTATGATGAGACCTTCTCACCCGTAGCGATGGTTAAGTCTGTCCAAATAATGTTAGCAATTGCCGCATTTTATGATTATGAAATTTGGCAAATGGATGCCAAAACTACATTCCTTAATGGATTTCTTAAAGAAGAGTTGTATATCATGCAACCATAAGGATTTGTCGATCCGAAGGGTGCTAACAAAGTGTGCAAGCTCTAGCAATCCATTTATGGGCTGGTGCAAGCCTCTCGGAGTTGGAATATACGCTTTGATAATGTGATCAAAGCATATGGTTTTATACAGACTTTTGGAGAAGCTTGTATTTACAAAAAAGTGAGTGGGAGCTCTATTGCATTTCTAATATTATATGTGGATGGCATATTTTTGATTGGAAATAGTACAAAATTTCTGGATAGCATAAAAGGATACTTGAATAAGAATTTTTCAATGAAAGACCTCGGTGAAGCTACTTACATATTGGGCATCAAGATCTATAGAGATAGATAAAGATGCTTAATTGGACTTTCACAAAGCACATACCTTGATAAAGTTTTGAAGAAGTTCAAAATGGATCAGTCAAAGAAAGGGTTCTTGCCTGTGTTACAAGGTGTGAAGTTGAGTCAGACTCAATGTCCGACCACTGCAGAAGATGGAGAGAAAATGGAAGTCATTCCCTATGCTTCAGCCATAGGTTCTATCATGTATGCAATGTTGTGTACCAACCTGTGTGCCTTGCTATAAGTATAGCAGGGAGGTACCAAAGGAATCCAGGAGTGAAGCACTGGACAGCGGTCAAGAACATCCTGAAATACCTAAAAAGGACTAAGGATATGTTTCTCGTTTATAGAGGTGACAAAGAGTTTGTCGTAAATGGTTACGTCGATGCAAGCTTTGACACTGATTCAGATGAATCTAGGTCGCAATCTGGATACGTATTTATGTTGAATGTTGGAGCTATCAGTTGGTGCAGTTCCAAGCAGAGCGTCATGGCGGGATCTACGTGTGAAGCGGAGTACATAGCTGCTTTGGAAGCAGCAAATGAAGGAGTCTGGATGAAGGAGTTCATATCCGATCTAGGTGTTATACCTAGTACATCGGGTCCAATGAAAATCTTTTGTGATAATACTGGTGAATTGCCTTGGCAAAGGAATCCAGATTTCACAAGAGAACCAAACACATCAAGAGACGCTTCAATTCCATCTGTCATCAAGTCCCGGAGGGAGACATAGAGATTTGCAAGATACATACAGATCTGAATGTTGCAGACCCGTTGACTAAGCCTCTTCCACGAGCAAAGCATGATCAACACCAAGACTCCATGGGTGTTAGAATCATTACTTTGTAATCTAGATTATTGACTCTAGTGCGGGTGGGAGACTGAAGGAAATATGCCCTAGAGGCAATAATAAAGTTGTTATTTATATTTCCTTATATCATGTTAAATGTTTATTATTCATGTTAGAATTGTATTAACCAGAAACTTAGTACATGTGTGAATACATAGACAAAACATAATGTCCCTAGTATGCCTCTACTTGACTAGCTCGTTAATCAAAGATGGTTATGTTTCCTAACCATACACATGTGTTGTCATTTGATGAACGGAATCACATCATTAGAGAATGATGTGATGGACAAGACCCATCCGTTAGCTTAGCATTATGATCATTATAGTTTTATTGCTATTGCTTTCTTCATGACTTATACATGTTCCTCTGACTATGAGATTATGCAACTCCTGAATACCGGAGGAACGCCTTGTGTGCTATCAAACGTCACAACGTAACTGAGTGATTATAAAGATGCTCTACATGTGTCTTCGAAGGTGTTTGTTGGGTTGGCATAGATCAAGATTAGGATTTGTCACTCCGTGTATCGGGGAGGTGTCTCTGGGTCCTCTCAGTAATGTTCATCACTATAAGCCTTGCAAGCAATGTGACTAATGAGTTAGTTGCGGGATGAAGCATTACATAACAACTAAAGAGAGTTGCCGGTAATGAGATTGAACTAGGTATGATGATACCGATGATCGAATCTCGGGCAAATAACATGCCGATGACAAAGGGAACAACGTATGTTGTTGTGCGGTTTGACGGATAATGATCTTTGTACAATATGTAGGAGCCAATATGAGCATCCAGGCTCCGCTATTGGTTATTGACTGGAGATATGTTTTGGTCATGTCTACATAGTTATCGAACCTGTAGGGTCCGCACGCTTAACATTCGATGACGATTTGTATTATGAGTTATGTGATTTGATGACCGAAGTTTGGTCGGAGTCCCGGATGAGATCACGGACATGACGAGGAGTCTCGAAATGGTTGAGAGGTAAAGATTGTTATATTGGAGGGTTATATTCGGACACCGGAATGGTTCTGTAGTGATTCACATATTTTTCGAAGTACCGGGAGGTTACCGGAATCCCCCGGGGAAGTAGTGGGCCTTCATGGGCCTTGCAAGTGTTAGTATTCGACTAGATGGGGGGGTGAATAGGCGATTTTTATGAAAGTCTTCAAATAGGGGTGTTTCGAAGACAAACAATGGAAATGTATCCTATAGATATGCAGCGGAAGGTAGACTACACTAGACAAGCCATAGTCAAGTAGTAATGCAGCGAAAGCACGAAGACTATGAGCAGCTAGATAGAAAGGATCAGGATGGAAGATAGTATGAAGCCAAAACAGACAATAGTCTTCACATAGTGAAGTCAAACAGATTAGGCAAGCAAGCAAAGACTTCACGAAAACAAACTGTAGTAAGATGAGAGAAGTAGAATAGAACCAGTTGCTCGGAGAGGACAAGGGATTTGTTGGACCAGTTCCAGTTGCTGTGACAACTGTACGTCTGGTTAGGGAGGCTGAGATTTAACTCAGAAGACCGTGTCTTCACCTTATTCCCCTTGAGCTAAGAACACTTAGTCCTCGCCCAATCACTCTGGTAAGTCTTCAAGGGAGACTTCCAAACCTTCACAGACTTCATTCACCGGCAATCCACAATGACTCTTGTATGCTCAGAACGCGACGCCTAACCGGCTGGAGGATTCACAGTCCTCAAGTGTAATAAGTCTTCAGATCACGCGGATAGAAAGACTTCAAGGATGCCTAACACTCTTTGGCTCTGGGTATTTTGGGCTTTGTCCTCACAAGGATTCTCTCTCAAAGGCTTCGGAGGTGGGTTGCTCGACAAAAGCCGTGCACTAACCTTGAGCAGCCACCAATTTATGGTGTAGGGGGTGGGATATTTATAGCCAGGAGGCAACTCGACCTGATTTGTCCAAAATGACCCTGGGTCACTAAGGAACTGACACGTGTCCAACGGTCAGATTTCAAATACACACGGCAGCTTAGCTTGGGCTACAAGCCAAGCTGACTCATCCAGCTCTGGATAAGATTTGCTCTCATTGTCTTTGCTCGAAGACATAGGATTTGTTTGAGAATCACATCAGTCACTCTGACTTTGTTCACTGGGACCCCACTTAACAGTACGGTGGTTCCTATAACTCAACAAAGAAGAAAAGGAAATTACAAAACAACTATGTCTTCACACTCCATAGTCTTCACACAATGTCTTCTCTTGTCATAGTCTTCAATGTGAATGTCTTCACAGACCACCATTGTCTTCAGTGTCTTCATACATTTTTAGGGGTCATCTCTGGTAGGTAAACCGAATCAATATGGGACTACTACCTGTGTTATCCTGCAATTCTCACAAACACATTAGTCCCTCAACCAGGTTTGTCGTCAATACTCCGAAACCAACTAGGGGTGGCACTAGATGCACTTACAATCTCCCCCTTTTTGGTGATTGATGACAAACCGGTTGAAGTTTTCAACAGGGATAAAAGTATGTGAAAGTTTTAGTATTGTGAGTATTGTCTTCATACATAAGATGAGGCTCCCCCTGAAGATGTGCATATAGATGACTTGCGTTTGAATGCAAATGCACATGGCAGGTTTTGCTTTTTGGAGGCCATCATCAAAGTGTGAAGACAATGCATTATGCATATAAGTAAGTAAAGAAGATAATGATATGCATAATGGAAAATGGACGTCTGCAAAATGACTTCATGCGGGATTTATCATCGCATCACAGAATAGCAGATAAAGTTGCAGATGACCATCAAGTTTAAGTGTTACAACTCAGAGAACCAAATGTATCAAAAGACGAGAGTTGTAAAACTTGGCAAAAATAATGTAACCACCCATAAGGACCCGTTTGAAGACTATCAACTCATATGCTTCTCCCCCTTTTGTCAGTAAGGACCAAAAAGGTTTGAATACATAGAGCATCTACTCATTCCCAGAAGGAGCAGATGGTGGAGTAGGGTCGTTGCTGGAGTTTGGTGGTGCAGAAGGGCCTGGTGCAGAGTCGATACGTAGTACAGTCACAGTGGGTGAAGTGGCATCATCTTCTTTATCGACGACATTGGCAACAATAGTTGTAGCCGAAGATGAATAGCCTTCAAGAGAGGGAGTACGACGCCAGCTTGCATTAGGTGGAGGCCTGGAGTCAAACTTGAAGCTTTCGGTGAAGCCATCTGCGTGAAGATCATCTTCAGAACATAGCAGAGTGAGGCTCTTCTAGGACCGCCTAGCATTCTCATGGGCAACAAAAGAGTTCTTGGTAGCGAGATTGCGAATGCAATTAACGTCCACCAAGAGACTATGCATTTGACGCTTCAGCCTGTCATGGTGCTTGTCCTGCTTATGATGTAAGGCCACAAGCAGTTCATGATCATTGAGGACCCGAGAATTCTTCCGAGGCCTTTGAGAAACTGTACTGGCAGTGGCTTCGGTATTAGCACGGAGAGGCAGACGCACATTGCCACCAAGCGAATAGGCAGGAACAACAGCATTCGGAACATGAACTCCTTTGATGGGCTGCGTGAAGCTTTGATGATCATCATTGTGAAGAGTAAGTGGCTCTTTGGCAGGCTCGGGGTATATGGCTTCAACAGATAGATCAACCTCAGGCAAGAAGACCAGATGGTTACGTGCAGAAGGCTGATAGTTGACAGGTGAATGAAGCTTGATTAGGTGCATCACCCATGGAGCATAAAACTTCAAGCCAAAAAGATCAATCCCAGATGTAGCAAGTTGTCTGATGAAGAAATCCTGGGAGTTGAATTTGATGCCATTGACAATATAGAAAACCAAAGTCTTCATGGAGCCTTCAAGTTTGGCTTCAAAAGAATGTCCCTTAATGGGCCAGAGAGTATGCCTCATGATATGATAAACTATGCGGGGAAAGTACTCGAGGTCCTGGACAAAGAATTCCTTTGGATATTTTGCATCACAAGGCAATGGCTTCATCATGTTGAGCATCTGACTCATATTGGGTTTAGGCCACTGGAAAACGCTCTACAGTGCATCAGTGTGGAGCTGACAATCAGGCTCATACAATTCACCTGGAGTGGGCAGGGAGGTAAGCTCAATGATGTCCTGAGCTTTGGCTTCATGGTGCACATCACCTGACATCCACTCGAGGATCCATGTCTTTGGATCCCTGTTGTATCCACGAATGTGAAGAGTAGCATAGAACTGCAGTAGTAGCTCTTCATTCCAGTGCTCTTTGGCTGTGACGAATTCGAGAAGGCCAGCATCACAAAAGCAATCTAGAGCTTCTTCAAGACATGGGATCCCAGCCATAGCTTCACAATCAAGGCGCATGTGAGGGAAGATTGTCTCTTGGTTATAGAGAACACAAAGTAGTAGTTGCGCTGTTGATGGCTCCAGAAGCGATCTGAAGAGATCCTTGGCTTCGAGTAGGGATTCTTGTCACTGTCAAAGAAGGTGTTGTGGGCTCTGAAGCTATTGACACTGAAGGATCATGGGGTTGTTGCAGCACCTAGAAGTCTTGGCAGTCTTGGCTTAGGCTTCTGTACTTGTGGTCATTGTTGCACATGATAATCATATTGGGGCCCTGGATCAATGGGAGGAACCAGAATGGGCCAGCGAATAGTGACCAACTCCATATCACGGTTGTAAGCCGTCTCCATAGCGTGAGGCCTTGGGGGTGGAACTGCGCCGTCATTGGGAACCGGCGTGACAGAAGCTTCAGGGTTCACATTGGCTTCAGGCACACCATTGGCTTCAGGCTCCACATTGGCTTCAGAAGTGTTTGTGGCTGCCTGATTGTTCTCAACCTCCATATGGTCAACGACTGGAGGGTCTTGCACGATCACATTCTCCTCGAGAATGACTTGATCAAGGGCAGGGAGTGTAGCAACTCTCTCTTCTATTCTTTCTTCTTCATCGGCTGATGCAGCCAGAATGTCTTCAGCAGTTTTGGCTTCAGACTCAAGAACCGTCACAGAAGGATTCTCTTCAGGGAACACTTGACGTGCCACTAAGCTGGATTGTTGTGAATCTTCTTCTGGGATGGTGGACATGGAGACCGATGGCCTGAGGCCTTTGCAAAGCCATTGGAACACGGGCGACGCCTTTGGCGATGGTGTGGTCTCCATGTAGTTGTCGTCATTCGCCATTGGGCTAGTGACTGACGCTGGTGGAGTACAGGGTGTTGCCTCTCGAACAGGGGTTTCTCCTTGCGGGCGATCAGCCCATGAATTATCCTGAGAAATTGGCATCAATGGACGACCAATGCTAATGTATTCGCTGCTCGCTGGAGCAGGCGATGATACCAACTGATGCTCTGTCTGAGGAAGGACTTCATCATCAATAACATTGTCTTCATGACCAATGTCTTCAACTGCGTTGGGGTCAACAGCTGGAACTTGCTCTTCATCTGGAGCCGCTGTGGAAGCAGGCTGGTGAAGTACAACACGACGTTCTTGGTTTGTGGCAGCAGGGGGAGCAACAGAGATGGGTTCAACAAAGAGAGGCTGAGAGGCTGCAGCATGCTCTTTCTTTAAAGACTTAGAGTCCTTAGTCTTCAACTTCTTCTTGGAAGGAGCATCGACAGATGCGTCCGTGTGCTTGCGCTTCTTTGCTTCAGCTTCAGCAGCTCTTGTCTTCTTTGGTTGAGAGGATGCTGAGGGGACCTTAGGCTTCGAGCCTGTCATACTGGCAGGGAAGTTCCCGCCTTGGTGCAGTGTGGGTCTCGGCAGTCTTCTTTTTCTTGGCAGCCATCCTGGGGTCAATGCCAGGCCGGCCAAGAGCTTTATGCTTCTCTCCTTCATTATGGGCTTGAACACATATCTCAACCAAATACTTCATGCGCTGCCTCGAGCCTTTGGATTTGGTGCGTTTCTTGTGGAACTCCACCTTGAGGCCATGCAGCATCTTCTTGAAGATTTGAACCTCAGCCACACTGAGCTTGTCCATGTGCTTCTTGAAATGAGCCTTCTCATAGTCAATTTTGTTCTTTACCTCGACAATCTTCTGAGCAAGAGCCAGTTCTTTAGCAATGGCTCCATGGAAGGTGACACTGATGTCCACTGGGAGTTGAAGATCATCAATACTGATGTCCTGGTTGTCAAACCACTCATCGATGAAGTTGTTGAGAATATCAACATCAAAGAGCGGAAGATCATTGAAGATTTCGGCTTCTTGCTTGCTCTTGATTAGCATCTCCAGAGCATCATCACCAAGATCGTCATCACTAGACACATCAATAGCTTCATCTTTGTTGCGGAGTACTACAAACGGAGTCAGGGGTTGCTCAGTGGCCTTCTTGGGCATTCGCTTCGTGGTCTTCTTTGACACACGAGATAAGTCTTCAAACTGGACACTGGATTCAGGTGGAGCAGTCTTCAGAGTCTTCCTTGTTAAAGCTTTTGGTGAAGAAGATGGCTTTGCAGCTTTTATCTTCTTCATCTTTTTCTCCTTTGGAGGTGTGAGAGCATCTTCAGAATCAGCTTCACCATCAGATTGATCCACAGCCGCTCTTTGAGCAGCAATGTGAGATAGAAGCCCATTAAAATTGCCAAAGGGGCTAATTCTGTTTTCATTGGCTTCATGTGTCCCATCAGATCTTGGAGAGGAGGGACCAAGGTTGAAGTTGAGGCCGAACAGCTTGTGGTTCTTGGCAGCTGAATCTTTTGCAAATAGATAGTTTCGCTTGAAAAGATTGTATTCTCGACACCATAGCAGTGAAGATGGGTTAGCATTTTCAGGCTGTGGTCCTCTGACCATGCAAGGATAGAATTCCTGCCCAATAGCTTCAGCCTTTGTCTTCGGCACTAGGCCGCGACATAGACAGTCTCCCCACGGTCTCTTGATGGCATTCTTTTCAGCATACTCAGGCGTGACAAACCTGTACTTGAACCACTCCTCTGCCCAATATCTTCGGATCCACTGAATCCGGTTCTTGCGTTGGTTGTAGCTTTCATCAAGGTCTGACTTGTATCGTTCATACAAGGCAGGAGGCAAATCAAGACCTGTGTTGCCTCGGTGTTGCCTTCCACCCTTTCGAGCATACTTTTCTGAAGCCATAATGTTTAAGCTGATTGGCTTCAGCACAGTGAATGGCTTCCGTCTGATTGGCTTCAGACAGGAACTGGCTTCAGGAGATTCAATGTGATGCTGTAAGTATTCTGCAAATGAATGCAGACTATGAGAACCAAGGGATTCTCCCACAGACATGTACCTGTGACAGCATTAGAGATGCGGGGGAAGGGAAAGAGGTCATATGCATTCTTAGAAGATTTTGAAGATAAATCAGTGTTGAAGACATTGACCTCATAGTGCAAAGACATTCACTTATTTGGAGAGAGTTGGTTCTAGATTTGTACGAATCCATGAATAAGTACAAGTGAGGAGTCTAACCAGTTATGAAGCATAAGTGAATATACTAAGCATGGTATGAGATGCAGAAGAGAACAAATCCAGATTTGTAAGTTTAGAAACCACTTTTGGTAAAAGTGGTTGGATTTGACAGGTCTAAAATGGCAGTAAAAAGGGACATTTATTTACCATTGACGAACTTCTAGACGGATGGGAAGAGAAGCCAAGCAGATCAATCTTCCGCGCCCTAACTTGGCGACGGAAGACACCTACAGCGGCGGCGGAGAGGATGAGGTCCGCGGCTGGCGTGAGGACAACGACGAAGAGGTTGCAGCAGCTAAGCGCTTCTTCTCTGGTGATGACGCGAGCTAGCGGAGGAGCTAGGGTTTGTCGGAGGTGGCGAAGTGGAAGACCAGATAATGACCGCACGAGTTAGAATTTATAAGGAAGAGGAGGGCGGCACAACGCAATTACACAGGTGCCCCTGGCGGTTAATATCTGAAGGCCACGTGGCATGCATGCAACTCATTAGAGTTGTTCCATGTTCCCACACACGTCTAGATTCTCGGGTGGCTGTTCCAGCTTCTCCGGTTTTCAGGCAATAAGGAAGTAGCATTAAAACAGATTTAAATGTTTGTCAAATTGTCCTCTGCTGACAAGGACTCAGAGCAGACAATTGACATGTTTCAATAGAATGCATATGATTTAGACAGATAGAGTTGAGGTAGAAGCATGGAATAGGTTAGGGTCCGATCACATTCACTTAGATCAAAAGATTTAAGAGTGAAGACATAGCTATAAGTGAATGCTGTATAGGACAGAACACAAAGGCATAT